>NC_056732.1:1885139428-1885196936 GCF_019279795.1 Protopterus annectens | reverse complement strand
CATTTATCCGAATAGGCTTTCCTGGTACTAGGCCTTCTGGCCTCCAGGATGACATCCATAACAGCTTTGGAGAGAGGCATTGCTTGTTTGGCTAAGGTATCTTCCATGCAGCTAGGTTTAAGATCTTTAGCTGGCTGTGGATTATCTGATTGTTGTGCTGAGACAGCATATGTGGTATTTGAGGCAAAATCCAGGGTGGTCCTTATGCTAAGTTTTTTAAGATTGGGTACCAGTCTGGTGCAATCAGGATCATCTTTGGCCTCTCTTGCCTGGCTTTTATGAGTACTTTTGGAAGAAGAGGCAGTGGTGGGAAAGCATATACTCATAGATTTTTCCAGATGAATGAGAGGGCATCCACTTTCCATGCTTGTGGATGGTAACTCCTTGTGCAGAATTTCTGTAGCTGGCAATTCCTTGGGGATGTAAACAGATCTACGTCCGGGCTCCACCATTTCTGTGTTATCATTCTGAATATTTGTGGATTCATTTCCTATTCATGGGGATCCATGATATTTCTGCTTAATTTGTCTGCCAGTGTGTTTTTCTCTCCTGGCAAGAATTGTGCTTGTAGATGAACTTGATAATTTATAGCTGTGCTCCACAAGGTCATGGCTTGTCTGCTTGTTTAGGTACCACATAACTGTGGTGTTGTCTGTCTTTAGTAGTAGTTGTCCTGGATGCAGCAGGTCCTTGAAAGCTATAAGGGCATTTTGTACAGCTAGCATCTCTTTGGTTGATGTGAAGATGCCTTTGTTCTGTGGGCCACTTGCCCTGAATACATTTTCCTGCCATGTGTGCTCTCCAGGCATAATCCGATGCATCTGTTGTCAATGTTTGCCTGGCTGTGGGTTGAGTAAAAGGCTGTCCCTTGTTGAGGTGACAAGCGTGAGCCCACCATTGAAACTCCTTCTGAAGGCAAGGTATTAGTGGTATAACTGTTTCCAAACTTTGACAGTGTTGAGACCATACACTCTTTAAGTACCATTGTAGTTTCCTCATATGCAGACTGGTATAGGGAATTAGTAGTATGCAAGATGCCATGTAGCCCAAGGCCTGCAGATTTTTTCTTGCAGGGAGTTGGGTCTTTGTTGCCATCAATTGAAAGTATTGAGTCAGTTGTCCTTGCTTGTCTGGCATGAGATAAGCCATCTGGGCCATTGTGTTCAAGCTGGCACCCAGGAATATTATCTCTTGTGACGGCACTAGTTTTGATTTCTTTTCATTTACTGTGTACCCCAGGCAACTTAATAACTTTTTTACAAATGCCAGATGCTTTAGGAGAATGTCTTTGCTCTCTGCTTGAATCAGGCAGTCATCCAGGTACGGGTAAATTTGAATTCCTCTCTGTCTGCAAAATGCAATTACTGGTGCCAGGCACTTCCCTGGGAGCAGTAGATAAGCCAAAGGGCAGTGCAGAGAATTGATAGTGCATTGGACCAGCTATGAATCTGAGGTATCTTCTGCAGTTTTGTCTGATAGGGACATGCAGGTATGCCTCCTTGAGGTCCAAGATCACGAGCCAAGCTTGCTTGCCCAGCATGGGAAGAAGCTGCTGTAATGTCAACATTTTGAAGTTTGGAACATCCAGGTAAGTGTTTAGAGAAGAAAGATCCAGAATGGGCCTCCAGGCTTTGTCTTTTCTGGGAACCAGAAAGAGTCTTGAGTAAAATCCTTGTCCTTGCTCCTGTGGTGATACCATTTGAATAGCTCCCATGTTCATGAGTGCTGTAATTTGTTTTTGAGCCTCTGCCCACTGATTGGTGGCAGATTTGACATTCCTTTTAACCTTGGCAGAGTGTGAAAGTGGAACCTGTAACCTTTGAGATACGATATTCAGAACCCATTTGTCTTTGGTGATCATATGCCAATTGTGGTAGAAAAGAGCCAGTTTTCCTCCCAAGGGGGCTGCCAAGAGAGTTGTTTGGCAGCTGTAGTGGGAAGTCATTGAGACTGTTTTTTATAAGGTTGGTGCCTGTCTTCCCCTTCTTTCTGGCCTGATGTACCCCATTGTCGATGCCTGTAGGGACCTTGTGGCTGACCTCTACCTCTTGGAAGTCTGTATTTGCCCCTTTGAGGTCTGTCTGAAACTGGAAAGGACCAGTTCTTTGTTGGCCAGTTTCTACTAAATCGAGGAGGCTGTACCTGTAAGAAATCCTTCACTGTTTGCATAGATTTTGCCTTATCCTCCATTTTCTTTAATACCTCTTCTGCCTTAACTCCAAATGACATCATGCTGTAAAGGTGCATCCAGTAGTTTAGCTTTAACCTGATCTGGTAATGTATGTTCTTTTAACCAAGCATGCCTTCTATTGACAGAGCCTGTAACTGCTGCTCTACAGGAGGCCTCTAAGGAGTCAAACCCACATTACAAAGTATGTTTTCCCACTTGTTCAGCAGCATGCAATAAATCCTGCATTTCTTTAAAATTAGGAGGATCTGTATCTGGAAGCATTTTTTGTTTCAACTGAGACATCAAAAAGTGCTGATATTTTAGCATGTGAAACTGACAATTTAAGGCTCTCATTTCTAAAGTTGCAGACATATATACTTTCTTTCCCCATCTGTCTAATGCTCTGGAATCTCTGTCAGAGGGAACTAGATTCTTTGCTGATGAGGCCTTAACCCCTTTGGGTCCCTGAGAAATAGTTTCAGGGTCTGCCACAGGGCTTTTATACAGAAATTTGTGTGAGTCAGGGACTCTGTAATACCTGTCTGGTTTAACTGGAAGTAAGGAATCAGGATTTAAGCTGGATTCAGTATACACATCATCCACAATATCTAACACTAGCGGAATAGCAAGGGGTCTGTGTTGAGGTAATAATAGGAATTCTCTGAGCCTTTTCTTGGATTCTCAGTAATCCTGGCCTTCCCAATGGAAATGCCACCTCATGGTGTGTAAAGTTTCCCCAAAGGAGTAATGCTCTGGTGGAGAGGCTGATGGAATTGATTCCTCAGCATCAGAATCCTCATAAGGGGGTAAAGAATAACCTAGGTCTGAGGATGAATCTGAGGAAATGGACACCTGGTCGGATGAGTCATAGTCTGCATCCTGTCTGGGCCTTTTATTAGGTGGGGATGGGATCCCCTGATCAGAGTGATTAGGTCTTCGGCTATTTTGAGCATTTGTTTCTTAGGCATGGAGACCCTTTGTTTTTAAAGGAGGCTTAGACTTAGAAGAGGGTTTAATGCTTAGCTGAGTAGGTCTGAAGACACCCTCTGAAGCTGTGGGTTGCTCAGGTACTCCGGATCCCTCAGTAGGGTTGGTTTCGGTAGTCTGTAAAACTTGAGTGACCGATGGCCCAGCCATCTCCACGAGAGAGACAGAGGCAGCCTGTGGTTCTGCAGAAGTGGTCGTCAGGGGCTGGGAAGGCACCTCGCTGAAAACTGGAGAACTGGTGACTGGCCTAGAAGAGGCTTCATCATCAGTTTTGGGCCTCGGATGCCTGTCTTTGTCTTTGCACTTTTTATGAATTGCGGTCATCGGAAGTTTCGACAGCATGGTGTAATTAAATTTTCTGCCAAAGTAATGTCGGGCAAAATCAAACCAATGTATAATAGTGCGCTTGTTAAGCCTAGCACAAAACCGACAACCAGTGATGTCGTGGTCTGGGCCTAGGCATGGGATACAATAAGAATGGAAATCCTTATGAGGTATTTGCTTCCTACAAGAAATACAGTTATTAACTTTTACTGACATCAGTTTGAGGCAACAAAAAGTTTCCCCAACAGGGTACTTAGCTTTGTAGAAGACTTTGGTTCTGGATTCGGAATGAAAATCTCAGGAGTCGGCCGACCGGCACATGCAAACTGCTTTTGCTTCAGGCACCGCATGGCAAGAAAGACTGAAGAAAATGGCGTTGGCTGCATCTAATATACCCCTGTCACACTGACGTCAGGGAGGAAGCGACAGCAACCGATGCCAGACCAAGACTTTGGAACTTAGACCGACTGGGGAACTGCCTGACGGCAGGATAACCCAAGTGTGATGACTGCAGCAATGTAACACGATGAGCATCCAGCATCACAAGCCCTGTTTACTGTGCCCATAAAGAGATCTAGCAGCAGTGAGGAGACTATGTAACCGGCACCATGAGCCCTGTTTACTGTGTCCATAAAGAGATCTAGGAACAGTGAGGAGACTATGTAACAGGCATCACAAGCCCTGTTTGCTGTGTCCATAAAGAGATCTAGGAACAGTGAGGAGACTATGTAATCAGCATCACAAGCCCTGTTTACTGTGTCCATAAAGAGATCTAGGAACAGTGAGGAGACTATGTAACCAGTATCAGGAGCCCTGTTTACTGTGTCCATAAAAGGGACCTAGGAACCGTGAGGAGACTATGTAACCAGTATCAGGATCCCTGTTTACTGTGTCCATAAAGAGATCTAGGAACAGTGAGGAGACTATGTAACCAGCATCGTGACCCTGTTTACTGTGTCTATAAAATGATCTAGTAACAGTGAGGAGACTATGTAATCAGCATCACAAGCCCTGTTTACTGTGTCCATAAAGAGATCTAGTAACAGTGAGGAGACTATGTAACCAGCATCGTGACCCTGTTTACTGTGTCTATAAAATGATCTAGTAACAGTGAGGAGACTATGTATCATGAGCCCTGTTTACTGTGTCCATAAAGAGATCTAGTAACAGTGAGGAGACTATGTAACTGGTATCATGAGCCCTGTTTACTGTGTCCATAAAGAGATCTAGGAACAGTGAGGGGACTATGTAACCGGTATCATGAGCCCTGTTTACTGTGTCCATAAAGAGATCTAGGAACAGTAAGGAGACTATGTAACCAGCATCGTGAGCCCTGTTTTCTGTGTCCATAAAAGATATGAGAGCAGTGCCGGTACTATAACCTGGCCTGAAGCCGTGCTATGCGGGGGAAAGTATTTGGTTTTGAACAAGATATTTAAGAAGTGTGAATACATTTTTCTAATATTTTAGAGATGGGACAGAGTATAACAATGGGTGGGAAATTAGAGATATCAGAGTTGTTGCCACCTTAATGGAATGGAAGAACAAATCTTTTCTTACTTATGTTTGGTGTACTGGACTCCTGAATAGATCTATTGAGGAGCATGCTTAACAGGCTATGGAGTTTGCAGATAGTTGTAGAAATTCAACAGGTAAATTGGTGCGTTAGTACAAGGTTTGAGTTTATGAAGTAGTTTTTATAATGGAAGTTGGTACAGGTGAGAATGAGAATAGAGGAGTAGTAGTGGAGTGTGAGGTGGGAGGTTCAGGTGGGCAGGGGTCTATAAGTGGGAAGGTGGTAGTGGGTTTGGCTATGGTGTTGATAAGATATGAATTGAACAGCAGGGCTGTCTCAGTGGGAGTTTTATCTGGATTAGGGCAAGGATTGTTATTTTTACCTGGATGGAGTAGGGAATTGATTGTGCTCCAAAACTTCTTTTGGTTTAGTTTGTGTTGGTCTTGATGGCTTAGGAAGGCTTCTTTTTGATTTTTAATCACTAGCTGTTTTGCATGGTTGCTTAATTGTTTATATTGAATGAGGTCATTAGGATTTTTATTTTTTTGCCAGGTTTTCCAAGCTTTATCCCTAGCAAACATAATTTGCTTTGTGTGTTTGGTAAGTCAGGTTGGCTGTTTAGCTTTTATTCTTTTTAGGTGAGGTGGGGCTAAACTATTTAAAATTCTAAGAAATGTTGAATTGAAGAATTCAACAGCCTCATAGAGAAGGAGATATTTGAGTGGGGTCCAGCTGATCCTTTGTAAAGTTTCATTAAACATGTTGGGGAAGAAGTGAGATAAATCTCAGTTTTGCTTAACTTGGTATGTGCTTAGGACTGAGGTGGTCTTACGAGTTGCAAAGGCTGGTAAGTGGTCACTAATACTATTAGGTAGTGTGCCAGAGACAGAGAGTTTTTTAGGATTGGAGAAAAGTATCCAATCCAGAACTGAGCCACTGCCTGTTTTATTGTTTGGCTTGGTTATACTGGTTATTAGTTACATAGCTTTGTGCTGGAGGAAGGGTCCTGATTAGAAATATCAACATCCCCTAGGATGATGGTTCCTTTTGTAATGTTATTAGTTGACCAAGCAAGAAGGTCTTCAAGTATAGGAATGTTGTTGTCTGGGAGGATGTATATGACTGGGGGTTTATATGACTATGATAGGTTCATTGGTTAGTACTAGGCTAACTGCCCTTATGAGCCATTTTAAGCCTAGCCAATTATCCCTTGTGAGACTCAAACCCTGCACCTTGTGCTTGCAAGGCAAACACCTTAACAGTTAGGCCAGCCTCCCAACAAAGGGTTTTACTGTTATTCACTTTTAGAAAGGATACTAGTATCTCTGCTGTTGAGAACTGTGGGGCAGGTTTTATGTACTGAACTACAGTGAAGCTGTTTAGGTGTATCAAGGTGATACCGCCCCCTTTTGTATGTGGTGAATTCATCCTGAGGCAGTTGTAATTACGGAGTAGGAATTTGGCATCTTTGATATAAGGTTTTAACCACGTCTCTGTAATGGCAGTGAAGTCAGGTTTGTTTCTGTCTAACCAGGCATGTAGGTGTGGTATTTTAATTCTAATGCTTTGGAGATTGATGGTGGTGAAGTTTATGGACTTTAAGGAGGTTGGGGGGTTATAACAGGCTGGAGGGCACCAGGGTTTGGAAGTATATGGCAGCATTGACTTAGGTTGTGGTGGGTGGGGAGTTTTACAGGTTGCAATTTCTTTTTAATATTAAGTAGTTTGTTTAGAATTTAATTGTTGTGGTGGTGGTTTTGATGGGAGAGGAATTTTTTGTTTGATTTGTAAAATTAAGCCTGTGACATATAAAGTAGGGCCTACTGAGGAATAACTGGGGAGAAATTTTATAACTATTGTTGTTGTAGAAGTAGGTTTGTAAGGTATGCAGGTTTTGTGATGAGATGCTAGTTGTAGAAGGAGATACAGGTATAGAGAGAGCAGAAAGGGAATAGTTTTGGAGGCGAGAGACATTTTATAGGGCTGTACGTTCTTATGTGTGTGAGTATGTTGTTGTTTGTAGGACTAATAAGGTGAATGGCAGTGATGGTGTTACAGGTAGCTGTGGGTAGGATAGGTAGAGTACTGAGCAGAGTCATGGGATAATAGGGGTAACTAAAAAGGAATTGTGTGAGATGGGACAAAGTAAGATGAGAGCAGAGTAGATGAAGTATAGAATAGCAGTATTTGGAGGTGCAGGGGATAGAGTTGTGGGGTAAGTGTAGATGAAGTACAGAATAGCAGTATTTGGAGGTGCAGGGGATAGAGTTGTGGGGTAAGTGTAGATGAAGTACAGAATAGCAGTATTTGGAGGTGCAGGGGATAGAGTTGTGGGGTAAGTGTAGATGAAGTATAGAATAGCAGTATTTGGAGGTGCAGGGGATAGAGTAGTGGGGTAAGTGTAGATGAAGTACAGAATAGCAGTATTTGGAGGTGTAGGGGATAGAGTAGTGGGGTAAGTGTAGATGAAGTACAGAATAGCAGTATTTGGAGGTGTAGGGGATAGAGTAGTGGGGTAAGTGTAGATGAAGTACAGAATAGCAGTATTTGGAGGTGCAGGGGATAGAGTAGTGGGGTAAGTGTAGATGAAGTACAGAATAGCAATATTTGGAGGTGCAGGGGATAGAGTAGTGGGGTAAGTGTAGATGAAGTACAGAATAGCAGTATTTGGAGGTGTAGGGGATAGAGTAGTGGGGTAAGTGTAGATGAAGTACAGAATAGCAGTATTTGGAGGTGTAGGGGATAGAGTTGTGGGGTAAGTGTAGATGAAGTATAGAATAGCAGTATTTGGAGGTGTAGGGGATAGAGTAGTGGGGTAAGTGTAGATGAAGTACAGAATAGCAGTATTTGGAGGTGTAGGGAATAGAGTTGTGGGGTAAGTGTAGCTGAAGTACAGTATAGCAGTATTTGGAGGTGTAGGGGATAGAGTTGTGGGGTAAGTGTAGATGAAGTACAGAATAGCAGTATTTGGAGGTGTAGGGGATAGAGTTGTGGGGTAAGTGTAGATGAAGTACAGAATAGCAGTATTTGGAGGTGCAGGGGATAGAGTAGTGGGGTAAGTGTAGATGAAGTATAGAATAGCAATATTTGGAGGTGTAGGGGATAGAGCAGTGGGGTAAGTGTAGATGAAGTACAGAATAGCAGTATTTGGAGGTGCAGGGGATAGAGTAGTGGGGTAAGTGTAGATGAAGTACAGAATAGCAGTATTTGGAGGTGTAGGGGATAGAGTTGTGGGGTAAGTGTAGATGAAGTACAGAATAGCAGTATTTGGAGGTGTAGGGGATAGAGTAGTGGGGTAAGTGTAGATGAAGTACAGAATAGCAGATTTGGAGGTGGTGGGTGGAGTAATGTAGATGAAGTACAGAATAGCAGTATTTGGAGGTAGGGGATAGAGTAGTGGGGTAAGTGTAGATGAAGTACAGAATAGCAGTATTTGGAGGTGTAGGGATAGAGTAGTGGGGTAAGTGTAGATGAAGTACAGAATAGCAGTATTTGGAGGTGTAGGGATAGAGTAGTGGGGTAAGTGTAGATGAAGTACAGAATAGCAGTATTTGGAGGTGTAGGGATAGAGTAGTGGGGTAAGTGTAGATGAAGTACAGAATAGCAGTATTTGGAGGTGTAGGGATAGAGTAGTGGGGTAAGTGTAGATGAAGTACAGACTGCTGTATTGGGAGGTGTAGGGGCTAGAGTAGTGGGGTAAGTGTAGATGAAGTACAGAATAGCAGTATTTGGAGGTGTAGGGGATAGAGTAGTGGGGTAAGTGTAGATGAAGCACAGAATGGCAGTATTTGCATTTGTAGGAATAGAGTCTTCAAAATCAGGAAATTGTTCTAAAAACAAGTTCCATACAGTATTTGGAGGTGTAGGGATAGAGTAGTGGTCGCTACCTTGATGATATAGTCCTGTTGTGGAAGGATGGGAGAGATCAGTTGGACACCTTTTTTAAATATTTGAATTCTACTACACTGTGTTTGAGGTTTACAATGAGTGTCGATGAAGACACCCTTAACTACCTTGATGTTACCTTGAAAAAGGATTATTGCAGTAAGACTTTTGTGTCCTTGTTGTACAGGAACTTATTCCAATATGCTTTTGCATTTTGACAGCTGGCATCCTATACATCAAAAGAAGGCCCTGGTACAAGGGCGGTATGTGAGATTAGCCAGAATGGTATCTGAAGATGACAAATTTTCTAATGAACGTGTGGCTTTATTGGGTGTGTTAACTAAAAGGGGCTGTCCTGTGCAGATTGTTACCAAGATTATGGAGGAAGTGCAAAACAAAAGGTTTAATGGTGTTGACCGTGCTCTGTTGGGCAACAGGGTTGGTTTGGGGCAAATCGTTGCCCTTGAAAATACCACCAAGCTTAAGAGGGCTTTAATATTACCATTTACCATCTTGTTTTTGATATTCGTAGCATTATTTTGAAACACTGGAATGTATTCACACTTGATCAGGAGGTACTCAACTTGGTAGGTAATACTCCTACCATTGTGTATAAGAAGGACATCTCTTTTAAAGGTATGTTAGAAAAAGTTTCTGTCACCTCAACTGAAAAGGGTAGTTTTAAATCTGGTAGATGCCCTCAATGTAAATTTATGGTCGATGCAAAAGAGACAAAAATTAGACATTTTGGTACATTAAGACCAAAAAAGAAATATTTTTGTTATTCTAAAGGGGTAGTCTATGTCGCTTTGTGCCAAAGATGTGATGGGTTTTAGGTAGGTAAGACCAAGATGGCTATTAAACCGAGGGTCTGTCAACACACCTATGATTTACTTAACCAAAATGATAAAAACACCCTTTGTAGGCATATTAGGGATCATCCAAGTCACTCATTCAAGTTTTGTGTTATTGACAATGTTGATCTAGGGCAACGGGAGGGTCCTTCTGATGATTAACTTGAATTTTTAGAACTAATATGGCAGGTCAGGATGAACACTTGCACTTATCCTGGACTTAATCACAGATTTCTTTATATGTAGCATTTCTAACAGAGTTGGGTCAGACATGGCTTATAAGTCAAGCAGAGAGCGCCTCTAAGTAGGCGATATGAGACAGAGAATAGTTGGAGTTTTTTGAGTCTGTCCATACAGGACAAGGCCTAGGATTCTCTTTGTGAGGTTCTTTTGTGGCTTATCCAGTTGTTGCAGGTGTCTAGTGAGGTACATGCCAAATGGGGTATTGTACTCGATGATTAGCCTAATGAGGGAAGAGTAGAGGGAGACAATGACCTCTTTCTTCCTGGATGCACAACCCTTAGTAATGAGATGTGCCACATAGGACTTTCTGACTACAGTGGCAGTATGGTGGTCAAAAGAGAGGTTGCTGTCAACCTGCATTCCCAGATCTCTTATAATGCCTTCTGTGTCCAGTGGACTACCATCGATGTGGTAGTTCATGGGAGCTGGGTTTTTCCCAAAGGGGATGATGACACATTTTTGGCATTGAGCTTAAGGCCATGGTTCTGACACCAGTGGTTGGTTTCAGTAAGGCCTTTCTGTAGGACCCAGCACCATATAGCCAAACTGGAGGCTAAGCTGTCTCAACTCAGTACTGGCATAACCAGTCAGGAGGAGAAGGAAACCACACTCACTACAATTCCAGTCTCACATAGACCTACCACGACAGCAAACCAAACACATAAACACACAAAAACATACTTGGAGGCTCTAAATAAAAATCTGCCTAAGCAGCAGAGACCTCCAAAGCAGACACCCAAGCAACCGCTACCCCAAAACAAAACACATGCAACACATAGCTCACAAAGCCAGTGTGCCGAACAGTCACAGCCCTTAAGGCTAAACAACACACCTGATACACTTGTAATAGGTGACTCTATCATCAGGCACACTGACGTCCTGCTCACCAGGCTGAACAAGGACAAGGTCACAGTGAACTGCTTGTCAGGCACTAGGATCCGCCACATAACACAAGCACTCAGGTCACTCCAAGGCAAGTACAAATATGACTCAGTCATTGTCCATGCTGGTGTGAATGACCTGAGATGTACCTCCCTGGACTACATGAAAAGAGACATAGAGGAGCTCTCTGAGCATGTAGCCCAGGCCGGTATGACCCTGACCTTGAGTAGCATCTTACCCTCACCAAGAATGATGCCACAATATGAAGACAAGATGATAAATTTCAACAATTGGCTTAAGTATTGGTGTCATTCAAAGGGGATCCAATGCCTGTCAGCCTGGGATGACATGCTCGACAAGCCAAGATGCTTCACTAGGGATGGCTTGCACCTGTCACCCCTGGGCTTTTGGAGATTGGCAAAGGCTCTTTCCACCCCCATAGTGCCTTTTTTAGGCAAGGCTCAAAAGACAAAGCCACCTCCATAGGTATCACAAGGGATAAGAAACTAAGAGTAATGCTACTCAACGCCAGAAGTCTAAACCTCAAGATGCATGCACTCAAAACTCTCCTTAGCATGAGAACATTGATATCTGTGCAGTAACAGAAACCTGGTTCAAGGCTCCTGAGAGCACCCCAGCACTACCAGGTTATACCTCATACCATGCTTTTTGGCCCCAAAACTTGGACTGAACCACAAAAGGAGGGGGAGTATCAATATTCGTCAAAGATACCCACAACTCCAGGTTGGTAGTACAGGTGCAACTAACAGTGGGTAAAACTGCCTTCCAGTTTATAGCCTGCTACAGACCACCCTACCAAACCCAGGAACCCCACTCAGCCTTCCTGAGAACACTGGAAAATATGAAGGTCTCTCCAAACACCATTATATTGGGTGACTTCAACTATCCAAACATAGACTGGGAGCATTACTCTAGCTCCAACTCCCTAGCCCAAAGGTTTCTAGTATTTATAAACTGAAATGCTATGGAACAACGTGTTACCACTCCCACAAGAGGGGAAAACATACTAGACCTGATCATCACCAACATGGGGACTCTATGCTCCAGACCAAAAGTGTATCCCTCACTGGTAAGATCAGACCATAAACTAATCTCACTGGATATTCACATCCTGACCCCAGCCCCTGCCCAGAAAACCACAGTGAAAACTTCTCTAAAGCAAATTTCACACTCCTCAAAACCGAGATGGAATCCTTCAAAGCCCCCGGGCCTGTGGAAAATACGGCGCAGACTGCAGAATCCTTTATAAACGCATTCTATGAACACCTTCAGGAATGCATGAATCATGCAATCCCAAATAAAACCAAGACCCAATCCTCCAAAGGTAGGCGTCCTGTCTGGTGGACCCCAGCCATAAACAAACTATACAATAGAAGGAGGAAGTTACTACATGATATAGCAAAATCCCAAAAAGGGAAGGCATCTCTGATCAGTATTAGCAAAAAACTACGGGCACTCATAAAATCGTCTAAGGCCAGCTTCGAGAGAAAAATTGCACAGGACACTAAGGATAATCACAAGGCTTTCTTTAGTTATGTTAGGAACCTGGGTGGGAATTCCCAGATATGCTCAGAATTAGTCCAAAATGACAAAAAATACACCGAACCCACAGACATTGCCAACATCCTGGCTGACAGGTTCAGCGCAAACTTCTCCCTCCCTTCCCACCAAAAGGGCAAAAATCTATCGCAGCAGAGTGCTGCCCCCCTGACATCTCAGATGCTCAGGTAAGAGCTGCCCTCTTCAAAGCAAAAAACACAGCATCAATGGGACCAGACATTGTCCTGGGCTGCATCCTACATGAACCTTCAGAAGAACTAAACCCAAATATAAAACTACTGTTCAATCTCAGCCTTACCACAGGATATGTACCCAAAGAGTGGCGTACAGCAACAGTGGAACAGTGGTCCCTCTCCACAAAGGTGGTGCCTCAACGGATCCTGGAAACTATCGCCCCATAAGCCTGACTAGCTTGGTCTGCAAAGCTATGGAAAGGATCATCATGGACCTCATGAATAGAGATATTGGGGACCTACAGACACTGGATACTACCCAGTTCGGCTTTGTTAAGGGCAGATCCTGCCTCTTAAACCTGGTCGATTTCTTTGAAACAGTCACCAAGGCCATTGACGAGGAGAAGGTGGTCCACACAGCCTACCTGGACCTCGCAAAAGCCTTCTACATAATACCCCACTCGGGCATTATAGATAAGCTCACCAGCTTAAATATAAACCCCTATGTCACTAGATGGGTTGCAAACTGGCTCAAGGACAGAACCCACATGGTTAGAATTGCTGGAGCCATGTCAGACTCCAAACCAGTTACAAGTGGCATCCCACAAGGCTCAGTCCTGGGACCTCTCTTGTTCGGTATATATTTCTCGGAGGTACAGGCCAACACTGAAGGACTGTGGCTGACCAAGTTCACAGATGACTGCAAACTGGGTGCCATAATCGACTCTCCAGCTGACACAAGCATCCTACAAAAGGGCCTCATAGAAACAGACAACTGGTGCCAGAGCCATGGCCTCAAGCTAAACACCAAAAAGTGTATAGTCATCGCCTTTGGCAAAAACAAAGTGCCCACAAATTACCACATAGGTGGTAATCCATTAAGTACAGAAGAAGTAATTAGGGACCTGGGGACCCAAGTTGATAGCAATCTCTCATTTGACAACCACGTGGCCAAAGTGGTTAGAAAAACATTTTATATAGCCCACCTAATCATGATTATATAGCCCACCTAATCATGAAGGGAGTCACATCTAGATCAGGGGAGGTCATCGTGCCTCTTTACTCATCCCTCATCAGGCCCATAATTGAGTACAATGCCCCTTTTGGGATGTACCTTACCAGACACCTGCAGCAACTGGAAAGACCCCAAAAGTACCTCACCAAGAGGATCAAAGGGCTCAAACAGATGCCATATGCTGCCCGGTTAAATAAACTCCAGCTCTACTCAGTGGCATACCGCCTGCTCAGAGGCGATCTGTGCCTGACGTATAAAACCATGTCCAACCCAGAATTAATGGACATGCTGCACCTCAGAAAATCCAAATCCCATCGAGCTATGCGGTCAAGAGACTTGAACCTCAGCACTGAAATAAATAGGACATGCTGGAGGGACAGATTCATAACCCAGAGGCTCTCTTCACTCTGGAATAAAATACCAGTCCAGGTTAGGCAGAGTACCTCATTGACTCTCTTCAACAGGAATCTTGATGAGTGGATGGGAGATTGTAGGTTTACCCTGAGTATCACTTCTGTGTCACTGTAGACAGAGGCACAGTATACAAACCTCGAAAAAGGGCATAGCAAAATTCATTTAAAATGGGTGGCGAAAGCCAAATATACTCTGGCTAGGCTTATAAATGCCCTAGGGGAAATAGCCTAGTATGAACCTATGAACCTATGAACCTATGTTAACATCACTTGGGGAGTTAATAATGACTCCTAACTTGCAATCATCTGTGAACTTTGTCAACCAGAGTCCCTTCGTGTTGGACTGGACGTCTGAGACGTAGATATCAAACAGGAGAGGACCCAGCACCGATTCCACTCGTGACTGGTTGGTAGTCTGACTTGGAGTCAGTTACTTTCACACTGTGGGTTCTATCTGTGAACCAGTTTGCAACCCACCTAGTGATATAGGGGTTGATGCCTAGCTTAGTGAGATTTTCTATGACTCCTGAGTGGGGAATGGTATCAAAGGCCTTGGCCAGATCAAGATAGGCTGTATGAACCACCTTGCCTTCATCCACAGCTCTGGTGACTGACTCAAAGAAGTCAACCAATTTGACCAGGCATGATCTACCCTTCACAAAACCAAACTGTGTGGGATCCAGAGTTTGGAGATTCCCTATATCCTTGTTTATTAGGTCCATGATAATGCATTCCATAGCTTTGCATATCAGACATGTCAGGCTAATGGGGTGATAGTTCTCAGTGTCTGCATCACTCCTCCTTTGTGGTGAGGGATGACTATAGCACTGCACCATTTGGTAGGGACAAAGCCTGAGGTGAGGCTGTGATTGAACAGGACACACAAATAAGGTGCCAGTGCACTCTGTAGTTCATGTAGTACACAGCCAGAGATATTGTCAGGTCCCATAGAAACTGTATTCTTGGCCTTGGACAGTGCTGTTTTAACCAGTGCTGCAGTAATACTGAGTGCCTGGCAATTTACTGGTATTGTGATTGGTCCTTTGTGGTGGTTGTCACTGAATCTGTCGGCCAGTATATTGGCAATATCTGTTGGCTCGGTATAAGAGGTACCATTGTGCAGTAGCTCAGAGCAAATCTGGGTATTGGCATTGAAGTTCTTTACATAACTATATAAGGCCTTGTGGTTGTTTTTACTATCTGCTGCAATTCTGTTTTCATAGCTAGCTTTAGAGGATTTGATGAGGGATCTAAACATTTTGTTGAGGCTGATAAGGGAGTTTTTCCTGTCTTGGGACTTCACCTTATTCTGCATCAGTTTCCACCTTCTGTTGTAGAGTTGGTTTATGACAGGGGACCACCAGATTGGCTTCCTTTTTCTGGAGGAGAGCGTCTTGGTTCTGTTGGGTAAGGCAAGATCCATGCATTTGTATACATGTTCATACAGTGCATTGTTGTATGATTCGGAGATCATGCAAATAGTCTCAATTTGCATGGGTGCCATGAAGTTAGCCACCTTTGTTCTTAGGAGCCCAAAATTATCTTTGGAGAAGTTTTTCATGGTGGTTAACTTTGTTGGGGGGGGGGGGGATTTCCAAGGTGATTAGTTTGTGGTCAGATTTAACCAGGGAGGAGTTGACTATTGGTGTAGAGCAACAGTTGCCTATTTTAGAAATGACCAGGTCAAGGATGTTGCTACCTCAAGTGGGGGTAAGAACGAGCTGGTCCAGGGCATTGGAATTAATGAATTCCAGGAAACGGTGGGCAAGTGTATTAGTACATGAGTAGTTTTCTTAGTTAATGGAGGGGTAGTTGAAGTCTCCCAGTATGAGTGTGTTAGGTTGTACCCTAATATTCTCCAGGGTGTTTAGGAAAGTGGAGCGAGTGTCTTGGGACATGGTTGGGGACCTATAAAGTACAGTTTTGTACCGACCATAAATGTAGATGTCCGATAGGAATGCATCTGCAGTCCTTACAAATGGGTTGTCCTGTCGTCAGGCAGCCCTTCGGTCGGCCAGATTCCAAAGTCTGGGTCTGGGCTGGTGTCGCACTTCACCCATAGCTGCAGTTGTTCGGGTATAAAGGCATCAGCCGACGCCATTTTCCTCAGTGTTTCTTGCCCCAGATGCCAGGTGCCCTCTAGGAAGGCTAAATTTGGATAAATGCAAATGATTCCAAATAGTAGAGAGCAAACAAAAAATAAGCATGTATGTACATATATACAAACAAATACACCATAATAGATTCCCCCAGCTAGCTACAAGATGGGCAAATACCCTAGGAGTACCACAGAGGGGAAGGAGGGTGGGTTATCCTGACTGTAGATGCATTCCTATCGGACATCTACATTTATGGTCGGTACAAAACTGTACTATGTCCTTCAAGGATGCATCTGCAGTCCTTACAAATGGGTAGAATACCATAGCCAAACTGGGGGAGGAGGAAAGATAGAATTATGGTGTAGTTAAGATCCCTTGCAAAACAGCAGTGGCAAAACCTGCTCGGGATCTAGAGTATAAAGGTAAATTATAATGCTTGGCAAATGTATGCACAGAGCTCCAAGTAGCAGCCTCTAAAATGTCTTTAGTAGCCACTCCTCGTAGAAAAGCTGTGGTAGTGGCTGTAGCTCTTGTAGAGTGAGGTCTGATGTTTTCTGGAGTTTTCTTTCCATGGTAGGAGTAACAAAATCTAATGCAATTTCCTATCCACTTAGATATTGTCTGTTTCGAAATTGCTTTCCCTTCCATTCCTGTTGCATATGCTACCAGTAGCTGGTCAGTTTTTCTATTGCTCTTGGTCCTGTCCAGGTAGTAGCGTAATTGTCTGTGTACATCCAAGGTATGCAACAGTCTTTCTCCCCTGTTCTGTGGATTGGGGAAGAATGTAGGTAGGTGGATAGCCTGATTTAAAGATACTCTGGAGACCACCTTAGGCATAAAAGTAGGATTTGTTCTCATGGATACTCTATCTTGATGGAAGATCAGAAAGGGCTGTACTGCCATTAATGCCTGTAGCTCAGAAACCCTTCTTGCTGAAGTGATTGCCAGCAGGAAAGCAGTTTTCCATGATAAGTATTGCAATTCTGCTGTTGCTGCTGGTTGAAAGGAGGAAGTGTCAATTTTCTAGCACAAAGTTCAAGTCCCATGCAGGTAATGGTGGCTTCCTAGGAGGCTTTACATTTTAATTCCTCTCAGAAACTGCCTGAGCAGAGGATGTGAGAAGACTGGAGGATCCAAGTCGTATTCTGCTGAAATAGCTGATGCATGAATCTTAATGGAGGAGTAGGACAGGCCTTTGTGGAATAGCTCTGCCAAGTATTCCAGGATGTTGGCTATGTTTACCAGTGACACATCTTCCCTTTAGCAGTACTCCAAATGAGATATCTTTTCCATTTTGCTGAATAGGTTTTCCTTGTTGAAGGTCTGCGAGCTTCCAAGATAATGTCCTTAACCCTTTGGGATAAATTTGGGTTAATTTGTCTTATGCAATGTTCCAGGCAGTCAGCTGCAGAGTTTTCAGGTTTGGATGCAGGGTGTTGTAGTTGTTCTGAGTTAACAGCAAGGGAACTAGAGGTAAGGGCCACATCTGTTCCCGAGACATGCTCCTCAGTAATGGGTACCAATGTTGCCTTGGCCAGTCTGGAGCTATCAGAATGATCCTTGGACGGTCCTCTTTGATCTTCAATAGCACCTTGTGCATCAAAGGAAGTGGTGGGAATGCATATGCTGTCAGATTTTTCCAGCTGAAGGATAGGGAGTCCATCTTCCATGCCAGTGGATGGTACGTCCTGGTGCAGATTTTCTTTAATTGGTGATTGTGTGGGGATGCAAATAAGTTTATTTCTGGGAGACCCCATTTTCTTGTTATGGTTTTGAAGATGTCCGGATGCAGCATCCATTCGTGGGCATCAGTGGTAGTCCTGCTTAGTATGTCTGCTAGAGTGTTTTCTTTTCCTGGTACAAAAATTGCTTGTAACTGAATGTTGTAACTCAGGGCCACATTCCAGAGGTCCAGGGCCATCCGGCATAGAGGGTAAATGTGTCCTGCTTGTTGATGTACCACATAACTGTGGTGTTGTCCGTCCTTATCATCAATTGGCCTTGTCGAAGAAATGGTTTGAAGGCCTGAATTGCCAGTTTTACTGCCAGCATTTATATGTGTAGGTGCCTTAGGTTTATGTGTAGGTGCAGTTGCTCTTGAGTCCATAAACCTTGTATGCATTTGTCCATCATGTGGGCCCCCCAACCGAGGTCTGAGGCGTACGTTGTGATGGTTTGGCTTGGTTGAGTGTTGTGGAAGGGCAATCCTTCATTCGATTGACAGGCCTGAGCCCACCAGTGGAACTCTTGCTTCAGGCATGGAATTATTGGAATGTGAGTTTCCAGGCTGTGCTTGTGCTGGGACCATAAATTCTTTAGGTACCACTGTAGCTTTCTCATGTGCAGTCTGGCATGTGGGACCAATAATATGCAGGATGCCATGAAGCCCAACACCTGTAGGACTTTTCTTGCTGTTAGATGGTTTTGCTTTGTTAATGCCAAGAAGTAGAGAGGAAGTTGCTCCTGTTTTTCTACTGTTAGGAATGCCATTTGTTTGGATGTGTCCAGCTCCGCACCCAAGAAGGTTATCTTTTGGGATGGTATCAGCCTTGACTTTTTTATATTGACTGTATATCCCAGGGCTTGTAGAAGGTAAATGACTCTTTTCAAGTCTTCTGCTAGCTTGTTTTTGTTGTCCGCTTGTATCAGGCAATCGTCCAGGTAAGGGTAGATTTGGATTCCCTGAAGCCTGCAATGAGAGATTACTGATGCCAGGCATTTCGTGAACACTCTGGGTGCAGTAGATAAGCCAAAGGGCAATGCTGAGAATTGATAATGCTCTGATCCTGCAAGAAATCTGAGGTATCTTCTGCAATTTGGTCGTATGGGGACTTGCAGGTATGCCTCCTTGAGATCTAGAGTAACCAGCCAAGACTCCTTGCCCAGCATGGGAAGAAGCTGCTGTAGGGTCAGCATTTTGAATTTTGGAACAATGAGGAATGTGTTTAAAGCGGACAGATCGAGAATAGGTCTCCATTTGTTTTCTTTCCTTGGTACTAGGAAGAGTCTGGAGTAAAAGCCCTTTCCTTGCTCCATATATGGTACCTTTTCCACAGCTCTGATTTTTAATAATTAATTTACTTGTTTTAGAGCTTCTGCCTTTTGATTTGGAGGTAGGTTTGGCATTCCTCTCTTTCCTGGTAGAGTATGGAAATGAAACCTGTAACCTTGGTCTATAGTTTGCAAAATCCACTTGTCTCTTGTGATGTAATGCCAGTTCTTTGAAAATAAAGCTAGCTTTCCGCCTAAGGGTGCTTCTAGTTGTTCCTGCCAGAGCCAAGTCACTGTGATTGTCCTGTTGCAGTGGTGGTGGCTGCATCTGTGCCTCGCTGGTTGTTACCCTGCCACTACCTCTTGAATGCCTATTCCTGCCTGAGGAGTCTGGAAAGGACCAATTCTTGGAGGGCCAATTCCTGCTAAACCATGGAGGTTGGACCTGTAAGAAATCTTTCACTGTTTGGACAGATTTTGCCTTCTCTTCCATCTTCTTCAGCACCTGTTGTGCAGGAGAGCCAAACAAATAGATCTTGTCCATGGGAGCATCTAATAGTTTTGATTTGACATGGTCCGGTAAGGCCTGCTCTTTTAACCATGCATGCCTTCTGATAACTGTGCCAGTCATGGCTGATCTAAAGGAAGCCTCCAGTGCATCATAGCTGCATTTTAAAGAATGGTTACTAACTTGCTGAATGCTATGTACCATTTCCTGAACATATTTCTTATCTAAAGGTTCATCAGAGGACAGTTTTTTAGTTAACTGGTCTAGCATAAATTCTTGATATTGGATCATATGAAATTGACAGTTCAAGGCCCTAGCTGACAGAGTAGCAGAAGTGTAAACTTTCTCTAAGGACCTGGATTCCCTTTCAGAGGGGAGGATTTTGGCAGAGGTAGTTGCTACAGCCTTAGGCCCTGGGAGATAGTCTCTGGATCTGCAAAAGGAGCCTTGTATAAATGGTGATGTGTGTCCGGGACCCTGTAGAACCTATCGGGCTTAGCAGGGGCCGGAGGTAATGAGTCAGGAGCAGTACAAGCATCATTAAATGCATCATCTACAACAGAAAGAACTGGAGGTATAGCTAAAGGCCTATGTTGTGGTAAATGCAAAAAGGTTCTAAGCCTTTTCCTGGAGTCTGAAAAATCTTGACCCTGCGACTGAAATTGTTCCCTCATAGCATGCAAGGTTTCCCCAAAGGAAAATTCCTCAGGCGGAGAGGCAGAAGGGATGGACTCTTCAGCATCAGAGTCGTCTGTATTATCTGAATCATCAGAGGAATCATCTGTGGAAACTGGCTCAGGGGGCTCTGCTCTAGGCCTCTTCTCTGGAGGTGGGTGAGAGGCCCTGTCTGGGTGAGGTTGGGATCCCCGGATTAAAGAAATGAGATCCTCTGTTAGAGAGAGCATTTGGGAACTGGAGCTGGGCCTGCAGGCACAGATTTTGTAGCTTTAGCTGCTTTAGCCCTGGCAAAGGCCTTAATGGACATGGCTGCAGGAGGCCTAGCAGCTCCACGTGCAGGGGTTGAAATATCCAAGGGAATAGTGTCAGATAATTCATGAGAAACCACAACTGCAGGTTGGACCAGGCTGGAAGAGGCCTCTGTTTTCGGCTGAAGGAAGAAAACCGCGGACCAGAGTCGGTCCTTTTCTTGCGTTTTTGGATATTTGTGAAGTCGGAGGATCCGGCGGCATAATATAAGCAAAATCAGAGCGAAAAACTGCTCAACAAGCTGCCGTGGTCTGGGCCTAAACAAGGTAAGCAGTAAGAGTGGAAATCTTTATTTGTTTCCCACAAGTTAAACAGTTATTCACTTTTTCTGACATAGCTTTTAGAAGTCTTAGTAGTAATCAAGAAAGACTGAGGAAATGGCGTCGGCTGATGCCTTTATACCCAAACAACTGCAGCTATGACGCCGGGTGAAGTACCCAGACTTTGGAATCGGACTGCAGATGCATCCTTGAAGGACATCAGGCTATGACCTGAATCGCTGTCTTACCCAGTGTTAGCTGCAGTTGTATCTCTGATGCATTATGTTGGGCTGTCAGTCTGGAGTTGTGTGCATCGTTTATGAATATGGAACCACCACCACCTTTGGAGCTTCAGTCCAAGTTCTGGGGCCGAAAGGTATGGAATGAGTTATAGCCTGGTAGTGCAGGGGTGCTTTCTGCTGCCTTGAACCAGGTCTGTTACAGCACAAATGTCAATGTTCTCCATTTTAAGGAGTGCTTTGAGTGAGTGCATTTTGAGATTTAGACTTCTAGCATTGAGCAGCATGACCCTCAGATTGCATTTGTTTCTAGCTGTCACTGTGGTAATTTGGTCTTTGGAACACCCCCTAAAGAAGGCACTATAGGGATGGCAAGAACCTTGGCCAGTATTCAGAAGCCCAGGGATAACAGATGCAGGCCATCTCTGGCAAAGCATCGAGTTATGTCAATCATGTCATTCCAGGCAGATAGATACTGGATCCCCTTAGAATGACACCAGAAACTTAGCCGAATGTTGATCTCAGTCATTTTCTGCTTGTACTATGGTATCATTTGGGTGATGGTAGGATGATGCTCAGGACTAGTGTTGTACCCGCCTGGGTTACATAAACCAAGAGCTCCTCCATGTCTCTTTTCATGTAGTCCAGGGAGGTACATCTCAGGTCATTCACACCCACATGTATAAGGACAGAGTCATATTTGTACCTGTTATTGAGGGACCTGAGTGCATGCAGTATATGGTGGATCCTGGCACCTGACAGTCAACTGACTGTTACTTTCTCCTTATTTAACCTAGTGAGCTGGGCATCAGTGTGCCTCACTATCAAGTCACCTATGACTAGTGTGCTGGGCACGTTTTTTTGCCTTAGGGGCTTTGGTTGAATGGCACACTGTTTAGGAGAGTTGTGTGTCTCATGATTAGTGTTGTGTTGTGGTGGTAGAGTATGTTTCTGCCTTGGAGGTCTCTGCCGGCAAATTGTGCTGTGTGGTTTGTTTTTGTATGTGTGTGCAGTGTGTGTGTGGTTCTGAAGGCTATGTGTTCCATGGTGTGGGTGCAAGTGTTGACCTTCCCTCTTGACTAGCTATTCTGGCCTTGGCTGGAGAGTGTGTGGTTTCAACAGTCTGATTAGCCTGATCTGCAAGGTCATGGAACGTATTCAGGGCTGGTTTATACTAGCGTATCTGCCTAACTTGTATTTATGTTTAGCCCAATTTTTTCACTTTACACCCCCTAGTTTGTTTATCATGGAACTTATAAACAAAGACATTGGCAACCTTCAAACACTGGACCCCATGCAGTTTGGGTTCATGAAGGGATGATCTTGTCTCCTGAACCTGATTGACTTCTTTGAATCAGTCTCCAAAGCTGTGGACAAGGGTAAGGTGGTCCACACAGCCTATCTGGACCTTGCCAAGGCCTTCAACACAATCCCCCACTCTGGAATCATAGATAAACTTACTAAGCTGGGCATTAATCCCTATGTCACTCGATAGGTTGCCAACTGGGTTACTGACAGAACTCACACTGTAAAAGTAGCCGACTCCATATCCAGCTCCAGACAAGTGACAAGTTGAGTACCTCAGGGGTCAGTCCTGGGACCACTCTTGTTTGGCGTCTACTTCTTTAAAGTACAGGTCAATACTAAGGGACTCTGGCTAACAAAGTTTGCAGATGACTGCAAACTGGGAGCCATTATTGAATCCCCAAATGATGTAGATATTCTACAAAAGGGCCTTACAGAAACAGGTGCTTGGTGCCAGAGCCATGGGCTCAAGCTCAATGCCAAGAAATGTATAGTTATACACTTTGGAAAAAAACATGTACCCATGAATTACCACATAGGTGGCAGTACACTAAACACCAAAAGTGTGATAAGAGACTTAGGGACACAGGTGGACAGTGGTCTCACCTTCGATAACCACATCACCACAACAGTCAGGAAATCCTTCTATGTCGCACACCTCATCACTAAGGGCTTTTCATCCAGAAAAAAGGAGGTCATTGTCCCACTGTACTCATCCCTCATTAGACCCTCATTTGGTATGTGCCTCTCAAGACATCTGCAACAACTGGAAAGGCAGCAGAAATACCTCACTAAAAAAATCACAGGACTAAAGCAGATGCCCTATGCTGACCATCTAAAAAAAACCCCACCTATACTCTGTCACATATCGTCTACTCAGAGGCAATTTCTGCTTAACATACAAGGCCATGTCAAACCCAGAGCTGTTGGACATGCTACACTTAAAGAAATCCCAATCCGTCAGAGACACACGCTCCAGGGATCTAAACCTTGTCATCACAATGAACAAAACATGCTGGAAGGATAGGTTCCTGACCCAGAGATTCCACAGACTCTGGAATAGGCTGCCCATACATGTCAATCAGAGTGCCTCTGTGTCCCTCTTCAAAAGGAACTTTGATGATTGGATGGGAGATAGGAAATTTACCTGGGGATCACATCAGTCACCCTGCTAAACAGGGGTCCAGGGAAGTAAATACTGTAGGAAGAAATAGCCAGGGAATTTTTATGGTTAGGGTTATATGGGCCCTAGGGCCGATAGCCTAGTACCAACCTATGAACATGAGGCAGTTGCTACATTGCCTCAGAATTCCCAGGTTCACCAGGTTAACACGAGAAAGCACAGGGAACTGACCTTTAGACATGCCTGGAGGGGTGGGCATTAATAATAAGTACTGGAGCTGTTTTCTTGTAGAACATTTAGTGCTGGTAGCTCTTTTGTGTGCTACAATAATTGCTACTAAAATTCTGGTATGGTAAAGTGCTAGACTAATAAGCTAGTAAAATTGCAGGAGAGGAGAGAGCAAGCAGATCTAAGGGAAAATTTGAAGAGCAGACTTTGGCACCTCTCAGAAGCTTACAAACAGTCCTGGATACAGCAATCTGTATCTGGACTAGACTAGTTACAGGAAAGGTGGGAAACAAGTGGAATGCAGGCTTTAAAACCAGAAAGTTGAAAGAGATGGAAAAATTCCCAAACAGTCAATAAACTACAAATTCTGGGCCAGAAACCACTCCTCTTGTGATAGATGGCTACCTAGTGCTTACCACTCTCACTGACAAGCTAGAAGGATTCCCTCCAACACAGACAGGCATGGGGGGCTCAGAAGCTTACAAACAGTCTTGGATACAGCATATCTGTACCTGGACATCGTGCTAACATGTAAACTCCATGTAGGCTCCATGCAATGCCCATATGGAGTTTAGTGTATCCAAGCTTTCCTTTTCCTCTGCACATAAAACTTTAAAGACAACATAATACAATAAATGTAATAAAGTAGGTTTGAATGTAATTATGCTATTATCAATAAATCATCAAGTGCATGGCAAACCAGCATAGAAATGTGTGAAAAAAGAATGTCTGTGACATAAAATAAACTGCAGGTGGGATTTGTAAACTGTTGGACATAATTACTGGAGGATGAGCTGAAGAATTCTCAGACAACAATTAAAGTTTGCTGTGGTAATCTGTACATTCCCCTGAATACACGGTTGAAAACATTTCAAAAAAATCTTTGATTTCAAAAAAATGTAATACTTTGGTTCTTACTTTACATAAATATGTTAATACCTAAAAACAATATTTTTATCGTAATTGTAGCAAGTATCTTAGATAATTATGGGAAGTTTTTTTTTTTTTTTTATGAAAAAGTCAAGCAACTAAGCACTGCCCATTCCCACCCACAACTTCGCAAACTTCAGAACTGTGTCTTAATAGACGCAATCACCGGGAGCTATCATACTCCCACCGGCATGTTTTCCTGGTGGTCTCTGTCATGAAAGGAGATACTGACAGCCTAGCTATCTGGAATTTTGTAAATAGTTATATGTAATTTGTGAATATCACCATGCTTCATGTAAGATGCTTACATTACAGATGTTTTAGAGCTGCATGTTATATTGTAAAGACATGTGCTGAAAAGATATTTTGTAAAGTACTGAGCAGAAACGTATATACACTATTGTAACTGTTTAGATGTATATATTTTAAGAGTGGAAACTGAACCACAGGAGGTTAGCTTCAGAAGAATGGTTGAAAGTTTAAATAATTTTATGACCATGTAATAAAAGGATGTTATGTTTCAGTGCAGTAACAGACACAATGCTTAGAATTAGAGATCTTTTGTATTGTCTTGGAAGTGTTTATTGTTTTACAACTTGCAGGATCTGTCTTAGATCTAAGAAAGTCCTTGTTTATGTATTTCCACAGGTAGATGCTAAATGCTACTAGCTGCATCAGTGTGGGTTTTCACCTACGATAGAGTCAGCTGACAATAAGTGATGTCATTCTGCATGTTATCCCAGCATTAATATTTGGGATATTAATTTAAGAACTCTCTGAGAGAGAGAGATAGCTTTCTGTATTTGTCTTTGACCTGACAAGAACATCCACTCACCACATCTGCCTGCTTGCTCTTTAAGTAAGTCTACAGAACAGTATAATTATTTTAGATATAGTCAGGAATATATCAAAGCTTAATGTAGATGTTTTTCTTTATTTATTTGAGACTGTCCTGCAATGTTGTTTTAAATATTTCCTGTGATTTTGAACTCTGATGTAACTGTGATCATACACTATTTTCTTGTTCTTTTATTATTTATTATTAAATATATTTAAACGTCTCCGGTGGTGTGGTGCAGTGGTTAGCATTCTCAGCACAAGGTTCTCCGGTTTTCGATCTCGGCTGGGGTGCCTTCTGCAGCGGAGTCTGCCTCTTGTGTGTGGAGTGTGTGTTCTGTGTGAAGGTGGACTGGGGCTGGCAACTCGCAACTCGAAAAACTCCACCCATTATTCAATGTGGACAGGACAGGTGATTCGCTGTGGCAACCCCTAACCGGGATAAAGCCGAAAGAAGAAGAAGATTAAATATATTTAAACCTTTCATTGTAGCTGATATTTTGTAGACATATTTAAGTTCTGAGAGTAATTGCATATTTATTTGGTGACCCTGTGGGCCATTACTATTAACCTGGCTCTTGGTAAAGACTGCCATTTGTACTGACAGTAACATTACACATTAAGATTGGACACTCTTTTTTTAAGGGCCTTAAAGTAACTGATAAGGATGGGCTTGGTTGCAGTGATAACTACCTTATAGTATAGGCAGAAGGGGGCATAGCTAGTAAACCTTTGCCAGCCTTTCCCATGTGTGTGTGTGTGTGTGTGTGTGTGTGTGTGTGTGTGTGTGTGTGCATGTGTGTGTGTGTGTGTGTGTGGGTGCGTGTGGGTGTGTGTGGGTGTGTGTGTGCACGTGTGCATGTGTGTGTGCATATGTGTGTGTGTGTGTGTGCATGTGTGTGTGTGTGTGCGTATGCCTGTGTGTGTGTGTCTGTGTATGTGTGCGTGCGTGCGTGTGTGCGTGTGTGTGTGTGTGTGTGTGTGTGTGTGTGTGTGTGTGTGGTTGTTTTAGCAAAGCTTAAAAGTTTTTCTACTATCGACCCTGAGGTTATCTGGTGGATTTCCTTTATATGTCCAACCTCAATATCTTTATTTAAGAGACTGCTGATGCTCCCTTCTGCCATTGCTCCTTGCCACAGCCAAAAACACGATAAATATAACACCAAACAAGATGCAGCAAGGATAAATGAGTTGTTGGTAAAACAGTTCAAAAATATGTCACAAAACATCCAACAGACCAAACAATGTTGTAGGAAGTCACGACTTCAGTACTGCTTAAGCTTTGCTAAAGGTGGTGAGAATCCCCTTCTCACATCCATGTCCTTGAACAAGGACCCTGAAAATGAGAGGGATGAAATAGACTATACTACTTTCATTAAGAACATACACAAAGTGGAAGATATTCTGTTTAAGATTAAGAAGTTACAGGCACAAAGACATCATATGGAAGCCTGTTTAAGGAACTGTGTTATTCCAAGAGGCTTAAGAATTTTAAAGATGCCCAATCAAGGGGAACGTTGCCCTGAATTATTGTCCAGATGACAGCAATTGAATTTGGAGACCAGTTTCAGTTATATACGTCTACTTATTGAGTTCTCTGAGAAACAGGAGAGCACATTACAAATAACACTAAATGAAGAGCAGAAATCTTTATTTTTAAAGTTTCTGCAGAAGTTGGTAGAGAAGAAACTGGATATGCTTATAGAATTGGTATCCATTTTCGATAACAAATTACTGCGCCAGAAATGGAACAAGTTGGAGAAGGACAAACTAGACTTTAAGGAAAATCAAATATTTGTTTGGCCCAAGACATATATGGAAAATCGGGGCATGAACACAGATAAACGAACTGTTCAGTCTAATACAGTATTAAATGAGAATAGCATTTTAAAAGAGACTGTGCCTTTAAATGAGCAACCAGAAGTATGCAAAAGAGCTTCCGCACCTTTGGCATCAGAGGTTACTAAAACGGTATCTACGAACATCACGCGATACTTAAACAAAGCATTTGAAAAGACTGTGCCGTCCACATCGGAGGAAGCACCTGTACAGAATGTGGTAACAACGCCAAATCCGGAATTGGATTTTCAAGTATTTCCAATCAGAAAAAGGTTGTTGAATCGGATGGAGGAATGGGATCATTCATACAGCAGAGGTCGAACCAAGAGGAAAGAACACATATCGCCAGGATATCAGCGGGTGAAAAGGAGATGGGAGATGAATTCCCCTTAGTGTGGAATATATCGCAAAGGGACCTCACTGAGCACGAATTCAGTGTCCTTAACAAGGGACTATCATTTATCCCCACACAGAATGCGGATATAACAGACACAATTATTGACTTGAAAATATTTGGTAGGAATGTATTGCTGAAATTGTTGTTCAAGGACCAGCATGGTAGTAAAGAAATGTTTTTTAGGAAGCCCAGTACATTTATACCTCCCAGTAACCTGGTGGTGGATTTTTTTTACAGCTTTCTGAAAATGATTTATTTGAAGCATTTGCAAAACAACATAATAGAGGTAAGAATTTTAATTTGAGTTATAGTGAGTATGAGGCTTTAAAGGCACTAAAGATAGATGATGAAATAATTATTAAACAAGCTGATAAGGGGGTTTTGTAGTAGTAATGGATAAGAACTACTACCATAGTAGGATGTATGAAATGCTGGGTGATGCTAATATATATTCTGAAATAAATATGAGCATAATGAATGTTATGCTGAGGAGAATGGATGAAATCCTCTATGAGAACCTTTTGAATAATGAAATTACATTAGATTTATATAATTATTTCAAAGTAGAACACCCGAGAACACCTAGCATACATGGCCTACCAAAAGTCCACAAAAATTTGATAGAGCCACCCATGAGACCAATTGTGTGTGGGGATGGATGGAGCACACAAGACATATCGATATTTGTGGAGAAGCAGTTGAGGCAGATTGTAAATAAAAACAAATACATATTGAGAGACTCTCAACATTTTCTAGAAGACCTTTTTGGATTTTTAGAGTTAGAGACAGGTACCCATAGAATGTTACTAGTAACCTTGGATGTCCACTCACGTTTTACTTCAATTCCCAACAAAGAGGGAGTTGAATATTTAAGGGAATATCTAATCAATGAAAGGGGTGAGAAGCATGTAAAGATTCACTTGATTTGCCATCTCATGGAATTGATTTTGAGCAATAATGTCATGTTATTTGAACATCGGTTATACCTACAGAAAGATGGGGTGGCAATAGGCACACCATCAGCGAATAGTTATGCCAACATAGTGATGGCTAATTGGGAGAATAAATATGTTTTGAATAATGACAACTGGCCACAATTGAGATTTTATAAGCGCTTTGTAGACAACCTTTTTATGTTATGGCAAGGTGATAGAAATATGTTAACCACTTTCCATACATATATTAATCAAACCACTCACTTTTTAAAATTCTCCATCAAAAGTTGTTATGATGAATTGGATTTTTTAGATGTCAAGATAATGTGCAATAAAGAGGGTGAATTCTCAACTAGACTACATAGAAAAGATTGCCACAGAAATGCAATTTTGCACAAGGGAAGTATGCACCCCCAGCATATCTTTAGAAATGTAGTTAAGGGGCAAACCTTAAGGACATCAAGGTTAACTGCCAAGGATGATGATTTCAAATGTGAACTTACTGAATTTAAGGAAAGGTTGTCAAGGAGGGGCTATAATGACTCACATACGGAAGGAATATTAGAAGGGGCTGGTGAATGGAGAAAGAATATAGGTAAACCCTATTTTTCATCTAGAACGACTTTAGATAGAACAGTTTCATTGAAAAGTAAGGTGAACACAGGGGTAAGGGTACCAACATACTATACTAGAAATACACACATAGTAACTGATGTTATAAGGAAACATTGGCCTGTTTTAGCATCAGACCAAAAACTCAGGAATATAGTAGGTGATAAACTGAATTTTCTTTTTAAGAACAGAAAAACTTTAAAGAGGATGCTATGTTATCCAAGTGGAACAACACTGAGGAACAATAGTAGAAGAGGTACCAGTACCTGTAAAGCATGTAATCAGTGTTGTTATATAGACACTACTAACAATTTCCATCATCCTGACACAGAACGAACACTGTCATTTCAAGTGTCAGCTGATTGCAACTCAATGAATATAGTCTATTTGGCAGTATGCAATGTCTGCTCAGCATATTATGTGGGAAAAACAAATAGAAAATTTAGGTATAGAATAAGGGAACATATAAACAACGTCAGGAAAGGGACCCTTACTAAAGCGCTAGCAAAACATGTTAGTCAGGAGGGACAACAGCACACATTTAGATTCTTAGCAATAGAAGAAATAAAGGAACATGAAAGAGGGGGAGATATATCCAACTATACCGAAACCTCAGAAATTAGGTGGATAATTAGGCTAAAAGCAGACAGAGGAAAAGGACGCAATGGTAGAATCCCTATAAGACCTGTTCTGAAGAATAGAAAACTTTGTAAGTAGTTCTATTTCATGTTTCAGTAAGTAGTGTGAGAAATGAATGGCTTTTTGACATAACACCACATATTTCTCTGTTAGGTACATTCTCCATGTATTTTTGTTAGATTCTGAAGAATAGGAAATTTTTAAATAGTTTTATTTTATGCTTTAGTAAGCAGTGTGAGAAATGAATGGTCTTTTGATATAACACTATATATTTTTCTGCTAGGTATATTCTTCATGCATTTTTTGTTAGATGTATTTTTATGTATTTTTAGCCTTTATATTATTAATTAGGATGACAGGAAGTTTTCTTGTTTTTAACTTGTGTAGTGATGAATGAAGTAACATTCAAGTGATTTTACTCAAAATATTTCAATTGATTTATTTAACTTCTTGACTGTTCCTTGTCCAAGGACACCACAGATATATGGGATACCAAAGATCCATAAATCATTGACAGAGCCCCCACTGAGACCAATAGTCTCTGGTGGGGGTTGGATCACAGAACCAGCATCAGTTTATTTACAGAGAACATAGTGTAATTAAGGATACTACTGATTTTTTAAATAGGTTGAGATGTTGGTTTACTGGAAGAACTGGCAAAAAATTGAGTTCCGATTACATATTTGTGACATTGGACATAATTTCATTATTCACAGTAATACCAAATCATTTTGGGGTTGAGGCTGTACGTGAATTCCTCACTATCAAAGTGGAGATGGTGACAGGAAGGGTGAAAAATATTTGTGCTTTATTAGAAATTGTTTTACGAAAAATGTTTTATATTTGATAATGAGCCATTTTTGAAGTTGTCTGGTGTGGCCATGGGGACACCTGTGGCCAACACCTACGTGAACATAATTCTTCATCAATGGGAGAAAAAATATGATTTTAATAATGAGAATGTTTTATGTGGGAAAGTTGAGCTATACTTAAGATTTGTAGATGAGTGCTTTTTTGTGTGGAACGACACAGTTGAAGGGTTATTGGATTATGTTGCTTATTTAAATAACACCACTGAATTCCTTGAGTTCAAAATGAACTATTCTTATAGTGAGATCATTTTTCTAGATGTGCATTTAAAAAAAATGGATAAAATAGAGACAAGTATACATAAGAAAAATGTACATGCGAATAGATACGTACGTAGGCAGAGTTTATATGCCCCCCCATATTTTTCAAGGAATAGTTAAGGCACAAATGTGCAGGGTAAGTAGACTGAATACAGATGATACACAGTTTAGTGAGCAAATGAATGAGATGGTAGGGGGTTTGTGAGTAGTGGGTACAGCCATATGGAGCTTTTAAAAATAGCAGAAGATATGAAACCAATTTTTAAAAAAGGGGAAGTAGCTACAACTAGAGCAAATGATAAGAACGGTAATAATTTAAAAACAGAGCAAATAAAGAAAATCATATATAAGAATTGGCCTAGACTCATGGCAGCACCTGGATTACGTACTATATTAGGAGCTAGACCCGTCTTTTCAAATAGAAATCTTAAGAGTTTAAAGAGCAGGTTATGCTATAAAGATTTTAAGGATATAACAAAAGTAAGGCTGGGCAATAAACCTGGCACATATGGGTGTATGTGCTGTAGTTGCTGTGATGACATTATTGAGCACAATAGTGACAAATTTGTCCACCCAGTGTCCAATAAGCAGTTCAACGTCAACTGTGTTGCTACCTGTAATAGTGTTAACGTGGTCTATCTTGCTACATATGTAAAATGTGACTCATTTTACATAGGAAAGACCACAAGGAAACTAAATGGAAAACCCCAGGCCCAGATGCAGTACCTAACTTTTGGATTAAAGAATTAACTTCTTTACACAAGGATCTAGCCATGAGTAAGAACTATTTATATGCACACCCTGAAGAGACACCACACTGGTTAACAACAGGAAAAACAATGCTCTTACTTAAGAGTGAACCTGCAAGCTCCCCTAAAAATTATAGACCAATAACTTGTCTTCCGACGACGTATAAACTATACACGGGGATTGACATCGACAGAGTTTATAGTCATTTAGAAGAAAACTCAATTATGGCAGTAAAACAAAAGGGCAATAAAAGAAAGTCATATCGAACAAAGGATCATTTGTTGTTAAATAAAGTTATAGTGGAGAAATGTAAAAAGGGGAATGGCATGGATTGACTATAAAAAAGCATTTGATAGTATCCCACATTCATGGATAAAAGAGTGCTTAAAAATGTATAAGATACATCCTACACTGATTGATTACATTACAGTAACAATGAAACAGTGGCAGACCACTTTGCAATTAAGCCATGATAAAGGACAAATTATTATCCCAGGGATAAAAATCCAAAGGGGGATATTCCGGGGTGACTCCCTGTCACCGTTGCTATTTTGCCTTGCCATTAATCCATTAAGCTGTTTACTTAACACCTTAGGCCATGGCTATAATTTGGCTTCTAGAAAACAACAAAGTCTAATGACTTCTCATCTTCTCTTTGTCGATGATTTAAAATTGTATAGCTCATCAGATGAGGCACTAAAATCTGCAGGTTGTCAGAACTTTTCAGATGATATTGGAATGTCATTTGGTCTTGATAAATGTGCAAAAGCAACCTTTAAAAAAGGAAAACTGCAGCACCAGGAAAACATCAGTTTGGGACAAGAATGTGATATAAAAGAACTTGAGCAAGAGGGAGTGTATAAATACTTGGGAATTGATGAAGGATCAGCAATAAAACATGAACAAATGTGAATAAAGCTTAGTAAGGAGTACTTTAGAAGACTTAAATTAATCCTGAAAACAGCATTGACATCTAAGAACAAGATCCAAGCTATAAATCAATTTGCTCTTCCTATCCTAACTTATAGTTTTGGAGTGACTGACTGGCCCCAAAAACTGTTGGATAGATAGGATATTAAAACAAGAAGGATGCTTCATGCTCACCAAATGATTTATAAAAATCAGTGTATACCAAGATTATATATTCCCCATTTTGAAGAAGGGATGGGCCTCCTTGAAATTGATTACATGTATAGATCTGCAATCGTGGGACTCCACACATATCTATTGACCTCACAAGATCCAAATGTGGTGAAAGTTTTGAAACATGAGAGAATAAATCTAAGATGACTTCTGTGCTTAATTTAGCAGAAGCATATTGACGTCAAGTAGGAATGGAAATCAAACCAGAAGTGGATAAAAACCAGGCAGCAACTGAATGTGCCAAAAAACAAAAGAAAGAATATAAGGTGAAGGACCAGATGAGAAGGCAGGAAATGTGGAAAAAAAACATAAATATAGTTGCAAGTATAGAAACCTTCTGGAAGAGCCTCATGTTGATCAAGAATGAATGCAGGAATGGTTAAGGAGAGGTTAATTTAAATCAAGAAATGAAAGGTTAATATTGGCAGCCCAACATAGTGGGCTACGTACATGCTGGTTTACTAAGTCCATTGAACATGTGGGAGAAACAGACATAGGTAGATTTTGTGGAACCGAATTGGAAACAGTCACACACCTTATTGCTGGCTGCGACTCTCTAATGGCAGAGGGACTGTATACTGAAAGGCATAATAATGTGGCGAGATTGTTACACTGGAGATTGTGCAAACATTACATTATCGAAGTGGCTGAAAAACACTGAAACATGAGCCACAGAGAATCATAGAGGTTTTAATGGTTACATTGGATATTAAGAACTTATTTACTAGCATTCCCAATGAATTTGGAATAGAAGCTGTGAGAGGATGTCTACGTGAGTATAGTAACCTAGAAAATGATGATCAAATGACAATATGTACCCTTTTGGACATGGTATTAAATAACAATATCTTTCTATTTCGAGATAAGGTATATAAGCAAACATGGGGGGTAGCCATGGGCACCCCCTGTGCCAATGCTTACGCTAACTTGGCAATCTATCAGTGGGAAAAGATGTTTATTTTTAATGATGAGAGATTTAAAAAAGTCATCCTGTACAGACGTTTTGTGGATGACATTCTTCTGTTTTGGAATAGCGACTTGGATTCGCTACATGAATTTGTAGACTTTATGGAGTCAACGACCACTTTCCTAAAATTCACCTATGAGTGTTCCCCTCGGAAAGTGGATTTCTTGGATATTACCATCCACAAGGATGACCATAACAACATAACCACATCGTTGTATAGGAAGTCATGCTGAAGAAATGGTATTCTCCACTATGACAGCATTCATCCCAGACACATTTTTCCCAATGTGATAAAAAATCAAATGTCCAGGGTAGCTAGACTATGTAGCAAACAAGAGGATATGCTACACCATATGGAAGTCCAAAAAAGTTGTTTTATTGATAGGGGCTATCCCCCATCATTTGTTAATAGTCAAACACATATTTCCCTAGGGGCACCCGGATTAAATAGTGCAAGGAGGGCTCCTAATTATTACTCTGGGGGAAAAAAGAGAAAGATATCTGTCAACATTAAGTATACGAATGATGTGAACCATATTAAAGACATTATAATTAATAACTGGAAGATATTGCATTTAGACAAGGATATATCTAAATTAGTGGGAAACAAACCCACTTTTAGATTCAGCAACTGCTTAAATCTTAAAAGGTTATTATGTAATGATAAAGTGAAGCTTCAACCAATGGATATGAGAGAAAGATATAAGCAAGGGACATACCCGTGTAGAAAGTGCTGTATATGCAAGTTTATTTCTACCATTCAGAGATTTGAAGTTCCAGGTATAGGGACAGTTTTTGAGCCTAAGTTCTATGCCACATGTGACACTAGCAGTGTCATATATTTAGCCACATGTGATGCTTGCGAAGCATACTACGTGGGTATGACCACACGTAGATTTAAGGATCGCATATGCAATCATGTGTATGACATTAGAAAGGGGAATGTTACTAATGTGCTAGCAAGACATTGCCAGCAGTTTCCCTCACATGTGTTTAGATACAGGATAATACAGGTGCTACATCACAATAGGAGAGAGGGGGATCTTTTAGGTGCCCTTGAACTTAATGAGCTGAAATGGATTTTAAACCTTAGGGCACACATAGAGCCGGGTCTGAATTCAGCTTTAAGCATCAGACCGGCTCTATTGGGTAGTATGTGACACCGTTTCTACATGATGGCCCTGGCCAATATTTTTATGAATTCTTTTCCCAGACATAGCCTTATGGGCTTTGCTTAGTTTGATTATGCTTGAACAAGGAATGTACTGGGCATTAATATCATGATTGATTCTGAATATATCTTATGCTCAATGTTACGTCTCTGCATTTAACACATGGACAGCTAATATGACTGGAGTTCAGATCGAATGAATTAATAGCCAATAGTTGATGAGTTTTTAGGATGTGACTATATGTTATATTTTTTGCTAAACTGGATTTCGAATTTGTATTATGAATGTTATAATTGATTAAGCAGTTTTATTAATTTTATTTATGTCTAGAGTTTGAAATTGACTAATATATATATATATATATTTTTCACATATACGGTTTAATTTGATATATTTTTTGCTAAAATGGATTTCGAATTTGTACCATGAATGTTATAATTGATTAAGCAGTTTTATTAACTCTATTTATGTCTAGAGTTTGGAATTGATTAATATATATATATTTTTTACATATACAGTTTAACTTGATATATCTAAATGCTGTTTTTAGAAGGACTATTCTTTCGTAGTGTTTGGTGTATTCTTAACTGAGCAAACACAAAGATACATCACCCTTTGAATTATTAATTGCTCTGATTTAATTGATGGGATTGATTGTTTAATTGGTTGGGGAGTTTTGTATTTAAAGATGTGAGTTTTTACCATTGAATATAACCTGATGAAGTGCACCGGGATGGTGCGTGAAAGCGCTTGTTCTTTTTAAATAAATCCATTGATCAACTTCGTGGTGGTTCCTTGCAGTTCTTCAAGAAAACAACAAAGTCTAATGACTTCTCATCTTCTCTTTGTCGATGATTTAAAATTGTATAGCTCATCAGATGAGGAACTAAAAGCTGCAGGTTGTCAGAACTTTTCAGATGATATTGGAATGTCATTTGGTCTTGATAAATGTGCAAAAGCAACCTTTAAAAAAGGAAAACTGCAGCACCAGGAAAACATCAGTTTGGGACAAGAATGTGATATAAAAGAACTTGAGCAAGAGGGAGTGTATAAATACTTGGGAATTGATGAAGGATCAGCAATAAAACATGAACAAATGTGAATAAAGCTTAGTAAGGAGTACTTTAGAAGACTTAAATTAATCCTGAAAACAGCATTGACATCTAAGAACAAGATCCAAGCTATAAATCAATTTGCTCTTCCTATCCTAACTTATAGTTTTGGAGTGACTGACTGGCCCCAAAAACTGTTGGATAGATAGGATATTAAAACAAGAAGGATGCTTCATGCTCACCAAATGATTTATAAAAATCAGTGTATACCAAGATTATATATTCCCCATTTTGAAGGAGGGATGGGCCTCCTTGAAATTGATTACATGTATAGATCTGCAATCGTGGGACTCCACACATATCTACTGACCTCACAAGATCCAAATGTGGGGAAAGTTTTGAAACATGAGGGGAATAAATCTAAGATGACTTCTCTGCTTAATTTAGCAGAAGCATATTGACGTCAAGCAGGAATGGAAATCAAACCAGAAGTGGATAAAACCAGGCAGCAACTGAATGTGCTAAAAAACAAAAGAAAGAATATAAGGTGAAGGACCAGATGAGAAGGCAGGAAATGTGGAAAAAAACATATAGTTGCAAGTATAGAAACCTTCTGGAAGAGCCTCATGTTGATCAAGAATGAATGCAGGAATGGTTAAGGAGAGGTTAATTTAAATCAAGAAATGAAAGGTTAATATTGGCAGCCCAACATAGTGGGCTACGTACATGCTGGTTTACTAAGTCCATTGAACATGTGGGAGAAACAGACATAGGTAGATTTTGTGGAACCGAATTGGAAACAGTCACACACCTTATTGCTGGCTGCGACTCTCTAATGGCAGAGGGACTGTATACTGAAAGGCATAATAATGTGGCGAGATTGTTACACTGGAGATTGTGCAAACATTACATTATCGAAGTGGCTGAAAAACACTGAAACATGAGCCACAGAGAATCATAGAACATGATGAAGTTTACATCACATGGGATCACACAATACCAACAGTCCAAAAGATAGATGCTAGAAAACCAGATATAGTGGTCCAAGAAAAGAAGACAAAAGTAGCATTGATCACTGAAATCGCCACACCTAGTGACTACAGTGCCTTGTGTACAGAGAGACACAAAGTCATAAAATACCTCGATCTGCAGGCAGAAATGAGAGCCATGTGGAAGAAAGATACCCAGACAGTTCCAATAGTAGTAGGAGCAACTGGTCTTATAAAAAAGAATTTACAATCATATTTAGATATGTTACCAATTTATGTAACACCGTACGAATTGCAGAAGGAGTCATTACTGGGCACATTGTGGGTACTGTGAATAGCACTTTTGGCTAACATCAAAGAGTGAAACAATACTAATTTCATGAACTTTAATCATACTTTGACTTTGGAATGCTATCCATTCCCGTCATGGTATTAGAAACCCAAAAGACTTGGAGAAATTTAAAAAACTAAAAGCGTATAACAGAGCATATCAGAAATAAGAAGAATTAATGAGAATAATGCACTGTTCAAGCACATCATGCACAATGGTGTGGATCATAGTTTTAAATTTAGAGTGATAAATAGTGTACAGAAGGGACCTAGAGGTGGTGATCTTAATAACTCTTTAGAGAATAAAGGATATGAGTGGATTGTCAGGTTCCATGCAGATTTAGAACCTAGTTTAAACAATGTAGTCAGTATTAAACCTGTGCTTGTAAAAATACAACAGCAAAATTTGTAATGTACAACTTTAACGATGTTTTAGAAAAGTTTTAATTGATGGTATAGTGTGATTTGTTGGTTGTGGTCACATTATATTTTGGCTCTTATTTAAATGTATTGTAATGTCATATGTACTGTTTTAACATTGAGAAAGGTTGTATAACCGAAAGTTTTGCTGCATTAGTCTGTTTTTCTGATGGTGGATTTGTGTCTTTATTTCCAGAGATGTAACAGAGTACTGCAAGACCTGTGAGCAGTGCCAAAAGGTAGACAAGGCAGGAGATAAGGTGAAAATTCCTTTGATGCCTTTGCCTGTGATTGAAGAGCCATTTCAGAGGGTAGATATGGATATTGTGGGGCCTCTGAGTACCCAAAGTTCCACATGGAAAACGTATATCCTAGAGGTAGTAGATTATGCTATCAGATACCCTGAGGCAGTGGCCCTATCATCCATTGAAGCAGAAAAGGTGACAAATGCTTTGTTAGAGTTTTTCAACAGGGTAGGTTTCCCAAAAGAAATTACTGACTGACAGAGGTGCCAATTTCATGTCAGACCTGCTGGCTTGTCTGTGGAATCAGTGTGGGGTGGAGCACCTAAAGACCAGCCCCTACCATCCCCAGACTAATGGTCTGGTTGAAGACGAAAGAAACTGCTAGGAACCACCATGAACCAAGTATAGACTATTTGTTTAATGAAGAACGAGCGCTTTCACGCACACAGGTGCGCTTCATCAGGTTACTAATGGTCTGGTTGAGAGGTTAAACACTGCACTCATGAACATGCTATGGACATTTGTAGACCAGTTACAAAGAGGGAGTGGGACAAATATTTGTCCCCTCTGTAGTTTGCTTACAGAGAGGTGCCCCAGGAATCCACAGGTTTTTCACCTTTTGAGTTGCCGTATGGACATAGGGTGAGGGGATCTCTAGATTTGATTCATGATGAGTGGGAGGGTGAGTGTGAATCTCACAAGCAGTCTGCTGTGGCATATGTCCTAACCCTCAGGACAAGGCTCAAGGAACTCATGGGCTTGGCCCAGTAGAACCTGGCAGAAGCTCAACAGCAGAAAAAGGTCTGGTATGACAGGAATGCTCGAGTTAGAAAGTATGCTGTGTGGCAGCACGTTATGGTTCTCATTCCTGTGAGACACAACAAGCTGCAGGCAGCTTGGGAGGGACCCTACAAGATGGCAAGGGAGGTCAGTGATGTTAACTGCAAGGTAGAACTGCTAGGAGCAGGGGCACAAATTATACCATGTTAACATGATGAAACCTTACCATGATAGAGAGGCCCTTGTGCTGAGTATTTTCAGTGGATTGCAGGAGTCTGAGGGAGATCTGGGGACTGATCTCCTCAGTGAGGCATAGACTGACACCCTAGTAGAAATGGTAGCAATGTCCCAACAGCAATCCCCTACCCAGGTTCGAGAAAGTCAAGCAGTGTTACAGGAGATTGGGGACATGCTCACTGGGAAATCAGGGTACACCCACCAGGTGCAGCACCATGTGGATACAGGACCCCAAAGGCCTATTAAGCAGGCTCCTTATAGGGTGCCTGAGAGATTCAAACAGACTGTGAGGGAGAAGATACATTAAATGTTGGAACTAGGGGTAATTCAGGAGTCCAGCAGTCCCTGGGCCTCCCCAGTAGTGCTGGTACCAGAGAAGGATGGCAGCACCAGGTTCTGTGTGGACTACAGGAAATTAAATATACACACAGAGACAGATGTTTACCCCATGCCTAGGACAGATGAAGCCCTAGACCAGCTGGGTGGGGCTGTTAATTACCACCATTCATCTTACCAATGGTTACTGGCAGGTGTCATTGACTCCCAGTGCTAGAGAGAGGTCAGCTTTTGTGACTCCTTTCAGCTTGTATGAGTTCATTAGGAAGATGCCCTTTGGGATGAAAAATGCCCCAGCAACTTTCCAGAGGCTGGTAGATCATGTCCTAGCAGGAGCAGGATATTTTGTCTTTGCTTATCTGGATGATATTGCCATCTATAACCATTCCTGGCAAGAGCACTTTCAGCATGTCATTGAGCTGCTGAGCAGACTACAAAGGACAGGGTTGACCATTAAGCCCATTACGTGTCTGGTGGGTATAGCAGAGGTCTCCTACCTGGGACATAGAGTGGGGAGTGGTAAGATTTGACCAGAACCTGCCAACGTGAAAGCCATTCAGGCATGGCCTGCCCCCTGTTACAAAGAAGCAGGTGAGGGCATTCTTAGGGACAGTGGGGTACTACAGAAAGTGTGTCTCCAATTATAGTACCATAGCTGCTTATCTCACAGATGTGACAAAAAAGGGTCATATAACGTAGTGTGGACCCCAGCATGTGAGCAGGCATTCCAGAAGCTTAAAGAAGCTTTGGGAGGAACCCCTGTGTTACCTAGTCCAGATTACAGCAAAGAATTGTTGTGCCGGTGGATGCTTCAAACCATGGGGAGGGGGCTATACTCAGCCAGGTTTCCTCAGAGGGAGAAGAGCACCCAGTGGTATATCTCATCTGCAGGCTCCAACCCAGGGAAAAATGCTTTGCAACTGTTGAAAAGGAATGCCTGGTCATATTGTGGGTACTGCAGAAACTTCAGCCTTACCTGTATTGAAAGAAATTCATTGTAGTTACAGACCACAGTCTCTTAATATGACTACATCGAGCCAGCCAGCAAAATACCATGTTACTAAGGTGGAGCCTAGGGTTGCAAAACCAGTAAAAATACCCAAAGCCACAGGACCAGGATCTCTCTAATCCAAGTATCTTGACTCCAATTGAGTTAAATGCAGAACTTTATTCCTCCACAAGCACAAAAAAGAGTACAGACAAAATAAAATCCAAGCGCTTTCGCTCGGTCAATGCCGAGCTTCTTCAGAGAATACAATAGTTTGTGTTGCCATTGAGGCTCATTAAATAATCAACAACAGTCACATGATAGCCCCACCCCCCAATTAATCAACCCCTAACCATTTCTTAAAGAAAAAATGTAAAGATGTGCATTGCACTGTAAAAAATATATTTAAAAACTCTAAAAAACATCAACTGTAAAAATCTTAACAACGTACATTACAATCAAATGAGAACTTGATATATATATATATATATATATATATATATATATATATATGTATATTACAATACCAATTTTTCTTATAATAAATCCATCTTCTAAAAACTCATTGATCTGTATGGACTCATTAAACTACCTATAGGACCAAGGTGCTGGATTTAATACTCATCTCCACCCACATTCATACCCCAAACAATCATGTTATTGTTATAATATTATAACCGAGCCATTCGCAACTTAAGTACACTACTAATGTTGATGGTCTCATTCAACCCAGGCGGTCTCACTGCATCCAACCTTAACTGCCAAAATAATTCACGATACTCTAATCTAGTTTCCCAATTACCACCCCGTGGGTCCCGTGTCACTTGTTCTAAAATAGTAAATTTAAGCTCCGTTTTTTCACATACTTGTGAGTGTTTGAAGAAGGCATTGTTTTCTTTACCCTTACAGATGTCATAATGATGTTCATACACTCTTCTTCTAAGTTACCTCTCCATCTTACCCACATAGAAACTGTGACAATGTAAGCAAATTCCTAAATAAACCACTCTCTTAGTCCCACAGTTGTAGTATTTAGTGAATTTTATCTAAATTTTCTAGCGGGAATAGATAGAGTATCTTGGTCCAGCATAAAGGTACATTGTTTACAGGAACCACACTTGTATGTCCCCACCTTGAGTCTATTGGATCTATTATTTGGATCCCTATTTTTCTCAAAAAGTTCCTTTAAATTCACATCTTTTTTTAACAAAATGAGGATGCAATGGGACAAATTGTCTTACCTCCTCATGCAAAGAGAGTAAAGGCCAGTACCTTGAAATGACCTGTTCTATTTCATGGCAACTAGAAGAAAAAGTGTAAATAAAATTACTCTCAATATCCAACCCATTCTGGTTTATCTCCTGTTCTAAGCTAGACATCCCAGTTCCTAACAACATCGTTTTTTTCTTAAAACTTGCATATTTTCTGTCCTTGACCTAGCACTCTTGTGTGGGGTCATTTACTGCACTGTTATAACTTGATATTACTTGTGAACCTCTGCTATCTCTGTAAAAAACAAAAACAAAAAAAAATCTTGCTTTTTTCCCACTTCTCTGAGAGTTAAAAAAGTTCAGTTACAGGCTTGCTGTTCCTGAACTGTTTGAAAGTTTCTGTGAGGCCATTTTTGCTTGGGCTGAAGGAGGGGCTCTGTGTTCATCAGTGGCAGTGACTAACATTGAGCAGCTTGCCTGCCCCGTGGAGGTGGTTACTGACTTGAAACTGTAGTTTTATTGGCCACTAGGGGTCATTTCCATAACTCCTTCATCTTCCTCTCTTAAAACCTAGTTGCCTCATGGTTTGAGCGTCTTTTCAGGCTTGTTGGCTGTTGGTGAAGCACCCTCCAAGAGGAAAAACGCTGAGAGAAGAAGGAGCCACTTTTGAGATTTTAAGTATTTTTCTCTGTTTATTTGCTAAGTTTTTCTGCATAGCTGCCTAGCTTGAGCATTTTCTGGCTTGTTAAACTTGATTTCTGTATTAGTAGCTGTATTTAGAGCACAACCAAAAGCTGTTTGCTGAATTTCCTGTTTGCACTTAATTTTAAATCGTTTTTCTTAAAACTTGCATATTTTCTGTCCTTGACCTAGCACTCTTGTGTGGGGTCATTTACTGCACTGTTATAACTTGATATTACTTGTGAACCTCTGCTATCTCTGTAAAAACAAAACAAAAAAAAAATCTTGCTTTTCCCACTTCTCTGAGAGTTAAAAAAGTTCAGTTACAGGCTTGCTGTTCCTGAACTGTTTGAAAGTTTCTGTGAGGCCATTTTTGCTTGGGCTGAAGGAGGGGCTCTGTGTTCATCAGTGGCAGTGACTAACATTGAGCAGCTTCCCTGCCCCCCGTGGAGGTGGTTACTGACTTGAAACTGTAGTTTTATTGGCCACTAGGGGTCATTTCCATAACTCCTTCATTTGTCCTCGGAGGCAGTAACTTGTAGTTTATTGGTCATTTTGGGTCATTTCCGGTCTTTTCCAGCCCCCTGCTATAAAGCACGCTTTAGCGCGCATTAGCGCGATTTAGCACGATTTAGCGCGGAGTTGCCACCATTGCACACTAGGGCAGCGGCGGTTAAGCAGGTTTAAACTATTCGGGCTACCTAAAGTCCACTCTTCAAATTTTCCCTTAAAACTACCTTCCTCGAACTATACTACTGATCTAATCAGCGTATCCTATAATTAAAAAGATCATCTCTACTTGACTCCAAGTAGACTATTCTCTATCTTTTAAACGTAGCACTTGCTGCTACAGTACTTATTACCTTGATACGGCACTCTTGTCATAGATAGTACCCCAAAAAGGCAACCCCCCATTTCTCGGTCACCCACGTCCCCCGGAATCCTTTTTAAAGTTTTTTTGTCTATTCCTTCTAGCATGTCGAGGGATCAGTTGCTAGTGTCCTCTCCTGCTCAGCTGGTGAACCTGGGAATATTGAGGCAATGTTACAATTGCCTCATGTACACAGACAACCCTCTCCTCCTCCCACAAAACACAAATACATGCGAGAGATGCAACTATACGGCCAAACTGGAGGCTGAGCTCTCTCAACATAGGACTGGCATGACCAGTCAGGAGGAGAAGGTTACCACACACACTATAGACCCAGTCTCACATAGTACCATTACAACCTCAAATCATACACATAAACACACAAAGACATACTCGGAGGCTCTGATCAAAAATCTACCAAAACAGCAGAGGCCACCAAAGCAGACACCCAAACAACCACCACCTCAGAACACAACACCTGCAACACATAGACCTCACAGTCAGAGTGTCAAACAGTCACAGCCCTTAAGGCCAAACACAATGCCAGACACACTAGTCATTGGTGACTCCATAGTCAGACACACTGGCGTCCCGCTCACCAGACTGAGTAAGGAGAAGGTCACAGTAAGCTGCCTGTCGGGCGCTAGAATCCGCCACATAACGCAAGCACTCAGGTCTCTCAACAGCAGGTACAAATATGACTCAGTCATTGTCCACGCTGGTGTAAACGACCTGAGACGTACCTCCTTGGACTACATGAAAAGAGACATTGAGGAGCTCTCTGATTATGTAGCCCAGGCAGGTATGACCCTGACCTTGAGCAGTATCCTACCTTCACCAAGAATGATGCCACAATACAGAGATAAGATGATCAGCTTTAACAATTGGCTTAAACACTGGTGTCATTCAAAGGGGATCCAGTGTCTGTCTGCCTGGGATGACATGCTGGACAAGCCACGCTGCCAAGGGACGGCTTGCACCTGTCACCCTGGGATTCGGATATTGGCAAAGGCTTTTGCCACCCCATAGTGCCTTTTGTAGGCAAGGCTCAAATTCTAAACCTACCACCCTAGAACACAAAAAAGGAAAAGAACTAAGGGTAATGCTGCTCAATGCCAGAAGTCTAAATCTCAAAATGCACGCACTCGAGGCCCTTCTCAGTATGGAGAACATCGATGTCTGTGCTGTGACAGAAACCTGGTTCAAGGCTCCTGAGAGCACCCCAGCTATCAGGTTTTACCTCATATCATGCGTTCCGGCCCCAAAATCGGACAATACCAAGAAAGGAGGGTATCCATATTCATCAAGGACACCCACACCTCAAGACTGGTGGCAACATACGATGCATCGGAGACCATCCAGGTGCAATTAACCATAGGCAAGACTGCTCTGCAAATTGTAGCATGTTACAGGCCACCCTCACAAACTCAGGAACCTCACATGGCCTTCCTGAAAACACTAGAGGGATAAATGTATCACCAAACACCATCATACTAGGTGACTTCAATTACCCTAATATAGACTGGGAACACTACTCAAGCCCAAACACCCTAGCCCAAAAGTTCCTGGAATTCATAAACTCAAATGCCATGGAACAACTAGTCACCATCCCCACAAGAGGAGATAACATACTTGAGCTCATCATCACGAACATGGGAGCACAATGTTCAACACCGGAGGTGTACCACGCACTGGTGAGATCAGACCACAAACTAATCTCGCTGGAGGTCCTCATCCCACCCCACCTGAAATAAAAAGACCACAGTAAAGAACTTCTCAAAAGCCGACTTCACACTTCTAAAACTAGTGTGGACTCCTTTAAGGCCCCGAGCCAGCGGAAAACAGTACTCAAGCCGCTGAATCACTTACAAATGCCTTCTACCAGCACCTGCAGGACTGCATGGATAAGGCAATCCCAAGCAAAACAAAGACTTTTTGTACCAAAGGCAAGCGTCCAGTCTGGTGGACCCCAGCCATAAACAAACTCTACAACAAAAGGAGGAAGCTACTACAAGATAGAGCAAAATCCTTAAAAGGTAAGACACCCTTGATCACTATAAGTAAAAACTAAGAGCTCTCATAAAATCATCCAAAGCAAATTTCGAGAGAAAAATAGCTAAAGACTCAAAAGACAATCATAAGGCCTTCTTTAGCTATGTTAGAAACCTGGGAGGAAACTCCCAGATATGCTCAGAGCTAGTTCAAAATGATGTGAAGATTACTGATCCTACAGACATTGCCAACATACTGGCTGACAGGTTCAGTGCAAACTTCTCCCCTCCCTAAAGGAGAGATATCTATACCAAACGATTGCAGCCCCCCAAACATCTCCAGGCCCAAGTGAGAACTGCTCTCTCCAAAGCAAAAAACACAGCATCCATGGGACCTGATGGTGTCCCCGGCTGTGTGCTCCATGAACTCAATGAGGAATTAAACCCACAGCTAGGACAGCTGTTTAATCAAAGTCTTACCTCTGGATACGTACCCAGGGAGTGGCGCACTGCAACTGTGGTACCACTTCACAAAGGCGGTGCCTCCACCGACCCTGGAAATTACCGGCCCATTAGCTTGACAAGCCTTATCTGCAAAGCCATGGAGAGGATCATAATGGACCTCATAAATAAAGACATAGGGAATTTGCAGACTTTGGATCCAACCCAGTTTGGCTTTGTCAAAGGCAGATCATGCCTTTTAAACTTGGTTGACTTTTTGAAACAGTCACCAAAGCCATTGATGAGGAAAGGCAGTCCATACAGCCTACCTCGATCTGGCTAAGGCCTTCGATACAATACCCCACTCGGGTATCATTGAAAAACTCATCAGCTTAAATGTCAACCCATACATCACAAGATGGGTTGCAAACTGGCTGAGTGACAGAACCCACAGGGTCAGAGTTGCTGGCGCCATGTCAGACTCAAAGCCTGTCACAAGTGGTGTCCCACAGGGCTCAGTCCTGGGCCCACTCTTGTTTGGCATCTACTTTTCAGTACAAGCAAACACAGGAGGGTTATGGCTGACAAAGTTTGCAGATGACTGCAAACTGGGCACCATAGTAGAAAACACATCTGACATAGATATCCTTCAGAAGGGTCTCACAGAAACGGATAACTGGTGCCAGAGCCACGGCCTAAAGTTAAATGCCAAAAATGCATAGTCATACCCTTGGGAAAAACAAGGTTACCCTAGCTACCAAATAGGTGGCAATCCACTGAGCACAGAAGAAGTTATCAGGGACCTGGGGACCCAGGTTGATAGTAGTCTGTCATTCGACACCCATGTAGCTAAAGTAGTTAGGAAGACCTTCTACATTGCCCACCTTATCATGAAGGGATTCTCATCTAGATCAAGGGAGGTCATAGTCTCCCTTTACTCATCACTCATCAGACCAATGATTGAGTACAATGCCCCATTCGGAATGTATCTGACCCGACACTTGCAGCAGCTGGAGAGGCCACAAAGTTCCTCACCAAAAGGATAAAGGGTCTCAAAAATCTGTCCTATGCTGCCCGACTGAAAGAACTCCAGCTCTATTCAGTCGCCAACACTTGCTCAGAGGTGACCTTTGCCTAACATACAAGGCCATGTCAAACCCAGATTTGATGAATATGCTTCACCTCAAAAATCTAGATCCATCAGAGCCACAAGGGCGGAGACTTAAACCTTGACACGGCTATTAATAGGACGTGCTGGAGGGATAGATTCATCACCCAAAGACTCCCTATGCTGTGGAACAAAATCCGGTACATGTGAGGCAGAGCACCTCGCTGGCCTTGTTCAAGAGAAATCTTGACCAATGGATGGGAGATCGCAGATATACCCCAGGGATTACCTCAGTGTCACTGCTCGACAGAGGCACAGCAAAATAATGGGTATAGTTCCCCATACTAAAGGGGTGGCATAAGCCACAAAACGATGGGCTAGGCTTGTAAATGCCCTCGGGCAGATAGCCTAGTATGAACCTATGAACCTATGAACCTATGTAATATTTCAAGTCCCTATTCTTTGTCACTTCTTGTGTCAACTTGTCAATCAGGCTAACAGGATATCCCTTTTCTTTAAAAAGTATACGAAGGGTGTTTACTTCATCTAAATAAGTCTCCAATGTACTACACATTCTAAAGTTGGTGTGAGTTATAAATCAAGGAGAGATGATAATCAATAGGATAATTATAAAGACTTTAATTTTGGTGCGTGGACTGAGAAGCAATTTTATTTTAAGCAAGGCACTGTGAACTCTAATATTAATAGAAATATAGAGAACAGTTTCAACAACTTCAGGGACAAATTATATGCATTTAAAAGTGACCAGTTGGAAATAGACTATTTGAAGGAATGCATACAAGTTAATCGAGTCCCTGAAGGATTCTGTTTATTTAAATTTCCTAATTGTGCATATCCAGGGACTGTCTTGTATGATAAGTTGTGTGAAATTTTTAATAATGCTGGAATTGAAATGTTAAAACTAATAACTGCTGAATATAAAACTAAAGCTGAACTATTGTTGAAAGAACTGAATGCTCTTAATCAAAGTGTTACTAATGTTTTGTTAGTGTTAGGAGAATGTATGAAAATGTGTTTTACGAAGTTGGCCAACACTGTATGAAGGTTTTGAATAGAAAAATTAAAAAATTAGAAAGGGATCTTCACGAATACAGAGAGGGGATGGCTTACCCCATTTATAAGAATGGAGGATGGAAGAACAATAAAGATACAGTATTTGCAAATGGGGTGAATGAATTAGAACATGATAGTAATTTTGTTAGAGTAGACACTGAACCACTTAAAAGAAGTGAGAGAATAGCAGAAAGGGGGAGGAAACAGTCCTACCAGTATTTTCAGCCCCCCCCCCCCAACAGGGGGGGTGAGAGGACAAGACACCAGAACAAAGGGTGGAATTATCCCCTGAAATAGAGCTGGTGGACTTTGACTCTCCACTCACTGTGACACAGGAAGGTTTTAATAAACAAGTGGTTTGTAGAAAGGGTAACTTTACAATTTTTAATTTTACGGAGTTGGTTCTTACTGACGATTATTTTAATTTATTTTCAAAAGGTTTTCATTTTGTACCTGTTTGTCCCTCTAACATAACCAATACCTTGATAGATTTAAAGTTACTTATTAGACAATTGAACCTTAATATATTTTTTAAGGGTCAAACTAATACCAATTTAGGACTCACTAGATCTAGTACTTTTAACCCCCCGACCCACCCTTGTCTGAAGACTTTTGAGGAAATGGTGGAGAGAGTAATTAAAAAAACTGTAAGGTGGAAGAAAGACACCCACCCTCTGAACCTTAATCCCAAAGAATTTGAATTAATTGAACACTTAAGACAGGAAAAGTGTCGGGTGATGAAACCAGACAAGGGGGGGGGTGGTTTTGATGTACTTCTTAGATTATGACACAAGTTTACATGAGATGTTACAAGAAGTAGATCACTATGAGCTGGTTTCTTTAAATGAGATTAATTTGGCACACTCCAAAATTAGGTACTATTTAAATGGCCACCTACTACAAGGTACAATTAATGAGCGGTTATGTAATTATTTGCATGTTGAGAAACCAAACGTGCCGGTAATATTTGGTATCCCCAAGACCCATAAAGGGCTAGACCCTCTTAGATTTAGGCCTATTGTTTCTGGTGCAGGAAGCATTACCAAGCCCTTAGCAAAATTTATAGATCATGTTGTGAAGAGAGTTGTATATTCTATCACGCATATTTGCAAAGATTCATGGCATTTCTTAAAAGGAATTAACCGGCGGGTGTTTAGTTTGGACCTCTTCATGGTAACTATTGACATTATTGAACTTTTTCTGAGTATTCCCCACTCGATAGGATTGGAATGGTTTAGGCAGGTACTTACAGTGGACACCAGGTTGGACAACAGCATCACCAACTTAGCGGTAGAACTTATGGAAATTGTGCTGGAAAACAACTTTATTTATTTTAATGGGGAGTTCTACCACCAAAAGAAAGGTGTGGCAATGGGGGCACCTTGTGCTTCACTTTATGCCAACTGTGTACTGAACCACTGGGAACAGAAATATGCTTTTGATACACCATGGAAGGAGTTCATAGTGCATTACACGAGGTACCTGGACGATATCTGCTTGTTATGGAAAGGTACCATCAACGATTTAAATAATTTTTTGGAACACATAAATAGAAGTACAGAGTTCTTGAAATTTACCCATAGTATTGACACAGATAAATTAAATTATTTAGATATCACACTGTTTAAAGACTATGAGAACCACTGTTTTCAATCGAAATTATATAGGAAAAGTACATTTTCTAATGCGTATCTCCATTTTGACAGTGGACACCCTTTCTATCAAAAGAAAGGGATAGTTAAGGGCCAGATTATTAGGGCTTCAACAATGTGTAGTACTTTGGAGACTTATTTAGATGAAGTAAACACCCTTCATATCCTTTTTAAAGAAAAGGGATATCCTGTTAGCCTGATTGACAAGTTGACACAAGAAGTGATGGAGAATAGGGACTTGAAATATTACCCGTTGTTAGGAACTGGGATGTCTAGCTTAGAACAGGAGATAAACCAGAATGGGTTGGGTATTAAGAGTAATTTTAATGATACTTTTTCTTCTAGTTGCCATGAAATAGAGCAGGTCATTTCAAGGTACTGGCCTATACTCCCTTTGCATGAGCAGATAAGACAATTTGTCCCATCGCATCCTCATTTTGTTAAAAAAAGATGTGAATTTAAAGGAACTTTTTGAGAAAAATAGGGATCCAAATAATAGATCCAGTAGACTCAAGGTGGGTACATACAGGTGTGGTTCCTGTAAACAATGTACCTTTATGCTGGACCAAGATACTCTATCTATTCCCGCTAGAAAATTTAGATAAAATTCACTAAATACTACAACTGTGGGACTAAGGGAGTGGTTTATTTAGGAATTTGCTTACATTGTCACAGTTTCTATGTGGGTAAGATGGAGAGGCAACTTAGAAGAAGAGTGTATGAACACCATTATGACATCTGTAAGGGTAAAGTGTGGGTGGAGATGAGTATTAAATCCAGCACCTTGGTCCTATAGGTAGTTTAATGAGACCATACAGACCAATGTGTTTTTAGAAGATGGATTTATTATGAAAAGAATTGGTATTGTAATATATATGCTCAGGTGAAGGCTGCCCTCTCCAAAGCAAAAAACACTGCTTCCATGGGACCAGATGGCGTCCCAGGTTGCATCCTGCATGAACTCCAAGAGGAACTAATCCCTCAAATAAAACAGCTATACAATCTCAGCCTCACTACAGGATATGTGCCCACAGAATGGCGTACAGCAACAGTGGTCCCACTCCACAAAGGTGGAGCCTCTACGGACCCTGGAAACTATCACCCCATAAGCCTGACTAGCTTAGTCGGCAAGGCTATGGAAAGGATCATCATGGAGCTCATAAACAAAGACATTGGGGACCTACAGACACTAGATCCTACCCAGTTCGGCTTTGCCAAGGGCAGATCTTGCCTTTTGAACCTGGTTGACTTCTTCGAAACAATCATCAAAGCCATAGATGAAGGGAAGGTAGTCCACACAGGCTATTTGGACCTTGCAAAGGCATTTGACACAATACCCCACTCGGGCATCATAGATAAGCTATCCAGCTTAAATATAAACCCCTATGTCACAAGATGGGTTGCAAACTGGCTCAAAGACAGAACCCACGGAGGAGAGTTGCTGGAGCCATGTCAGACTCGAAACCGGTCACAAGTGGTGTCCCACAGGGTTCTATCCTGGGACCACTCTTGTTCGGTATATACTTTTCCGAGGTACAGGCAAACATGGGAGGACTATGGCTCACCGAGTTCGCAGACGACTGCAAACTGGGCGCCATAATCGACTCTCCAGCTGACACAAACATCCTTCAAAAAGGTCTCACAGAGACAGATAACTGGTGCCAGCGCCATGGTTTAAAGCTAAATGCCAAAAAATGTATAGTCATACCCTTTGGCAAAAACAATGTGCCCACAAATTACCACATAGGTGGAAACCCATTAAGTACAGAGAAAGTTATTAGGGACCTGGGGACCCAAGTTGATAGCAATCTCTCCTTTGAAAACCACATTGCCAAAGTGGTTAGAAAGACCTTCTACATAGCCCACCTCATCACAAAGGGTTTCACATCTAGATCAAGAGAGGTAATCATGCCCGTTTATTCATCCCTCATCAGGCCCATCATAGAATACAGTGCCCCTTTTGGGATGTACCTTACCCGACACCTGCAGCAATTAGAAAGACCCCAAAAGTATCTCACCAAGAGGATCAAGGGTCTCAAACAGATGCCATATGCTGCTCGGTTAAAAAAACTCCAGCTCTACTCAGTTGCATACCGCCTACTTCGAGGCGATCTATGCCTGACATACAAAGCTATGTCAAATCCAGAATTAATGGACATGCTCCACCTCAGTAAATCTAAATCCCTTAGAGCCACACGGTTGAGGGACTTGAACCTCAGCACAGAAATAAATAGAACTTGCTGGAGGGATAGGTTCATAACCCAGAGGCTCCCTTTGCTCTGGAATAGAATTCCAGTTCATGTGAGGCAGAGCACCTCACCGAATCTCTTCAAGAAGAATCTCAATAGGTGGATGGGGGATCATAGGTTTGTCCCAGGGATTACTCCCATGTCACTATTAGACAGAGGCACAGTAAACTAAACCTTAAAAAGGGCACAGTATACTCAAATCAAGGGGTGGCGTAAGCCATACAGAATCGGGCTAGGCTTATAATTGCCCCAGGGCAGATAGCCTAGTATGAACCTATGAACCTATGAACCTATATATCAAGTTCTCATTTGATTATAATGTATGTTGTTAAGATTTTTACAACTGATGTTTATTAGAGGTTTTAAATATATTTTTTACAGTGCAATGCACATCTTTACATTTTGCCTTTAAGAAGTGGTTAGGGGTTGATTAATTGGGAGGGGGTGGGACTATCATGTGACTGTTGTTGATTATTTAATGAGCCACAATGGCAACACAAACTATTGTATTCTCTGAAGAAGCTCGGCATTGACCGAGAGAAAGCGCTTGGATTTTATTTTGTCTGTACTCTTTTTTGTGCTTGTGGAGGAATAAAGTTCTGCATTTAACTCAATTGGAGTCAAGATACTTGGATTGGAGAGATCCGGGTCCTGTGGCTTTGAGTATTTTTACTGGTTTTGGCTTTGTCCATTTTTTTCTGACATTCTGAGCCTAGGGTTGCAGCTATATGATATGACAGCGGAGCACCACAATGGGGTTAGTAATGCCAACACAGATGGGCTTTCAACACAGGGAATGGGGTAAGGTATTCCCAGATAGGCTCAACCTCTCAAAGGTCACTTGAAAAACTAGCTTGAGTCTTTGGGGGGAGGTGTCATGAAAGGAGATACTGACAGCCTAGCTATATGGAATTTTGCAAATAGTTATATGTAATGTGTTATTATCAACATGCTTCATGTAAGATGCTTGCATTACCGATGCATTAGAACTGTATGTTATATTGTACAGATGTGCTGAAGAGATATTTTGTAAAGTACTGAGCAGGAATGTATAAACACTATTGTAACTGTTTAGATGTATATACTTTAACAGTGGAAACTGAAACACAGGATGTTAGCTTCAGAAGAATGGCTGAAAGTTTAAATTACTTTATGACCACATAATAGAAGGATGTTATGTTTCAGTGCAGTAACAGATAGAATGCTTAGAATTAGAAGTCTTTTGTATTGCCCTAGAAGTGTTTTTATTGACTTGCAGAATGTTTATGTATTTTCACAGGTAGATGCTAAATGCTACCAGTTGCATCAGTGGTGGTTTCACCTATGATATAGTCAGATGACAAGAAGTGATGTCATTCTGCATGTTATCCAAGCATTAATATCTGGGATATTAATTTAAGAAGTATCTGAGAGAGATATAGCTTTCTGTATTTGTCTTTGACCTGACAAGAACATCCACTCACCACATCTGCCTGCTTGCTCTGTAAGTAAGTCTAGAGAACAGTATAATTATTTTAGGTATAGTCAGAAATCTAGGAAAGCTTACTTTAGATGTTTTTCTTTATTTATTTGAGACTGTCCTACAATGTTGTTTTTTCCTGTGATTTTGAACTCTGATGTAACTGTGATTATATACTGAGTATTTTCTTGTTCTTTTATTATTTATTATTAAATATATGTAAACCTTTCATTGTGGATGATATTTGTGAGACATATTTAGGTTCTGAGTGCACTTGCATATTTATTTGGTGCCACTGTGGGCCACTCCTAATAGCCTTGCTTTTGGTCAAACTACCATTTGTACTGGCAGTAACATTACACAGTAAGATTGGACACCCTTTGTTAAAGGCCTTAAAGTAGCTGATAAAGATGTAGCTGGTGGCAGTGATAACTATCTTATTTTCTGGGCAGAAGGGGCATAGTTAGTAAACCTAAACCTGTGCCAGCCTTTCCCAGGTATTTGTGTGTGTGTGTGTGTGTGTGTGTGTGTGTGTGTGTGTGTGTGTGTGTGTGTGTGTGTGTGTGTGTGTGTAAATCAGACCTCAAAGTGTGTGCATGTCAGCTACTTGGGCAGGGACACGAAGCATTGGTTGAACAGAGAGTGTACTGAAGGTCTTGGCTTGGCCATTCAGCTTGAATCTCAACTCTAGAGCTATGCTAGTGTGGAGTCTTATTTGGGATCTGGTGAAAGAGAGAGAAACTCGCCCCAGACTGAATGTAGTCTCTGTGTGCTCTTAAGGGAAATTCCACTTGATACAGAAAGCTACATCTGGAAACAGTGTGTGTGCACCTGTCATCCTATCAATGTACGTCCCCCAGTGGTGCTAGTGGTGAAGAATGAGGCTCCTTGATTACTGGGCCAGTGGTGGGTATCACAGTCTCTACCAGGCATCTGTTTGTAAAGGACATTTGCAAAAACACTCAACATTTGCTCCTTGTGGCCTCTTCCAAACATCTGTTTGTAAAGGGAGTTATCATACTCCTATATTAGGTGCTCCTTGTAGTATCTGTTAGGCATTTGTGTGTAAATGGATCTCTTATGCTCTTCCAGCATGTGCTCCTTGTAACATGACTGGACGTCATAATAATGTGATGAAAATGAACAGTAACTGAATTACTGATTAATGAAAAGAAGATAAAAATAACCAGAGACACGGGTCCTTTAGAAAAGAAGCAAAATGCATAGAAATAAATGGAATTTGTGTGAACAATACATGCAGAATAATGTTCAGGTGGAGAAGTGAGGTTTAAGCAAAGGCAAGCATTCAGAAATGTATATAATGTTGAAGTGAATGTTAATCATTAAAAAGAAAGAAAACATGCATATAATGTATGATGCATTAAAGTGAAATATGTTAATATGGTTCATTTTCTTTTCATTGCATGTGTGCCTATGTCTTAAGTGATACATTAAAAATAATTAGCAATATTTCTATGTACCAGCGCTAAAGTCTTTTTATTTAACAGTTGTACAAAATACAGCAGGGTATCTATAGGATAAGATTATCCAGAGAGTAAACTCATGCAAGTTGACATATGTGTATGTATCTCTCTCTCTCTCTCTCAATACACACATATATATATATATATATATATATATATATATATATATATATATATATAAAACTATATATATATATATATATATATATATATATATATATATATATATATATATATATATATATATATATATATATATATATATATATATATATATATATATATATATATATATACATATATATATATGGTTCTACCTGACATAGTCGAAACCACACAACACCGACAACCACATCACCGACACCACATATTCGACAGTCCATAAACACGAGCCACACATAACCGACAACTAAATAACCGACGGTACACAAACAAACCCCATACACTGCACACACCACAATAACAATTAAAAACAAAACACATCCCCATTCCACAAACCACACACACAACACAAGCACACCAAAATCCATACAAGCCCACACTAAACCTTACCCTAACCCTAAGGTCCGTCACTATCGCGACTTACCTACCCGCCCCTAACCCTAACTCACTTAACAGCCCCTATCCCTAACCCTAACTCACTTAACCCACCCCTATCGCTCCCTAACCCTAACTCACTTAACCCACCCCTCTCGCTCCCTAACCCTAACTCACTTAACCCACCCCTCTCGCTCCCTAACCCTAACTCACTTAACCCACCCCTATCCCCACAGACCGTCCAATCTCCACACTTACCTGCCGCGACCCTGACGTCCGTCACTACCGCATACTCACACAGCCTTTCCCCATGTCGGCATCCTCGGCGTTGGTGTTGTCATCCGTCGTGTCGGTCTTCTGCATTGTCGATGTTCTGCCACTCGCGATTCGCGTCGGTCTTCTTCGATTTCGATCTTCTGGAGCTCCAGTTCGATGTCGGTCTTCTGCGCTGTCGACGAAGTCAGGTAGAACCATATATATATATATATATATATATATATATATATATATATATATAGGGTCTATATTGTATCATCGAACGCTTAAAAAAGCAAACGCTGACTGATCGACCTAATTTAAGTGAAAGCTTACAATCTCGAACTGTCAGATCAGACATTTTTTTCCTAGGGAAAAAAATCGCTGATCCAAAACACATACACACAACACAAGCACACCAAACAAACAGAAATCCACAAACATACACCTAAAATCTGATACCTAACCCTACACTAAACTATGCACACACCACTAACTACCCACTTACCTTAACCCAAACCCTAACCCTAAGGTCCGTCACTATCGCACACTCACCTCACCCGCTCCTTAACCCTAACTCACTTAAATCCGCCCTAACCCTCATGTCCACACAATCGCACAGTTACCTGAATTCGATCGGTAACTTTCCACCATAACACTGAAAATACCAAAGCAACAGAAACAGACAACCAAATTCTTTCCCTAGGAAAAAAATTCGAATTTCTCCTGCTTTGATATTTTCCACTTTCAAGCAAATAACGTTGATCAATCAGTGTTCGCTTTTTAAGCATTCGATGATCTAATATAGACCCTTATAAATATATATATATATATATATATATATATATATATATATATATATACATGGGATCCGGACACATGTTCGAATTGCATATGTCCGAATCACAAAACATCGAACACACATACACAAAAGCGCTTAACATTGACAAGTGAGTCTGTGTATGTGTGTATGTTTCGTAGATCGGACTAAAGTGCGGATAAGGGAAAATTCCCTTTTCCCCAGTGTAGTGCAATCTCAGAGTGAGAATAATAAAGTAGGGGGGCTCTGGGGGTGCAGGGGGGCTTTGCCCCCCTGCAGAAACATAGATTTTTTTTTGAACTACACATACATGGAAGCACTTTTCGATGTTAAGCGCTTTTGTGTATGTGTGTTGATTGTTTTGTGATTCGGACATATGCTAGTCGAGCATGTGTCCTAGACCCATATATATATATATATATATATATATATATATATATATATATATACACACACACACACACACACACACACACACACACACATATATATATATATATATATATATATATATATATATATATATATATCCCCCTTCCAATTTCCACAGATATGTTTGGAATCAGAGGGGGTCCTCACCAACAATTGGGACATCTTGGGAGGAGAAAAAGGTCTGACAAAGTTACTTGGGACATCCCCGAACTTCTGTTTCAAATGAACCTCTTATTTTGGTGGTGCGTTCGAGAGGAATAAAAGACCATCCCCACAGAGCGATGTATCGACAGAACCTGGAATGTCTGACTGCAGCAAGTGTGTCGCCTGTGTACACATACGAAAAGACAACAATGTCACCTTCCCGCACTGGAACAGAACTGTCAGTCTACATGATCACTATGACTGCAACACAAAAAATATAGTCTACTGTGCTTTCTGCGAACACTGTGGGAATTTCTACATCGGCAAAACGAACAGGAAGCTGAGTAGCCGTATTAAAGAACACACTGCAGCAATACACAAATAGGATAGTTTGAATGCCTTGGCTAAACACAGAGCTATTTGCTCAAACTTCACAGGATTCAAATTCACAGCACTGGAAAAAATAACAGAATTTGTAGGGGACATGGACACATTCCTGCAAGTCCGGGAATTAAAATGGCAGATAGAACTGAGAGCTGAAATTGCTAAAAAAGCACTTTGGGATAGAAAGCTTAAAATGGCCAAATC
>NC_056732.1:1885125374-1885138928 GCF_019279795.1 Protopterus annectens | reverse complement strand
AGCTGGGTTTTCATGTTGGGGATTGTGGTAATGAGTTTGAGGTCTCTGGAGCATGTGGTGAGGAGGGATTGGGATTTCTTTAGATGTAGCATTTCTAACAGAGCTGGGACAGACATGCTTTGTAAGTCAAGCAGAGATCGCCTCTAAGTAGGCGATATGAGACAGAGAATAGTTGGAGTTTTTGAGTCTGTCCATATAAGACACGTGTTTAAGGCCTAGGATCCTCTTTGTGAGGTACTTTTGCAGCCTCTCCATTTGTTGCAGGTGTCTAGTGAGGTACATCCCAAATGGGGCATTGCACATGATGATTGGCTTAATGAGGGAAGAGTAGAGGGAGACAATGACCTCTTTCTTCCTGGATGAAAAACCCTTAGTAATGAGATGTGCCACATAGGACTTTCTGACCACAGTGGCAACTTTTATTTATTTTATTTTATTTTATTTTATTTTACATTTGTTGAACGGGCTAGTCTAGCTGGATATATGTCCATTTTCAGTAGAGGCCCGGGGAGAAAAGCTCCACAGCAGATAGATACAGCTTAATATACATGTGTAAATATAGACATAAAGGGATATTAAAAAAATACATTTAGTTATACATGGTATGAAAAGTCATATGAGTCTAGCTTATTTACATTAAATAACAAAAAGAGAGCCATGAGAGAATGACTTACAGATTAGGTATATAGAATAGAAGGAAGAAGACAAAAGGACATTTTTGACAACAGTGTTTAAATGTAGAAAAAAGGTTAGTTATGATATAAGTAGATTCAGCCAGCATTAGTACATGGACACAGCCATTGCGAGTTAAGGAAGATTTTTAGATGCTTTTTGAAAAGAGGGGTAGATGAAAGGGATGTGAGATTACTAGGAAGTTTATTCCGATGGATTCCAATAGTGTTAGTAAATAGAGAATCACCTGATTTGTTATTGGATTTTAGGGTAGCGGCTAGCAATTTATTGGCTGAGCGAAGGGTGCTTAAATTTTTATAGGGGTTGATTAAGTTACAGAGTATGGGAGTATTTGTAGGGTGATGCAAGATTTTGTGGGTGATGGTTAGTTGTTGGAAAAGAAGCTGGTTTTGAAGTTCCAACCATCCTAGTTTATGTAGATTTTGACAGTGGTGAGTACGGAATGTGGACCCAGTGGCAAACCTGGCAATATTATTGTAAGTGGTGGCCAGCTTGTTTTGATTATTTTTAGATAGATTTGTAAAAAGTGGGGAGGCATAGAGAAGTGTGGAGAGTAGGTGAGTTTGGGCCATAGTAGTCCTGGCTACAGGTGTAAGGAATGGTTTTAGCCTATGGAGAAATCCTAGTTTTCTATTCACTGATTTGATGGTTGAATTTATGTGTGAGTCAAAGTTGAGGTTATGGTCAATAGTTATGCTTAAGAGTTTGGTAGTTGGGTCTGGTACAATTACAATGCCATTTTTTGATGTAAGTATGAAGTCAATAGGAGGAGACTTCTGGGTAGGGGTAAACAGTAGAAGTTTTGTTTTTTTAGGGTTAAGGAGAAGACAGCGTTTAGAGAACCAGTTTTCCACTAAGGTGAATACTTTCTGGCTGTTGGACTGAAGTTCAGCAGAAGTTGCTGCAGCACAGATTAGGGTTGAGTTGTCGGCGTATTGAATACAGGTGGTTTGTGGTATAGCTGTTTGCAGGTTATTGATAAAAATAGAAAATAGGAGGGGCCCCAGAATAGAGCCTTGTGGGACTCCCTGTGAGATAGGAAGTAAAGTAGATATGTTGTTGTCTCAGAGGACTGCCTGTTGTCTGTTTTTAAGATAGGATTCAAACCATTTGGCTGTCTGAATATCAATTTAAAGTGTGGTAAGTGTATCTATCATTAAGTGATGATTCACCATATCAAAGGCTTTGGAGAGGTCTAGAAAGAGGGCAGAGGTGAGTAAGTTGTTGTTACGATTTTTATTAATCGAGTCAGATAAAGATAAAAGTGCACTAGTAGTACTGTGAAAAGGCCTAAAACCATGCTGGCAGTTAGCTAAAAGATTGTTTTGGAGGAGGTGATCGAGAAGTTGCTGGTGAATGCATCTCTCCATGATTTTAGCTAAAGGAGAAAGTAGAGCAATGGGGCGGTAGTTAGAAAGTTCAGTTGAGTTGCCTCCTTTATGTAGAGGTATAATATAAGAGACCTTTCAAAGAGATGGTACAGTACATTCTGTGATGGTCCTATTAATTAAGATAGAGATAGGGTAAGCAAGTACTCCAGCAGCCATTTGCAGAAATTCAGCTGGAAGGAGGTCAGCTGAGGGGGTACATGGTTTTAGTTTTTGAAGCTGGGCATGAATGAGAGAGGTAGGAACAGGCTGTAATTGGAGGGGAGGAGGTAAAATGTTTTGTGATTGTGTGTTGGGGATGCTGGCTGGTGATACGGTACTAGCTAATGTTTGGACAGAGTCCACAAAGAAGTTATTAAAGGAATTTGCAATTTGGCTGGGAGAATTTTGGGTTAAGTTAGCTGGGGTTGGAGTTTTGGAGTGGCCAGGGTGGAGTAGGGAATTTATAACTGACCAAAATTTTTGAGGGTTTTTGTTTTGTGTTTGTTGGAGCTTATGGTAGTGGTTCTTTTTGTCTTGGACTATTGATTTTTGTGTAGAATTTCTTAACTGTCTAAAGATTTCATGATCAGTTGGGTTTTTAGTATTTCTCCATTTCAACCAAATTCGATTTCTTTGAAGGATTTTTTGTCTTGTCTCCTTCATGAGCCAAGGTGTAGGTTTGTTCTTAGTTCTGACTGCTCGAGAGGGGGCATGGTGTTCTAGGATTTGTAGAAATTTATTATTAAAGTACGACGCAGCTTTGTCAAGTGGTAGGTATTTAAGGGGTGTCCAATTGCAAGCTTTGAGTTCAGCTTGAAAGCTAGCTTGGTTGAGGTGTTTTTTGTTATGAACAGTTCTATAGATTGGTTGTTTGGAAATGAGGGTTTTTTGTCTGATAATGAAGATGAGAGAGTGGTCACTGATATCATCAGGAAGTATACCTGATTTATAGGAAAGGGGGTTACTGTTAACTAGAATCCAGTCTAAGATGGTTTGCTTGTTGCTAGGTTTATGGGTTCTGGTAGGGGAGGTAACAGTTTGACTGAAACCATATAGGTTTATATGAGTATTAGTTTGGGAAGAGTTACAACAATTCCAATCAATGTTAAAGTCACCAAGGATTATGGTTTCTTGTGGAAAGGATGTTGTGAGCCAATTAAGGACAGTTTCAAGAGTGTTAATGTTGTTGCCTGGAGGGATATAGGAACAAATTGTATGTAATGCTTTATTAGCATTTATCTGTAGTTTAGAGATTAGGATTTCTATGCTATTGGTTGTAGGCGGTTGGGTATTTAGTGGTGTAACCTGTAAATGAGATTTATATAGTATTGCTACACCACCACCCTTTTTATTAAGGTGATCTAGTCTCAGGATGTTATAACCCGGAGGGATTATATCCTTATCCTTAGTAGCTCAGGATGGCATAACCCGGAGGGATTATATCCTTATCCTTAGTGTCTCAGGATGGTATAACCCGGAGGGATTATATCCTTATCCTTAGTGTCTCAGGATGGTATAACCCGGAGGGATTATATCCTTATCCTTAGTGTCTCAGGATGGTATAACCCGGAGGGATTATATCCTTATCCTTAGTGTCTCAGGATGGTATAATCCGGAGGGATTATATACTTATCCTTAGTGTCTCAGGATGTTATAACCCGGAGGGATTATATACTTATCCTTAGTGTCTCAGGATGTTATAACCCGGAGGGATTATATCCTCATCCTTAGTGTCTCAGGATGTTATAACCCGGAGGGATTATATCCTCATCCTTAGTGTCTCAGGATGTTATAACCCGGAGGGATTATATCCTCATCCTTAGTGTCTCAGGATGTTATATCCCGGAGGGATTATATCCTCATCCTTAGTGTCTCAGGATGTTATATCCCGGAGGGATTATATCCTCATCCTTAGTGTCTCAGGATGTTATAACCCAGAGGGATTATATCCTCATCCTCAGTGTCTCAGGATGTTATATCCCGGAGGGATTATATTCTCATCCTTAGTTTCTCAGGATGTTATATCCCGGAGGGATTATATCCTCATCCTTAGTGTCTCAGGATGTTATATCCCGGAGGGATTATATCCTCATCCTTAGTGTCTCAGGATGTTATAACCCAGAGGGATTATATCCTCATCCTTAGTGTCTCAGGATGTTATAACCCGGAGGGATTATATCCTTATCCTTAGTAGCTCAGGATGTTATAACCCGGAGGTTATATAACGGGTTATAACCCGGTTGGAGGGTGGCCTAATGGTTAAGGTGTTTGCCTTACAAACATAAGGTGCAGGGTTTGAGTCTCACAAGGGATAATTGGCTAGGCTTAAAATGGCATACAAGGGCAGTTAGCTTAGTACTAATCTATAAACTATAAGCTATAAACCATAAGCCAATCTGGTTTATCCATGTTTCAGTAAGACGTAGGATGTCAAAGGAGTGAACGTGTAGAAGGGCATGAAGTTGGGTTATTTTATTATTTAGACTACGAATATTAAGGTGGCCTTTGAGGAGAGAATTGTCAGAGGTATTAGAGATGTGAGAAGTGATGGGATGGTTAGTGTGAGGTTCAGATATTTTATTAATTGGGCCTGGGTTTGGATGGACATCTCCATGCAGTAATAGGAGCTGTAAAGGGCCATGAAGGTGTTTCAGGACTTTATAAAAGAGAGGCAGTTGTTTTCTATTTTGTGGATACAAAATATGGGTTGATCTGTGAAATTTAGGAAGGAGGTAGAATGAAGAAGATATTATATTCATATGGATTTCTATGGTTAGCTGAGAGATTGCAGTAGTGTGCTTTAAGGGGGGTTGAAAATTAGTGGGGCTATGATATTCATAGCAAGTGAGGTAGTGTGATAAAAATAGGGGGGTAAGAATGGTGAGAAAGAGAAGGCCATTGTTAAGGGTAGGTTTGTATGCAGTAGGCATGGCAGGGAGGAATAGGAGATAGCTACAAGGAGATGAAGGCAGAGGTATGAGCCAGTTAAAGATTACTAATGTTAAAGGGAAAAACTGGTTAATAGGAAAAGTATATTAATGAGATATAGAAAGGGTCAAAAGAGAGGTTGCTGTCAACCTGTGTTCCCAGATCTGTTATAATGCCTTCTATATTCAGTGGACTACCATCAATGTGGTAATTCAAGGGAACCGGGTTTTTCCTAAAGGGGATAAAGACACATTTTTTGGCATTGAGCTAAAGGCCATGGTTCTGACACCAGTCGTTGGTCTCATTGAGGTCTCTCTTATGGATGTTAACATCACTTGGGGAGTTAATAATAGCTCCCAACTTGCAATCATCTGCAAACTTTGTCGGTCAGAGTCCCTTTGTGTTGGCCTGGACTTCAGAGAAGTAGATACCAAACTGGAGAGGACACAGGACCGAACTCTGTGGGACTCCACTCGTAACTGGTCGGTAGTCTGACTTGGAGTCAGCTACTTTCACACTGTGGGTTCTATCTGTGAGCCAGTTTGCAACCCACCTAGTGATATAGGGATTGATGCCTAGCTTAGCAAGTTTTTCTATGATTCCCAAGTGGGGAATGGTATCAAAGGCCTTGGCCAGATCAAGGTAGGCTGTATGAACCACCTTACCTTCATCAACACCTCTAGCGACTGACTCAAAGAAGTCGACTAAGTTGAGCAGGCATGATCTACCCTTCAAAAAACCAAACTGTGTAGGATCTGGAGTTTGGAGATTCCCTATATCCTTGTTTATTAGGTCCATGATGATGCGTTCCATAGCTTTGCATATTAGACTCGTCAGGCTAATGGGGCAATAGTTCCCGGGGTTGGTAGTCACTCCTCCTTTGTGGAGAGGGATGACTGTAGCACTGTGCCATTTGGTAGGGACAATGCCTGAGGTGAGGCTGTGTTTGAACAGGGCACACAGGTGAGGTGCCAGTTCACTCTGTAGTTCATATAGAACACAGCCAGGGATACTGTCAAGTCCCATAAAAGCTGTATTCCTGGCTTTGGAAAGTGTTTAAACCTGTGCAGCAGTAATACTGGGTACCTGACAATCTACTGGTATTGTTATTGGTCCTTTTGGGGGGGTAAAGTTGGCACTGAATCTGTCTGCCAGTATATTTGCAATATCTGTTGGCTCAGTATAAGAGGTACCATTGTGCAGTAGGTCAGAGCAAATCTGGGTATTGCCATGGAGATTCTTTACATAACTATAGAAGGCCTTGTGGGTGTCTTTACTATCTGCTGCAATTCTGTTTTCATAGCTAGCTTTAGAGTATTTGATGAGGGATCTCAACCTTTTTTTGAGGCTGATAAGGGAGTTTTTCTAGTCTTGGGACTTCACCTTATTCTGCATTAGTTTCCACTGTCTGTTGTAGAGTTTGTTTATGGCAGGGGGCCACCAGATTGGCTTCCTTTTTTTTGAGAAGAGCATCTTAGTTCTATTGGATATAGTGAGATCCATGCATTTGTGTACGTGTTTGTACAGTGCATTGGTGTATGATTTGGTGGTCATGTAACTATTCTCCATTTGCATGGGTGCTGTGAAGTTAGCCACCTCTGTTTCTAGGAACCCAAAGTTAGCTTTGGAGAAGTTTTTCATGGTGGTTACCTTTGTTGGGGGTTGGGAGGGATGTGGATTTCCAGGGAGATTAGTTTGTGGTCATATCTAACCAAGGAGGAGCTGACTATTGGTGTAGAGCAATGGTTGCCCATGTTAGTAATGACCAGGTCAAGGATGTTGCTACCTCTAGTGGGGGTAAGAATGAGCTGGTCCAGGGCATTGGAATTAATGAATTTCAGAAAGCATTGTGCAAGTGTACTGGTACATGAGTAGTTTTCCCAGTTAATGGAGGGATAGCTGAAGATGCCCAGTATGAGAGTCTTAGGTTGGACCCTAGTATTCTCCAGGGTGATTAGGAATGTGGAGTGTGATTCTTGGGACATGGCTGGGGACCTATAGCAGGCTATGACCTGAATTGCTGACTTAGCCAATGTTAGCTGCACCTGAAGTATCTCAGATGCGTTATGTTGAGCTACCAGTCTGGAGGTGTGCGTGTCCTTTATGAGTATGGAAATCCAACTGCCTTTGGAGCTTTGGCCCAAGTTCTGGGGCCAAAAGGTGTAGAATGAGTTGTAGCCTGGTAGTGCAGAGGTGCTTTCTGCTGCCTTGAACCAGATCTCTATTACAGCACAAATGCTGATGTTCTCCATTTTAAGGAGTACTTCGAGCTAGTGCATTTTGAGATTTAGACTTCTAGCATTGAGTAGCATGACCCTCAAATTGCATTTGTTTGTTGCTGTTATGGTGGTAATTTGATTTTTGGAACACCCCCTAAAAAAAGGCACTATAGGGGTGAAAAGAGCCTTTGCCAATATCCGGAAGCCCAGGTGTGACAGATGCAGGCCATCACTGGCAAAGCATCGAGGTCTGTCATGTCATCCCAGGCAGACAGATACTAGATCCCCTTAGAATGACACCAGAAACTTAGCCAATTGTTGAAATCAATAATTTTCTGCTTGTACTGTGGTATCATTCTGGGTGATGGTAGGATGCTGCTCAGGGCTAGGGTCATACCCATCTGGGCTACATAATCCAAGAGCTCGTCCATGTCTCTTTTCATGTAGCCCAGGGAGGTATGTCTCAGGTCATTCACATTCATATGTACAATGACAGAGTCATATTTGTCCTGTTGTTGAGGGACCTGAGTGCATGTGTTATGTGGTGGATCCTGGCACCTGACAGTCAGCTGACTGTTACTTTCTCCTTATTTAACCTAGTGAGTTGGGCATCAGTGTGCTTCACTATCAAGTCACCTATGACTAGTGTGCTGGGCATGCTGTTTGCCTTTGTGGCTTTGGTTAAGTGGTACACTGTTTATAAGAGTTATGTGTCTCTTGATTAGTGTTGTGTTGTGGTAGTTGAGTACATTTCTGCCTTGGAGGTCTCTGCTGTTTGGTTAGACTTTTATTGAGAGCCTCCATGTAGGTGGATGTGTGGTTTGTGTTTTTATGTGAAGGCAATGCTGGTGTGTGTTCTAGAGGGCTATGTGTTCCATGTAGTGTGGTGCAAGTGTTGACCTTCTTCTCTTGACCACCTATTCTAGTCTTGGCTGGAGAGAGCGTGGCTTCCAATTTGGAAATATAAGTGCATCTCTCACAAGTTTAAGTGTTGGGGGGTAAGAGGAGAGGGTTGGCAGTGTACATGAGGCAGTTACTACATTACCTCAGGATGCCCAAGTTCACCACGTTAATAGGAGAAAGCACAGGGAACTAACCTTTAGACATGCCTGGAGGGGTGGACATTAATAAGTACTGGAGCTGCTTCATTGTAGAACATTTAGTGCTGGTAGTACTTTTGTATACTGCAATAATTGCTACAAGAAGTCTGGTAAAGTGCTAAACTAACAAGCTAGTAAAAGTGCAGGAGAGGAGAGAACTAGCAGATCTAAGGGGAAACAAACTGAGGCTATTAAAAGTGCAGGCGAGGAGAGAACTAGCAGATCTAAGGGAAAACAAACTGAGGCTATTAAAAGTGCAGGAGAGGAGAGAACTAGCAGATCTAAGGGAAAACAAACTGAGGCTATTAAAAGTGCAGGCGAGGAGAGAACTAGCAGATCTAAGGGAAAACAAACTGAGGCTATTAAAAGTGCAGGAGAGGAGAGAACTAGCAGATCTAAGGGAAAACAAACTGAGGCTATTAAAAGTTCAGGAGAGGAGAGAACTAGCAGATCTAAGGGAAAACAAACTGAGGCTATTAAAAGTGCAGGAGAGGAGAGAACTAGCAGATCTAAGGGAAAACAAACTGAGGCTATTAAAAGTGCAGGAGAGGAGAAAACTAGCAGATCTAAGGGAAAACAAACTGAGGCTATTAAAAGTGCAGGAGAGGAGAGAACTAGCAGATCTAAGGAAAACAAACTGAGGCTATTAAAAGTGCAGGAGAGGAGAGAACTGGCAGATCTAAGGGAAAACAAACTGAGGCTATTAAAAGTGCAGGTGAGGAGAGAACTAGCAGATCTAAGGGAAAACAAACTGAGGCTATTAAAAGTGCAGGAGAGGAGAGAACTAGCAGATCTAAGGGAAAACAAACTGAGGCTATTAAAAGTGCAGGAGAGGAGAGAACTAGCAGATCTAAGGGGAAACAAACTGAGGCTATTAAAAGTGCAGGCGAGGAGAGAACTAGTAGATCTAAGGGAAAACAAACCGAGGCTATTAAAAGTGCAGGAGAGGAGATAACTAGCAGATCTAAGGGAAAACAAACAGAGGCTATTAAAAGTGCAGGAGAGGAGAGAACTAGCAGATCTAAGGGGAAACAAACTGAGGCTATTAAAAGTGCAGGAGAGGAGAGAACTAGCAGATCTAAGGAAAACAAACTGAGGCTATTAAAAGTGCAGGAGAGGAGAGAACTAGCAGATCTAAGGGAAAACAAACTGAGGCTATTAAAAGTGCAGGAGAGGAGAGAACTGGCAGATCTAAGGGAAAACAAACTGAGGCTATTAAAAGTGCAGGAGAGGAGAGAACTAGCAGATCTAAGGAAAACAAACTGAGGCTATTAAAAGTGCAGGAGAGGAGAGAACTAGCAGATCTAAGGAAAACTAACTGAGGCTATTAAAAGTGCAGGAGAGGAGAGAACTAGCAGATCTAAGGGAAAACAAACTGAGGCTATTAAAAGTGCAGGAGAGGAGAGAACTAACAGATCTAAGGGAAAACAAACTGAGGCTATTAAAAGTGCAGGAGAGGAGAGAACTAGCAGATCTAAGGGAAAACAAACTGATGCTATTAAAAGTGCAGGAGAGGAGAGAACTAGCAGATCTAAGGGAAAACAAACTGAGGCTATTAAAAGTGCAGGAGAGGAGAGAACTAGCAGATCTAAGGAAAACAAACTGAGGCTATTAACAGTGCAGGAGAGGAGAGAACTAGCAGATCTAAGGGAAAACAAACTGAGGCTATTAAAATTGCAGGAGAGGAGAGAACTAGCAGATCTAAGGGAAAACAAACCGAGGCTATTAAAAGTGCAGGAGAGGAGAGAACTAGCAGATCTAAGGGAAAACAAACTGAGGCTAATAAAAGTGCAGGAGAGGAGAGAACTTTCAGATCTAAGGGAAAACAAACTGAGGCTATTAAAAGTGCAGGAGAGGAGAGAACTAGCAGATCTAAGGGAAAACAAACTGAGGCTATTAAAAGTGCAGGAGAGGAGAGAACTAGCAGATCTAAGGGAAAGCAAACTGAGGCTATTAAAAGTGCAGGAGAGGAGAGAACTAGCAGGTCTAAGGGAAAACAAACTGAGGCTATTAAAAGTGCAGGAGAGGAGAGAACTAGCAGATCTAAGGGAAAACAAACTGAGGCTATTAAAAGTGCAGGAGAGGAGAGAACTAGCAGATCTAAGGAAACAAACTGAGGCTATTAAAAGTGCAGGAGAGGAGAGAACTAGCAGATCCAAGGAAAACAAACTGAGGCTATTAAAAGTGCAGGAGAGGAGAGAACTAGCAGATCTAAGGGAAACAAACGGAGGCTATTAAAAGTGCAGGAGAGGAGAGAACTAGCAGATCTAAGGGAAAACAAACTGAGGCTATTAAAAGTGCAGGAGAGGAGAGAACTAGCAGATCTAAGGGAAAAACAAACTGAGGCTATTAAAAGTGCAGGGGAGGAGAGAACTAGCAGATCTAAGGGAAAACAAACTGAGGCTATTAAAAGTGCAGGAGAGGAGAGAACTAGCAGATCTAAGGGAAAACAAACTGAGGCTATTAAAAGTGCAGGCGAGGAGAGAACTAGCAGATCTAAGGGAAAACAAACTGAGGCTATTAAAAGTGCAGGAGAGGAGAGAACTAGCAGATCTAAGGGAAAACAAACTGAGGCTATTAAAAGTGCAGGAGAGGAGAGAACTAGCAGATCTAAGAGAAAATTGAAGAGCAGACTTTGGCACCGCTCAGGAGCTTACAAACAGTCCTGGATACAGCAAATCTGTATCTGGACTAGACTAGTTACAGGAAAGGTTGGAAGCAAGCACATATGTGGGTTTTTAAACCAGAACGTTGAAATGGATAGAAAAACTGCCCAAATGGTCAATAAACTACAATTGCTGGACCAAAAAACAACTCCTCTTGTGGTAGATAGGCTACCTAGTACTCACCACTAACACTGATAAGCTAGAAGGCTTCCCCTCCAATACAGAAAGGCTTGGGGGCACAGAAGCTTACACACAGTCCTGGATACAACAAATCTGCACCTGGACTAGACTAGTTACAGGAAAGGTTGGAAACAAATGCAAATGCATTCTTTTGAACCAGAAAGTTGAAAGAGATGGAAAACTACCCAAATGGCCAATAAACTACAATTTCTGGGCCAGAAACCACTCCTCTTGTGGTAGATAGGCTACCTAGTGCTTACCACTCCCACTGATAAGCTAGAAGGCTTGCCTCCAACACAGAAAGGCTTTTGGGGCTCAGAAGCTTACAAAGAGTCCTGGATACAGCAAATCTGTACCTGGACTAGACTAGTTACAGGAAAGGGGGGGGGGGGGACAAACACAAATGCGGGCTTTTAAACCAGAAAGCTGAAAGAGATGGAAAAACTGCCCAAATGGTCAATAAACTACAGTTTCTGGGCCAAAAAACACTCCTCTTGTTTTATATAGGCTACCTAGTAGTTACCACTCCCACTGATAAGCTAGAAGTCATCCCTCCAACACAGAAAGGCTTTTGGGGCTCAAAAGCGTACAAAGAGTTCTGGAAACAGCAAATCTGTATCTGGACTAGACTAGTTACAGGAAAGGCAGGAAACAAGCTTAGAATATTTATTTATTTTTTTTTTACTAACTGGTTCAATTAGATGAGAGTCGATGAATTCAGTTTTTGATAAATAGTGGCTTCGTTGGTATTGTCTCGATGAATAGGGATTAGATATGGTATTTTGATATTTCAAAGTAGACCCATATATATATTACAATCTCGAAATACTGAAATCTCAAATTTCAGTATCTCGAGATGAAAGTGTAAAAAGTGCAGTTATTCGAAACTGCATTTGATCGAATGTGAAATTGTCAAATCTGCGGTTGTGGTGGTGCGCTGTTTTAGTTGTGGTTACTGTGCCTTTAAGGTGCAGTGTGGTCTGGGATATAGAGATGGCTGCCGATGTTTGGTTATAATTGGATATTCAGGTAAGTGATTTTCTTTCAGGGTTTTGGGAAGGGATTTGGTATTATTTGAGTGTGTTGGGAAGTTTTAGGTGTAGGTTAGGGTAGGTAAGAGTGTGAGTGTGTAAGTGTTGAAAGTGGTGATGTTTGGGCATATGTAGTATGTGCTTGTGCAATGGAAGTGTAGAGTGCATAGCAGTGGGTTTAATGTTTTATTCTTGTTAGAGTGACCTCTGAGTTTGTATATATAAGTAGCGGGGGTGTGGGGAGTGCAGCTCCCTCAAAGATACAGGGGCCTGGGCCCCTGCTTATATATAGATTAGGTGGGTTTCGTGTGTGTGTGTGTGTGTGTGTGTGTGTGTGTGTGTGTGTGTGTGTGTGTTGTGTTGGTTTGTTGTAGTGTGGGGAGGAAGGTGTTGTATGTGTATTTGTTTGTATGGCAGAGGGTGTGTTTAAACACAGAGCATCACATACTGAAAATTCGATACAATGACGTTTCAGTGTTGTGATGTTCATTTTTTGAGGTTTCAATCTATTGTGCTTTTGATACTTTCATCTCGAGATACTGAAATTCATGATTTCAGTATTTTGAGATTGTAAAGTGAATCCATATATTTTATATATATATATATATATATATATATATATATATATATATATATATATATATATATATATATATATATATATATATATATATATATATATATATATATATATATATATATATATATATATATATATATATATATATATATATATATATATATATATATATATATATATATATGATTCCTATAATTTGACAAACGTTATGTTTGGTTGACAAATGCTAGGGGTGGAGTATATTTTGAACTTATGGATAGCTAAAAGGTCAAAATGTTGATTGTATTTTTCACTGAGATAGGTGAGTATGGTTTGGAGGTCGTGAGAGTATTTGTGCATGTGTTTCAAAGTCAGTGTTAGGGTCAGGGACAGGGATAAGTGAGCAGATAAGTTTTGTATGTTTGTGTGTGTATTTTAGGGTGAGGGTTGAAGAAGGTAGGAGAGTGGTATTGAATAAAGAGAGATGGCAGCAATTGATACAACACCCCGACCCCATGTGGAAATTGGGAAAGTGAGGGTGGTGGTGATGATGATGATGGTGGTCATGGTTATGTAAGGGGATAGATGTAGTGTTTTTAGTGGTTTGCCTGTGTGTTTGTGTGTTCGTGTGTCTTGCGTATTGGCAGTGTTTCTGGAAGTTTTTTTTATGGTAAAGCACAGGGTAAGGGTTGGGGAAAAGGGCAGATTTAGAGTTATGGCTAACACCTGTTACTAAGGTAGCACATGGGGGTGAGCCGCTATTCTGACTAATTTGAGGGTGGTGTTATGAAGTTTTAGTGTGAAGAAC
>NC_056732.1:1885062874-1885120374 GCF_019279795.1 Protopterus annectens | reverse complement strand
GTAGTCTGCTCAGCACCTCAATGACATGCTGAAAGTGCTCTTGCCAGGAATGGTTATAGATGGCAATATCATCCAGGTAAGCAAGGGCAAAATCTCATGCTCCTGCTAGGACATGATCTACCAGCCTCTGGAAGGTTGCTGGAGCATTTTTCATCCCAAATAGCATCTTAATGAACTTATACAAGCTGAAAGGGGTCACAAAAGCTGACCTCTCTCTAGCACTGGGAGTCAATGGCACCTGCCAGTAACCCTTGGTAAGATCAATGGTGGTAAGTAACAGCCCCACCCAGCTGGTCTAGGGCTTCATCTGTCCTAGGCATGGGGTAAACATCTGTCCCTGTGTGTATATTTAATTTCCTGTAGTCCACACAGAACCTGGTGCTGCCATCCTTCTCTGGTACCAGCACTACTGGGGAGGCCCAGGGACTGCTGGACTCCTGAATTACCCCTAGTTCCAACATTTAATGTATCTTCTCCCTCACAGTCTGTTTGAATCTCTCAGGCACCCTATAAGGAGCCTGCTTAATAGGCCTTGTGGGCCCTGTATCCACATGGTGCTGCACCTGGTGGGTGTACCCTGATTTCCCAGTGAGCATGTCCCCAATCTCCTGTAACACTGCTTGACTTTCTCGAACCTGGGTAGGGGATTGCTGTTGGGACATTGCTAGCATTTCTACTAAGGTGTCAGTCTGTGCCTCACTGAGGAGATCAGTCCCCAGATCTCCCTCAGACTCCTGCAATTCACTGCAAATACTCAGCACAAGGGCCTCTCTATCATGGTAAGATTTCATCATGTTAACATGGTATAATTTGTGCCCCTGCCCCTAGCAGTTCTGCCTTGTAGTTAACATCACTGACCTTCCTTACCATCTTGTAGGGTCCCTCCCAAGCTGCCTGCAGCTTGTTGTGTCTGATAGGAATGAGAACCATAACGTGCTGCCTTACAGCATACTTTCTAACTCGAGCATTCATCTCATACCACACCTTTTTCTGCTGTTGAGCTTCTGCCAGGTTCTCCTGGGCCAAGCCCATGAGTTTCCTGAGCCTTGTCCTGAGGTTTAGGATGTATGCCACAACAGACTGCTTGTGAGATTCACACTCACCCTCCCACTCATCATGAATCAAATCTAGATGTCCCCTCACCCTATGCCCATATGGCAACTCAAAGGGTGAAAAACCTGTGGATTCCTGGGGCACCTCTCTGTAAGCAAACTACAGAGGGGACAATTATTTGTCCCACTCCCTCTTTTTAACTGGTCTACAAATGTCCATAGCATGTTCATGAGTGCAGTGTGTAACCTCTCAACCAAACCATTAGTCTGGGGATGGTAGGGGCTGGTCTTTAGGTGCTCCACCCCACACTGACTCCACAGACAAGCCAGCAGGTCTGACATTAAATTGGCACCTTTGTCAGTCAGTAATTTCTTTTGGGAAACCTACCCTGCTGAAAATCTCTAACAAAGCATTTGTCACCTTTTCTGCATCAATGGAGGACAGGGCCACTGCCTCAGGGTATCTGATAGCATAATCTACTACCACTAGTATATACTTTTTCCATGTGGAACTTTGGGTACTCAGAGGCCCCACAATATCCATATCTACCCTCTGAAATGGCTCTTCAATCACAGGCAAAGGCATCAAATGAATTTTCACCTTGTCTCCTGCCTTGTCTACCTTTTGGCACTGCTCACAGGTCTTGCAGTACTCTGTTACATCTCTGGAAATAAAGACACAAATCCACCATCAGAAAAACAGACTAATGCAGCAAAACTTTCGGTTATACAACCTTCTTCAGTGTTAAAACAGTATATATCACATTACAATACATTTAAATAAGAGCCAAAATGTAATGTGGCCACAACCAATAAATCACACTATACCATCAATTAAAACTTTTCTAAAACATCCTTAAAGTTGTACATTGCAAATTTTGCTGTTGTATTTTGACAAGCACAGGTTTAATACTGACTACATTGTTTAAACCAGGTTCTAAATCTGCATGGAACCTGACAATCCACTCATATACTTTATTCTCTAAAGAGTTATTCAGATCACCACCTCTAGGTCCCTTCTGTACACTATTTATCACTCTAAATTTAAAACTATGATCCACATCATTGTGCATGATGTGCTTAAACAGTACATTATTCTCATTAATTCTTTTTATTTCTGACATGCTCTATTATACGCTTTTAGTTTTTTAATCTTTGGGGTTTCTAATACCATGACGGGAATGGACCACATTCCTAAGTCAAAGTATGATTAAAGTTCATGAAATTAGTATTGTTTCACTCTTTGATGTTAGCCAAAAGTGCTATTCACAGTACCCGCAATGTGCCCAGTAATGACTCCTTCTGCAATTCGTACAATGTTACATAAATTCGTAACATATCTAAATATGATTGTAAATTCTTTTTTATAAGACCAGTGCTTCTACTACTATTGGAACTGTCTGGGTATCTTTCTTCCACATGGCTCTCATTTCTGCCTGCAGATCAAGGTATTTTATGACTTTGTGTCTCTCTGTACACAAGACACTGTAGTCACTAGGTGTGGCGATTTTAATGATCAATGCTACTTTTGTCTTCTTTTCTTGGACCACTATATCTGGTTTTCTAGCATCTATCTTTTTGACTGTTGGTATTGTGTGATCCTATGTGATGTAAACTTCATAATGTTCTATGATTCTCTGTGGCTCATGTTTCAGTGTTTTTCAGCCTCTTCAATACCATAATGTTTGCACAATCTCCAGTGTAACAATCTCGCCACATTATTATGCCTTTCAGTATACAGTCCCTCTGCCATTAGAGAGTCGCAGCCAGCAATAAGGTGTGTGACTGTTTCCAATTCAGTTCCACAAAATCTACATATGTCTGTTTCTCCCACATGTTCAATGGACTTAGTAAACCAGCGTGTACGTAGCCCACTATCTTGGGCTGCCAATATTAACCTTTCATTTCTTGATGTAACTTTTACCTCTCCTTAACCATTCCTGTATTCATTCTTGATCAACATGAGGCTCTTCCAGACATTTTTTATACTTGCAACTGTATTTATGTTATTTCCACATTTCTTGCCTTCTCACCTGGTCCTTCACTTTATATTCTTTCTTTTGTTTTTTTAGCACATTCAGTTGCTGCCTGTTTATCCACTTCTGGTTTGATTTCCATTCCTGCTTGACCTTGATATGCTTCTGCTAGATTAAGCAGAGATGTCATCTTAGATTTATTCTCCTCATGTTTCAAAAATTTCACCACATTTGGATCTTGTGAGGTCAGTAGATATGTGTGGAGTCCCCCGATTGCAGATCTATACATGTAATCAATTTCAAGGAGGCCCATCCATCCTTCAGAATGGGGAATATATAATCTTGGTATACACTGATTTTTATAAATCATTTGGTAAGCATGAAGAATCCTTCTTGTTTTAATATGCAATCTATCCAACACTTTTTGGGGCCAGTCAATCACTCCAAACCTATAAGTTTGGATAGGAAGAGCAAATTGATTTATAGCTTGGATCGTATTCCTAGGTGTCAATGCTGTTTTCAGGATTAATTTAAGTCTTCTAAAGTACTCCTTACTAAGCTTTATTCACATATGTTCATGTTTTATTGCTGATCCTTCATCATTTCCCAAGTACTTATACACACCCTTTTGCTCAAGTTCTTTTATATCACATTCTTGTCCCAAACTGATGTTTTCTTGGTGCTGCAGTTTTCCTGCTTTAAAGGTTGCTTTTGCACATTTATCAAGACCAAATGACATTCCAATATCATCTGAAAACGTTTTGACAACCTGCAGCTTTTAGTTCCTCATCTGATGAGCTATACAATTTTAAATCTTCAACAAAGAGAAGATGAGAAGTCATTAGTTAGTTGTTTTCTAGAAGCCAAATTATAGCCATGACCTAAGGTGTTAAGTAAACATCTTAATGGATTAATAGCAAGGCAAAATAGCAACGGTGACACGGAGTCACCCTGGAATATCCCCCTTTGGATTTTTATCCCTGGGATAATAATTTGTCCTTTATCATGGCTTAATTGCAAAGTGGTCTGCCACTGTTTCATGGTTACTGTAATGTAATGAATCAATGTAGGATGTATCTTATACATTTTTAAGCACTCTTTTATCCATGAATGTGGGATACTATCAAATGCTTTTTTATAGTCAATCCATGCCATACTTAGATTCTTCCCCTTTTTACAGTTCTCCACTATAACTTTATTTAACAACAAATTATCCTTTGTTCGATATGACTTTCTTTTATTGCCCTTTTGTTCTACTGCCATAATTGAGTTTTCTTCTAAATGGCTATAAACTCTGTCGGCGTCAATCCCCATGTATAGTTTATACGTCGTCGGAAGACAAGTTATTGGTCTATAATATTTAGGGGAGCTTGCAGGTTCACTTTTAAGTAAGAGCATTGTTTTTCCTGTTGTTAACCAGTGCGGTGTCTGTTCAGGGTGTGCTTATAAATAGTGCTTACTCATGGCTAGATCCTCATGTAAAGAAGTTAATACTTTAATCCAAAAGTTAGGTACTGCATCTGGGCCTGGGGTTTTCCATTTAGTTTCCTTGTGGTCTTTCCTATGTAAAATGAGTCACATTTTACATATGTAGCAAGATAGACCACGCTAACACTATTAAAGGTAGCAACATAGTTGAAGTTGAACTGCTTATTGGACACTGAGTGGACAAATTTGTCACTATTGTGCTTAATAATGTCATCACAGCAACTACAGCACATACACCCATATGTGCCAGGTTTATTGCCCAGCCTTACTTTTGGTATATCCTTAAAATCTTTATAGCATAACCTGCTCTTTAAACTCTTAAGATTTCTATATGAAAAGACGGGTCTGGCTTCTAATATAATACATATTTAATTCTAATACAGTACGTAATCCAGGTGCTGCCATGAGTCTAGGCCAATTCTTATGTATGATTTTCTTTATTTGCTCTGTTTTTAAATTATTACTACTCTTATCATTTGCTCCAGTTGTAGCTACTTCCCTTTTTTAAAAATTGGTTTCATATCTTCTGCTATTTTTAAAAGCTCCATATGGCTGTACCCACTACTCACAAACTCCCTACCATCTCATTCATTTGCTCACTAAACTGTGTATCATCTGTATTCTGCCTACTTACCCTGCACATTTGTGCCTTAACTATTCCTTGAAAAATATGGGGGGCATATAAACTCTGCCTACGTACGTATCTATTCGCATGTACATTTTTCTTATGTATACTTGTCTCTATTTTATCCATTTTTTTTTAAACGCACATCTAGAAAAACTATCTTACTATAAGAATAGTTCATTTTGAACTCAAGGAATTCAGTGGTGTTATTTAAATAAGCAACATAATCCAATAACCCTTCAACTGTGTCATTCCACACAAAAAAGCAGTCATCTACAAATTTTAAGTATAGCTCAACTTTCCACAAAAAACATTCTCATTATTAAAAACATATTTTTCTCCCATTGATGAAGAATTATGTTCACGTAGGTGTTGGCCACAGGTGTCCCCATGGCCACACCAGACAACTTCAAAAATGGCTCATTATCAAATATAAAAACATTTTTCGTTAAAACAATTTCTAATAAAGCACAAATATTTTGCACCCTTGCTGTCGCCATCTCCACTTTGCCACTGAGGAATTCACGTACAGCCTCAACCCAAAACTCATTTGGTATTACTGTGAATAATGACATTATGTCCAACGTCACAAATATGTAATCAGAACTCAATTTTTTGCCAGTTCTTCCAGTAAACCAACATCTCAACCTATTTAAAAAATCAGTAGTGTCCTTAATTACACTATGTTCTCTGTAAATAAACTGATGCTGGTTCTGTGATCCAACCCCTACCAGAGACTATTGGTCTCAGTGGGGGCTCTATCAATGATTTATGGATCTTTGGTATCCCATATATCTGTGGTGTCCTTGGACAAGGAACAGTCAAGAAGTTAAATAAATCAATTGAAATCTTACCATTCAATTGCATGTCATATATTAACATATTAACATCTGCAACAATTTATTTAACATTTATAAAAGTTATCTTCTTAAGTATGTCACAAAACATTCAACAGATCAAACAATGTTGTAGGAAGTTGTTGTTAGGGTTGGGAGGGTGGCCTAATAGTTAAGGTGTTTGCAAACACAAGGTGCAGGGTTTGAGTCTCACAAGGGATAATTGGCTAGGATTACAATGACTCGCAAGGGCAGTTAGCCTAATACTAAGCTATGAACATATAAGTCATGACTTCAGTACTGTTTAAAAGCTGGAATATCTTTTATTCATGAGGTAAGCACTTTCATGGTGTCACCACCACTTCTTCAGACCATAACAGAGAACAGTATTTCACAAAACATATATATATATATATATATATATATATATATATATATATATATATACTCTCCAATTAATTCAAATAGACCAATAATAATCTTCAATACATTTGACTTTCTTAAAGACATACAAACACTGAATTGCCATATTACAATATTCTATGAGTAAAATCACTTGAATGTTACTTCATTCATCACTACACAAGTTAAAAACAAGAACATTTCCTGTCATCCTAATTAATAATATAAAGGCTAAAAAATACATAAAAATACATCTAACAAAAAATGCATGAAGAATATACCTAGCAGAAAAATATATAGTGTTATATCAAAAGACCATTCATTTCTCACACTGCTTACTAAAGCATAAAATAAAACTATTTAAAAATGTCCTATTCTTCAGAATCTAACAAAAAATACATGGAGAATGTACCTAACAGAGAAATATGTGGTGTTATATCAAAACGCCATTCATTTCTCACACTACTTACTGAAACATGAAATAGAACTACTTAAAAAGTTTCCTATTCTTCAGAATAGGTTTTATAGGGATTCTGTCATTGAGTCCTTTTCCTCTGTCTGTTTTTAGCCTAATTATCCACCTCATATATCTCCCCCTCTTTCATGTTCCTTTATTTGTTCTATTGCTAAGAATCTAAATGTGTGCTGTTGTCCCTCCTGACTAACATGTTTTGCCAGCGCTTTAGTAAGGGTCCCTTTCCTGACGTTGTTTATATGTTCCCTTATTCTATACCAAAATTTTCTATTTGTTTTTCCCACATAATATGCAGAGCAGACATTGCATACTGCCAAATAGACTATATTCTTTGAGTTGCAATCAGCTGACACTTGAAAGGACAATGTTCGTCCTGTGTCAGGATGATGAAAATTGTTAGTAGTGTCTATATAACAACACTGATTACATGCTTTACAGGTACTGGTACTTCTTCTACTATTGTTCCTCATTGTTGTTCCCCTTGGATAACATAGCATCCTCTTTAAAGTTTTTCTGTTCTTAAAAAGAAAATTCGGTTTATCACCTACTATATTCCTGAGTTCATGGTCTGATGCTAAAATAGGCCAATGTTTCCTTATTACATCAGTTACTATGTGTGTATTTCTAGTATAGTATGTTGGTGCCCTTACCCCTGTGTTCACCTTACTTTTCAATGTTCTATCTAAAGTTATTCTAGATGAAAAATAGGGTTTACCTATATTCTTTCTCCATTCACCAGCCCCTTCTAATATTCCTTCCATATGTGAGTCATTATAGCCCCTCCTTGACAACCTTTTCTTAAATTCAGTGAGTTCACATTTGAAATCATCATCCTTGGCAGTTAACCTTGATGTCCTTAAGGTTTGCCCCTTAACTACATTTCTAAAGATATGCTGGGGATGCATACTTCCCTTGTGCAAAATTGCATTTCTATGGTAATATTTTCTATGTACTCTAGTTGAGAATTCACCCTCAGTATTGTACATTATCTTGACATCTAAAAATACAACTCATCATAAGAACTTTTGATGGACAATTTTAAAAAGTGAGTGCTTTGATTAATATATGTATGGAAGGTGGTTAACATATTTCTATCACCTTGCCATAACATAAAAAGGTTGTCTACAAAGCGCCTATAAAATCTCAATTGTGGCCAGTTGTCATTATTCAAAACAAATTTATTCTCCCAATTGGCCATCACTATGTTGGCATAACTATTCGCTGATGGTGTGCCCATCGCCACCCCATCTTTCTGTAGGTATAACTGATGTTCAAATAACATGACATTATTGCTCAGAATCAATTCCATGAGATGGCAAATCAAGTCAATCTTTACATGCTTCTCACCACTTTCATTGATTAGATATTCCTTTAAATATTCAACTCCCTCTTTATTGGGAATTGAAGTAAAAAGTGAGTGGACATCCAAGGTTACTAGTAACATTCTATGGGTGCCTTTCTCCAACTCTAAAAATCCAAAAAGGTCTTCCAGAAAATGTTGGGAGTCTCTCAATATGTATTTGTTTTTATTTACAATCTGCCTGAACTGCTTCTCCACAAATATCGATATGGGTTGTGTGCTCCATCCATCCCCAGACACAATTGGTCTCATGGGAGGCTCTATTGAATTTTTGTGGACTTTTGGTAGACCATGTAAGGTGTTCTCAGGAGTTAAACTTTGAAATAATTATATAAACCTAATGTAATTTCATTATTCAAAAGGTTCTCATAGAGGATTTCATCCATTCTCCTCAGCATAACATTCATTATGCTCATATTTATTTCAGAATATATATTAGCATCATCCAGCATTTCATACATCCTACTATGGTAGTAGTTCTTATCCATTACTACTACCAACCCCCCCCCTATCAGCTTATTTAATAATTATTTCATCATCCATCTGTACTGTCTTTAAAGCCTCATACTCACTATAACTCAAATTAAAATTCTTATCTCTATTATGTTGTTTTTTAAACGCTTCATATAAATCATTTTCACAAAGCTGTAAAAAAACATCCACCACCAGGTTACCGGGAGGTACAAACGTACCGAGCTTCCTAAAAACCATTTCTTTACTACCATGCTGGTCCTTGAACAATAATTTCAGCAATACATTTCTACCAAATATTTTCAAGTCAATAATTGTGTCTGTTATATCCGCATTTTGTGTGGGGATAATTGATAGTCCCTTGTTAAGGACACTGAATTCACGCTCAGTGAGTTCCCTTTGCAATATATTCCACACTAAGGGGAATTCATCTCCCATCTCCTTTTCGCCCACTGATATCCTGGCGATATGTGTTCTTTCCTCTTGGTTCGACCTCTGCTGTATGAGCGATCCTGTTCCTCCATCCGATTCAGCAACCTTTTTCTGATTGGAAATACTTGAAAATCCAATTCTGGATTTGGCATTGTTACCACATTCTGTACAGGTGCTTCCTCTGATGTGGATGGCACAGTCTTTTCAAATGCTTTGTTTAAGTATCGCATGATGTTCATAGATTCCATTTTAGTAACCTCTGATGCCAAAGGTGCAGAAGCTTTTTTGCGTACTTCTGGTTGCTCATTTAAAGGCACAGTCTCTTTTAAAATGCCATTCTCATTTAATACTGTATTAGACTGAACAGTTTGTTTATCTGTGTTCATGCCCCGATTTTCCATATATGTCTTGGGCCAAACAAATATTTGATTTTCCTTAAAGTCTCGTTTGTCCCTCTCCAACTTGTTCCATTTCTGGTGCAGTAATTTGTTATCGAAAATGGATACCGATTCTATAAGCATATCTAGTTTCTTCTCTACCAACTTCTGCGTAAACTTTAAAAATAAAGATTTCTGCTCTTCATTTAGTGTAATTTGTAATGTTCTCTCCTGTTTCTCAGAAAACTCAATAAGTAGACGTATATAATTGAAACTGGTCTCCAAATTCAGTTGCTGCCATCTGGACAGTAATTCAGGGGAATGTTCCCCTTGATTGGCCATCTTTAAAATTCTTAAGCCTCTTGGAATAACACGGTTCCTTAAACAGGCTTCCATATGATGTCTTTGTGCCTGCAACTTCTTAATCTTAAACAGAATGTCTTCCACTTTGTGTATGTTCTTAATGAAAGTAGTATAGTCTATTTCATCCCTCTCATTTTCAGGGTCCTTGTTCAAGGACATAGATGTGAGAAGGGGATTCTCACCACCTTTAGCAAAGCTTAAACAGTACTGAAGTCGTGACTTCCTATAACATTGTTTGGTCTGTTGGATGTTTTGTGACATATTTTTGAACTGTTTTACCAACAGCTCATTTATCCTTGCTGCATCTTGTCTGGTGTTATATTTATCATGTTTTTGGCTGTGGCAAGGAGCAATGGCAGAAGGGAGCATCAGCGGTCTCTTAAATAAGGATATTGAGGTTGGACATATAAAGGAAATCCAGCAGATAACCTCAGAGTCAACAGTAGAAAAACTATTAAGCTTTGCTAAAGGTGGTGAGAATCCCCTTCTCACATCCATTTCCTTGAACAAGGACCCTGAAAATGAGAGGGATGAAATAGACTATACTACTTTCATTAAGAACATACACAAAGTGGAAGACATATAGACACTACTAACAATTTTCATCATCCTGACACAGGATGAACATTGTCCTTTCAAGTGTCAGCTGATTGCAACTCAATGAATATAGTCTATTTGGCAGTATGCAATGTCTGCTCTGCATATTATGTGGGAAAAACAAATAGAAAATTTAGGTATAGGCGACAACATCTCTACCCTTGAAAATATTCTTCACTGGGCCTCGACTGAAATAAAATATGAAACTTACATTCTTGGCGACGTTAATATTGACTGGAATAAAATCAACTCACCTTCCCCTTCCCTATCCATTAACCTATACAATTTCACCCAAGTAATCCATTCAACAACTCGTCCTAACAAAATCCACCCTCCAGGATCCATCTTAGACTGGATTTTAGTTTCTCATCCTAACAAAATAATTCTCTCAGACACCATCCCCGATACTTTCAGTGACCATCTCCCTGCCTTCACTCATCGGTCAGCTAATTCCACCCAATTTCATCACCAGTACATTCAAACTCGAAATCTTAGCAACTTTAACCCTACAATTTTCACAAACACCTTCAAACTAATTAACTGGCAAATCATAAACACTCTCCCCCTAGACAATGCTGTAGAACATTTTAACTCTATTTTCCTAGACACTCTAAATTCCCTAGCCCCTCTAAGAAACATACGAATCAAAACTAACTCTGCTCCTTGGCTGACAAAAGAAACTAAACAAATCATGCATCACAGAGACAAAGCCTGGAAGCATTTTCCGAAAAATAAACTGTCTTCTGCCTTGCTCCAATACACCCAACTTCGCAACCAAGTAAAAAAACTAATCACTTTAGACAAAAAAAACTACTATAATAAACTTCAGTCCAGTAATAATAAGAACCCAAAACAATTTTGGAAATCAGTTAACTCCCTTCTCCACCCAGGGTCCAAGAATAATCCCTGCCCCGACCCTAGTTTAACTGACAAGAAATTGAGCTCTCACTTCAACACTTTCTTCACAGAATTCATAGCTAATCTAACCAAAACATTCCCAAACAATAATCCACCTAACTCCCTCTCCTCAACACCCAACAACCTTAATAAATATCACTTTAATTTCCAGTTCAAACCAGTTTCAACCAGCTTCATAAAAAGGTTCTTATAGGTTCATAGGTTCATAGGTTTATACTAGGCTATCTGCCCTAAGGCATTTATAAGCCTAGCCCAAATTTTTGTGGCTTACACCACCCCTTATATGAAAAAATACTGTGCCCATTAGTTTGTTGTGCCTCTGTCCAGCAGTGACACAGAGATGATTCCCAGGATAAACCTACAATCTCCCATCCACAGGTCAAGATTTCTCTTGAACAGAGCCAGCGAGGTGCTCTGCCTCACATGGATCGGGATTTTATTCCACAGCATAGGGAGTCTCTGAGTGATAAATCTATCCCTCCAGCACGTCCTATTTATATCCGTGCTAAGGTTTAAGTCGCTTGCTCTAGTGGTTTTGGTGGATTTGGATTTTTTGAGGTGGAGCATGTCCATTAATTCCGGGTTGGACATGGCCTTGTATGTCAGGCACATGTCACCTCTGAGCAGACGGTATGCAACTGAATAGAGCTGGAGTTTCTTCAATCTGGCAGCATATGATAGATTTTGGAGTCGCTTTATCCTTTTGGTGAGGAACGTTTGGGGTCTCTCCAATTGCTGCAGATGTCGGGTGAGATACATCCCGAATGGGGCATTGTACTCGATCATTGGTCTGATAAGTGAAGAGTACAGGGGAACAATGACCTCACTAAATCTGGATGTGAATCCCTTCATGATCAGGTGGGCAATGTAGAAGGTCTTTCTAACCACTTTAGCAATGTGAGTGTCAAAAGAAAGGCCACTGTCAACCTGGGTCCCCAGGTCCCTGATAACCTCTTCTGTGCTTAGTGGATTGCCACCTATATGGTAGCTTGGGGTTACCTTGTTTTTCCCAAAGGGTATGACTATACATTTTTTGGCGTTTAACTTCAGGCCATGGCTCTGACACCAGCTATCTGTTTCCGTGAGTCCCTTCTGAAGGATATCCGTGTCCGATGCACTTTCCACTATGGCGCCCAGTTTGCAGTCGTCTGCAAACTTTGTCAGCCAAAGTCCTCCCATGTTGGCGTGTACTTCTGAGAAGTAGATGCCGAACAATAGGGGGCCAAGGACCGAGCCCTGTGGGACACCACTTGTGACCGGCTTGGAGTCTGACATAGCGCCAGCAACTCTAACCCTGTGGGTTCTGTCCTTAAGCCAATTTTTAACCCATCTTGTGACATATGGGTTTACATTTAAGCTGGTAAGTTTTTCTACAATACCCGAGTGGGGTATTGTGTCGAAGGCCTTTGCAAGGTCAAGGTAGGCTGTATGGACTGCCTTTTCCTCATCAATGGCCTTGGTGACTGTTTTGAAAAAGTCGACCAAGTTCAAAAGGCATGATCTGCCCTTGACGAAGTCAAACTGGGTCGGGTCCAATGTCTGCAAGTCCCCTATATCTTTGTTTATGAGCTCCATTATGATCCTCTCCATAGCTTTGCAGACTAGACTTGTTAAGCTTATGGGGCGGTAATTACCAGGGTCTGTAGAGGCACCGCCTTTGTGGAGATTATCCAATCTCAAACCATGCTCCAATGCCTCTGACAACATACCCTCCTCCTTCCTCAAATGCGCAGCTGAATGTATTGCTCAACCTATTAGCATCTTGATAAACAGATCCTTAAATGAGTCATATGTACCCAAACTCTGGCATTCCGCCTACATCCTACCTCTCCATAAAGGAGGTAAAAACACCTATATTTCTAATTTCCGCCCCATCGCCCTACTCTCTCCAATATCTAAAGTCCTAGAAAAATGTGTCCACCACCAGCTTTTGCATTTCCTAAATCAGAATCACCTACTTACATCCACCCAACATGGCTTCCGCCCCAGCCACAGCACCATTACTGCCTTACCATCCTTCCTCGAAACAGTCAACCGAGCCAGAGACTCTGGACTCCTTGTATCCACAGTACTACGAGATCTTTCTAAAGCATTTGACACCATTTCCCATAAACACCTTCTCTTTCATCTCGCCAACCTTAATCTCTCCCCACATACTCTTTCCTGGTTCTCCAGTTACCTATCAGACAGATCTCAAGCTGTCAGATGGATGAACTCTACCTCTTCCTTCTTGCCCACACCTAACGGTGTTCCCCAGGGGTCCATCCTCGGACCCATGCTCTTCAACATTTTTATAAATAATCTTCACTCTGTCATCCCTGACACTGCAGTCATCCAATACGCTGATGACTTTACCTTAGTTTGTGCTGCCTCTAACATTACTGAACTCCAGACTAAAACACAAATAGCCTTTTCCACTACAGGGAACTGGATGCACCAAAACCATCTCTCCCTCAACTCTAATAAAGCCAAAATTCTAATTTTTACCCCTACCAGAGTTTCCTCTTTTGACAAAAATGCTTTCAAAATCCTAAACCAAACCAACACTGCTATAGAAGTGGTGCCTTCCGCAAAACTACTCGGCATTACCATAGACGAACACCTAAAATTCGATCTCCACATACAACAAAACATAAAGAAAACCCATCAAAAGTTAGGTATGCTCTACAGAACTAACCAATTTCTTTCCAACTCCTCCAGGCACACCCTGACAATTACACACCTTCTACCCTCTCTTCTTTATGGAGCCCCTCTTCTAACCAATCTGTCTACTTCCAATACCTCAAAACTTGAAACTTGCTATAATAAGATCTCTAAATTCGCAACTAAATCTAAAACCTCAACTCACCACTGCCTTACCCTACAATCTCTAAATTGGCTTGAACTTCCTAACCACTTAGACTATCTCCAACTAACCACCGCTCACAAATTAATATTCTACCCAGACTCATGCCCTGCCTTAATAAACATCCTTCCACCATACACCCCAAACAGATCTCTGAGATCTGAACACCAAAACCTTATCTCCATCCACAAACCCAAACGTCCAGCCGGCCAACTTCTACTCTCCTTCTCTCTAGGTAAAAAATGGAACTCCCTCCCTCCTTCTCTTAGGACTATACCTAACTCCGAATCCTTCAAGACCCAACTTTTCGTATACCTGTCATCCAAATGGAAATGTTCCTGCTCTCACCAGATATAAATTCCAGGGATCTCTTTCCCTGAGCTCTCCATATTCCTGCTCCTCTCTACCCCCTAGTTTAACCTGGCTCATCTGACTTTCTCTTGACTCCAAGTTTGTTCAGTCTGTTTTTTTTTCTCCTGACTGTATGAATTTTGTTTCATTGTATTGCTTGTTTATTATGGTTGCTCTTTATGCACATTTTATGTAATTGTATTTCCTGACTGTATGAATCTTGCTCTTGTATTTTACCATTAACTTTATGTAACATTGTTTCATTGTATTGCTTGTGGAGCTTTTCTCCCCAGGCCTCCACTGAAAATGGACACTTCTTGGCCCAGTGGACTTCCTCGGTAATCAAACTGAAATAAATAAATAATAAATAAATAAATAAACAACGTCAGGAAAGGGACCCTTACTAATGCGCTGGCAAAACATGTTAGTCAGGACGGACAACAGCATACATTTAGATTCTTAGCAATAGAAGAAATAAAGGAACATGAAAGAGGGGAAGATATATCCAACTATACCGAAACCTCAGAAATTAGGTGGATAATTAGGCTAAAAGCAGACAGAGGAAAAGGACTCAATGACAGAATCCATATAAGACCTATTCTGAAGAATAGGAAACTTTTTAAGTAGCTGTATTTCATGTTTCAGTAAGTAGTGTGAGAAATGAATGGCTTTTTGACATAACACCACACATTTCTCTGTTAGGTACATTCTCCATGCATTTTTTTGTTAGATTCTGAAGAATAGGACATTTTTAAATAGTTTTATTTTATGCTTTAGTAAGCAGTGTGAGAAATGAAGGGTCTTTTGATATAACACTATATATTTTTCTGCTAGGTATATTCTTCATGCATTTTTTGTTAGATGTATTTTTATGTATTTTTTAGCCTTTATATTATTAATTAGGATGACAGGAAATTTTCTTGTTTTTAACTTGTGTAGTGATGAATGAAGTAACATTCAAATGATTTTACTCATAGAATATTGTAATATGGCAATTCAGTGTTTGTATGTCTTTAAGAAAGTCAAATGTATTGAAGCTTGTTATTGGTCTATTTGAATTAATTGGAGAGTATATATATATATATATAGATAGATAGATAGATAGATAGATATAGATATGTTTTGTGAAATACTGTTCTCTGTTATGGTCTGAAGAAGTGGTGGTGACACCATGAAAGCGCTTACCTCATGAATAAAAGATATTCCAGCTTTTAAGCAGTACTGAAGTCGTGACTTCCTACAACATTGTTTGGTCTGTTGGATGTTTTTTGACATATTTTTGAACTGTTTTACCAACAGATCATTTATCCTTGCTGCATCTTGTTTGGTGTTATATTTATCTTCTTAAGTGTTTATGTCTTCTAATAGTGATTTGAAATAATTTAAACAGTCAGCACGATTCCTAATGACTAGGTCACCCCCTTTGTCTGCCTGGTTTATAATTATGCCATTATTACTTTCTAAGTCCTTCAAGGCTTCGTATTAATTATATTTTAAATTATAATGCTTTCTTTTCAAGTTAGAATTGTACATTTGTCTAATTTCACATTCACAAATGTTATGAAAAGCAGTAATTACAGAATTACTGATAGGTACAAAAGTACTACATTACTTACAAATCAAATCATTTGTTTGGGAAGCATTCTTAAACAATAACTTGAGATTCAAAGTCCTCACAAACAACTTTAAGTCAGTTAAAGCACTTACTATGTTTTCACAGGCACTGGGAATACATTTCAGCCATTTTCTCAACAGGGACACATGTGATTCAGTCAATATATAGTTCAAAAGGTTCTCTACTGATGCCGCACAGTCTTTGCTGTGCTGGACTGTCGTTTTTTTCTCTTCATACCATTTGGGGTCAGTCTTTGCTGTGTCTAGTATTCTCTGACAGCAGTGTCTCACTGTCAGCCTGGGTGTTACTACTCACCTCTGCCCTTGCAGTCAGTCTGTCCAAGGGAACATCAGTGCCCACAAGCAACTGTGGCTCACCTTCAGTCTCACTGCTACAGGGTAGCTTCCTCTCTGAAGTAACGACCACACCAGTCCTGGCTTCACGTGTGCAGTTTGTCTGGGTACCCCCCAGGCTACCAGACCCACATGCTTGTCCCCAAGCCTGATTGCATGTAACTTCTTGCACACAGGGTACTGTATTATCAAAATCATTCCCTTTCAGGACATCTACAGGGATATCCTCAAACATGCCTACTTGCTGGCTTCCTTTCCCACCCTCCCCAGTCAAGGTGAACCCTAGCCAAAGGTATTTGGAATGGGATCCTCCTAAAGCTCTGACTGCAGTAGACTGCCCAAGCAAGTAGTGCTCCTCTTTAACCATTGCAGGCTTCACCATGGTTAGGTCAGAGACTGTGTCTGTCTTATCAGTGGCCTGTTTCCCATTTACTAAGATAGGATATAACCTGTTGTGGTAGTCTGTGCCCTTGTTGTCTCGAGACAACTTACTGCTGGCATTCTGTCATTCCCACTTACTGGCCCTCCCACCTTTTGTTCCCCACCTTGCCTCCATGGGCATCTATATGCTACATGGCCCCACTGATTGCATTTAAAACATTTAACCCTTGGTCCTGGATGTGTACCTGGACTAGTGGCTTCCCCTCCTACTCACAGACTATGATGGGGTAGTTTAGGCTGCCCACCATGGGTTCCCTTAGAACCATGAGCCACACTAGGTATCCTTTTCCTGTGCAGCAATGCCCTGCTTGCTAGGTGTGGGTATCCATTTTTCCCCATCTCATCTGTGGTATTACATTCCCTATCTGCTTACCAGATTCTCATATCCTCAGGCAAAGTGCTAAGGGCTTCTTCCCTCACCAAAAGTTCTGCCAGCCCTTCAAAAGTGGTGACCTGACACCCACTTACCCACCTATGAAAATATGTCCTTAGTTCAGCGATATATTCACACATAGTTTCATCTGCCTTGTGTCTATGCTCACACAACTTTTTGCTGTAAGCTTTAGGCAGTAAAGCTCTCTAACAGACAATTTTTGACAGTATTATAATTTAAGTAATCAGTATCAGACAATTTAGAAATAGCAGTTACAGCTTTACCATGGAGTAAGGGGGTCAAGAACCATACTGAGTGCCCTTGGTCAATATTATATTGTTTACATACCCTCTCAAACATATAAATACAACTGTCAAAATTATCACCCTCTGTATATCGAGGAAGAAATGTACTGACTTTGTTGCTTCTGGGGTTCGGTTACTCCCTTCCCCATTAACTCCATGACACTGGTGAAGACTCAGCATCTCCTTCTCATGTTGCCTCTGCCTCTCATTCTCCTCAGCCTCCAGACATCACAGGTTCTCATTTTTGTCAGCCTCCAGACATCGCAGGTTCTCCTTCTCTTCGCATCCAGGCATCCCAGTCCCTCTGCTGATTCTATTTCCAAATGTTTGGACTCCAGTTCAAGTATCTTTAACTCCAGATGGATTTTTAAGTCCTCTGTGGAAAAGTTGAACTGTCCATTATCTGAGAGTTGTACATCTCCACGGCCAGTCTGATTGTCCTCCTGGTTGCTAGTTTGTGATGCAGCCATCACTAAGGTTGCAACCATGTCTGCTTTAGTAAGGCTGGCATGCCCTAGTCCTTTGGCTTGGCAAATCTCAGCCATCTGGCAGCTTGTCGGCGTGCCATACTCCTCTGCTGACATACTTACCTGCTCTCCCTGACTAAGCTAACAAAAAAAAAAATAAAAATATTGTGGTATGAAACTCTGAGTGTTCACTGTGTGGCTGACTGAGGTTACAAACACCTTCTTTAGTGACAAGTGTTTACAGGCTACAGGAATTCAATATCCACACCAATGAATTCTAATATTTGGATATCCCACCACTGCCAACCAATATATGTGACAATCACCACTGGCCCAGTAATCAAAGAACCTTAATCCTCACCACTAGCACGAGTGGGGGATGTACGTTTGGAGGATGACAGGTACTCACACAGTATTTCCAGATGCAGCTCTCTGCATCAAGTGCAGTTTCCCTTAAGAGCACACAGATACCACAGTCAGTCTGGGGCTGGTTTCTCCCTCTTTCTACAGATCCCCAATAAGACTCTACATTGGCTCAGCTATAGAGTTGAGATGTTGAGATCCCAGCTGAATGGCCAAGCCAAGATCTCCAGCACCCTCTCTATCCAACCAGTGCTTCATGTCCCTGCCCAAGTAGTTCACACGCACACACACACACACACACACACACACACACACACACACACACACACACACACACACACACACACACACACACACACACACACACACACACACACACACACACAGACACACACATGGGAAAGGCTGGCAAAGGTTTAATAGCTATGCCCCCTTCTGCCTATACTATAAGGTAGTTTCACTGCCACCAACCACATCCTTATCAGCTACTTTAAGGCCCTTAACAAAGTGTGTCCAATCTTACTGTGTAATGTTACTGTCAATACAAATGGCAGTTTTTACCAAGTTATTAGTAGTGGCCCACAGGGTCACCAAATAAATATGCAATTACTCTCAGAACTTTATGTCTACAAAATATCAGCTACAATGAAAGGTTTAAATATATTTAACGATAAATAATAAAAGAACAAGAAAACAGTATATAATCACAGTTACATCAGAGTTCACAATCACAGGAAATATTTAAAACAACATTGTAGGACAGTCTCAAATAAATAAAGAAAAGCATCTACATTAAGCTTTGCTATATTCCTGACTATATCTAAAATAATTATACTGTTCTCTAGACTTACTTAAAGAGCAAGCAGGCAGATGTGGTGAGTGGATGTTCTTGTCAGGTCAAAGACAAATACAGAAAGCTATCTCTCTCTCTCTCTCAGAGAGTTCTTAAATTAATATCCCAAATATTAATGCTTGGATAACATACAGAATGACATCACTTCTTCTCATCTGACTCTATCGTAGGAGAAACCCCCCACTGATGCAGCTAGTAGCATTTAGCATCTACCTGTGAAAATACATAAACAAGGACTTTCTTAGATCTAAGACAGATCCTGCAAGTCGTAAAACAATAAACACTTCCAAGACAATACAAAAGATCTCTAATTCTAAGCATTGTGTCTGTTACTGCACTGAAACATAACATCCTTTTATTACATGGTCATAAAATTATTTCAACTTTCAACCATTCTTCTGAAGCTAACCTCCTGTGGTTCAGTTTCCACTATTAAAATATATACATCCAAACAATTACAATAGTGTATATACTTTTCTGCTCAGTACTTTACAAAATATATTTTCAGCACACGTCTTTACAATATAACATACAGTTCTAAAACATCTGTAATGTAAGCATCTTACATGAAGCATGTTGATATTCACAAATTACGTATAACTATTTACAAAATTCCAGATAGCTAGACTGTCAATATCTCCTTTCATGACAGAGACCACCAGGAAAACATGCTGGTGGGCATATGATAGCTCCTGGTGATTGCTTCTATTAAGACACAGTTCTGAAGTTTGAGAAGTTGTGGGTGGGAATGGGCAGTGCTTAGTTGCTTGACTTTTTCTTAAAAAAAAGAAAAAAACTTCCCATAATTATCTAAGATACTTGCTACAGTTACGATAAAAATATTGTTTTTAGGTATTATAAAAACATATTTATGTAAAGTAAGAACCAAAGTATTACATTTTTTTGAAATCAAAGATTTTTTTTGAAATGTCTTCAACCATGTATTCAGGGGAATGTACAGATTACCACAGCAAACTTTAATTGTTGTCTGAGATAATTCTTCAGCTCATCCTCCAGTAATTATGTCCAACAGTTTACAAATCCCACCTGCAGTTTATTTTATGTCACAGACATTATTTTTTCACAAATTTATATGCTGTTTTGCCATGCACTTGCTGATTTATTGATAATAGCATAATTATATTCAAACCTACTTTATTACATTTATTCTATTATGTTGTCTTTAAAGTTTTACGTGCAAAGGAAAAGGAAAGCTTGGATACACTAAACTCCATATGGGCATTGCATGGAGCCTACATGGAGTTTACATGTTAGCACGATGTCCAGATACAGATTTGCTGTATCCAAGACTGTTTGTAAGCTTCTGAGCCCCCCAAGCCTCTCTGTGTTGGAGGGAATCCTTCTAGCTTGTCAGTGAGAGTGGTAAGCACTAGGTAGCCTATCTATCACAAGAGGAGTGGTTTCTGGCCCAGAATTTGTAGTTTATTGACTGTTTGGGAATTTTTCCATCTCTTTCAACTTTCTGGTTTTAAAGCCTGCATTCCACTTGTTTCCCGCCTTTCCTGTAACTAGTCTAGTCCAGATACAGATTGCTGTATCCAGGACTGTTTGTATGTTTCTGAGAGGTGCCAAAGTCTGCTCTTCAATTTTTCCCTTAGATCTACTTGTTCTCGCTTCTCCTGCACTTTTACTAGCTTATTAGTCTAGCACTTTACCATACCAGACTTTTAGTAGCAATTATTGTAGCACACAAAAGTGCTACCAGCACTAAATGTTCTACAAGAAACCAGCTCCAGTACTTATTATTAATGCCCACCCCTCCAGGCATGTCTAAAGGTCAGTTCCCTGTGTTTTCTCCTGTTATCCTGGTGAACCTGGGCTTCCTGAGGCAATGTAGCAACTGCCTCATGTTCATAGGTTTATAGGTTGGTACTAGGCTATCGGCCCTAGGGCCCATATAAGCCTAGCCATAAAAATTCCCTGGCTATTTCTTCCCACAGTATTTACTTCCCTGGACCCCTGTTTAGCAGTGAGACTGATGTGATCCCTGGGGTGAATTTCCTATCTCCCATCCAATCATCAAGGTTCCTTTTGAAGAGGGACACAGAGGCACTGTGATTGACATGTATGGGTAGCCTATTCCAGAGTCTGTGGAGTCTCTGGATCAGGAACCTATCCCTCCAGCATTTTTTGTTCATTGTGATGACAAGGTTTAGATCCCTGGAGCGTATGTCACTGATGGATTGGGATTTCTTTAAGTGTAGCATGTCCAACAGCTCTGGGTTTGACATGGCCTTGTATGTTAAGCAGAAATTGCCTCTGAGTAGACGATATGTGACAGAGTATAGGTGGAGTTTTTTTTAGATGGTCAGCATAGGGCATCTGCTTTAGTCCTGTGATTCTATTAGTGAGGTATTTCTGCGGCCTTTCCAGTTGTTGCAGATGTCTTGAGAGGTACATACCAAATGCGGGTCTAATGAGGGATGAGTACAGTGGGACAATGACCTCCTTTTTTCTGGATGAAAAGCCCTTAGTGATGAGGTGTGCCACATAGAAGGATTTCCTGACTGTTGTGGTGATGTGGTTATCGAAGGTGAGACCACTGTCCACCTGTGTCCCTAAGTCTCTTATCACACTTTTGGTGTTTAGTGTACTGCCACCTATGTGGTAATTCATGGGTACATGTTTTTTCCCAAAGGGGATAACTATACATTTCTTGGCATTGAGCTTGAGCCTATGGCTCTAGCACCAAACACCTGTTTCTGTAAGGCCCTTTTGTAGAATATTTACATAATTTGGGGATTTAATAATGGCTCCCAGTTTGCAGTCATCTGCGAACTTTGTTAGCCAGAGTCCCTTAGTATTGACCTGTACTTCAAAGAAGTAGATGCCAAACAAGACTGGTCCCAGGACTGACACCTGAGGTACTCCACTTGTCACTTGTCTGGAGCTGGATATGGAGTCGGCTACTTTTACAGTGTGAGTTCTGTCAGTAAGCCAGTTGGCAACCTATCGAGTGACATAGGGATTAATGCCCAGCTTAGTAAGTTTATCTATGATTCCATAGTGGGGGATGGTGTTGAAGGCCTTGGCGAGGTCCAGATAGGCTGTGTGGACCACCTTACCCTTGTCCACAGCTTTGGAGACTGATTCAAAGAAGTCAATCAGGTTCAGGAGACAAGATCGTCCCTTCATGAACCCAAACTGCATGGGGTCCAGTGTTTGAAGGTTGCCAATGTCTTTATTTATAAGTTCCATGATAATACGTTCCATGACCTTGCAGATCAGGCTCATCAGACAGATGGGACGGTTGTTCCTGGGATCCAAGGTGGATCCCCCCTTGTGGAGTGGAATAACTGTAGCTGTGCACCATTCAGTGGGCACAAAGCACCAACAACCCTCTCCTCTTACCTCCCAACACTCAGACTTGTGAGAGATGCACTTATATATCCAAATTAGAAACCACACACTCTCCAGCCAAGACCAGAATAGCTAGTCAAGAGGGGAAGGTCAACACTTGCACCACACCACATGGAACACATAGTCCTTCGGAACACACACCAGCACTGCCTTCACATAAAAACACAAACCACACACCCACCTTTGTGGAGGCTCTCAATAAAAATCTACCCAAACAGCAGAGACCTCCAAGGCAGAAACATACTCTACCAAAACAACACAACATTAATCATGAGACACATAACTCTCCTAAACAGTGTGCCATTCAACCAAAGCCCCTAAGGCAAAAAAACATGCCCAGCACACTAGTCATAGGTGACTTGATAGTGAGGCACACTGACACCCAACTCACTAGGTTAAATAAGGAGAAAGTAACAGTCAGCTGACTGTCAGGTGCCAGGATCCACCATATAATGCATGCACTCAGGTCCCTCAATAACAGGTACAAATATGACTCTGTCCTTGTACATGTGAGTGTGAATGACCTGAGATGTACCTCCTTGGACTACATGAAAAGAGACATGGAGGAGCTCTTGGTTTATGTAACCCAGGAGGGTACAACACTAGCCCTGAGCATCATCCTACCATCACCCAAAATCATACCATAGTACAAGCAGAAAATGATTGATATCAACAATCGGCTAAGTTTCTGGTGTCATTCTAAGGGGATCCAGTATTTGTCTGCCTGGGATGACATGATTGACATAACTCGATGCTTTGCCAGAGATGGCCTGCATCTGTCATCCCTGGGCTTCCGAATACTGGCCAAGGTTCTTGCCATCCCTATAGTGCCTTTTTTAGGGGGTGTTCCAAAGACCAAATTACCACCGTAACAGATAGAAACAAATGCAATCTGAGGGTCATGCTGCTCAATGCTAGAAGTCTAAATCTCAACATGCACTCACTCAAAGCACTCCTTAAAATGGAGAACATCGACATCTGTGCTGTAACAGACCTGGTTCAAGGCAGCAGAAAGCACCCCTGCACTACCAGGCTATAACTCATTCCATACCTTTTGGCCCCAGAACTTGGACTGAAGCTCCAAAGGTGGTGGTGTTTCCATATTCATAAACGATGCACACAACTCCAGATTGACAGTCCAACATAATGCATCAGAGATACTTCAAGTGCAGCTAACACTAGGTAAGACAGCGATTCAGGTCGTAGCCTGTTATAGGTCCCCAACCATGTCCCAAGACACTCACTCCACTTTCCTAAGCACCCTGGAGAATATTAGGGTACAACCTAACACCTCACACTGGGAGACTTCAACCACCCCTCCATTAACTGTGTAAACTACTCATGTACTAATACACTTGCCCACCATTTCCTGGAATTCATTAATTCCAATGCCCTGGACCAGCTCGTTCTTACCCCTACTTGAGGTACAACATCCTTGACCTGGTCATTACTAACATAGGTAACTGTTGCTCTACACCAATAGTCAACTCCTCCCTGGTTAGATCTGACGACAAACTAATCACCTTGGAAATCCACACCGCCGCCCCAGCAAAGTTAACCACCATGAAAAACTTCTCCAAAGCTAACTTTGAGCTCCTAAGAACAAAGGTGGCTAACTTCATGGCACCCATGTAAATTGAGACTAGTTGCATGATCTCCGAATCATACAACAATGCACTGTACGAACACGTACACAAATGCATGGATCTTGCCGTACCCAACAGAACCAAGACGATCTCCTCCAAAAAAAGGAAGCCAATCTAGTGGTCCCCTGTCATAAACCAACTCTACAACAGAAGGTGGAAACTGATGCAGAATAAGGTGAAGTCCCAAGACAGGAAAAACTCCCATTTTAGCCTCAGCAAAAATTTTAGATCCCAAAAATCACAAGCACAATGGGACTGGTTGCTGAGTCTGTAACTTCCACAAAGGATCGAAAATGAATACTAATATCCAAAAGTAAAGTTTATTTTGAAATAAAAACGACAGAATCTCCTTCACGTGAGCGCTTTCGTTTGGCTGTGCCAAACTTTTTCAAACCACTGACAATCACCAACAATACATTTAAATACATCTCCTAAGATACCAACAATTAAACAATTAATGAGGCATAATTTTAACCATTACAATACTGAACTGAATAAAAACATGACAGGCATGGATTAGGGGTATAATTTATGATTTATTTATTGAAGGGGTCTTAACCTCTGATGAGTTTAATTATTTAAACATGGACTTTCCAAGAAAACCGACTATATTCGGGGTTCCAAAGATTCATAAAAGTACCACATGTCCACCGTTTAGAGTTATTGTTGATGCACAGGGATCCATCACTTACCCCATAGCAAAATTTATAGACAATAAATTAAAAAACTATATTAATTTAGAAAAACATCTTTTAAAGGATTCATGGCACTTTTTGGGTATTTTAAATTCTCTTGTATATAATGAAGATGATTTTTTGGTTACTATAGATGTTAAAGATTTGTATTCAACTATACCTCATAGTGAGGGTATTAGTATGTTTAATACTTATTATACAAGGAAGGGTATTAGCAATGATTTAATAAATTTATATGAGCAATTGTTGGATATAGTGCTTAGGAATAATTTTATATATTTTAATAAGAATATTTATTTACAAAAAGAAGGGGTAGCGATGGGGTCTATGTGGACTATATGCTAATACTGTGATGTATACGTGGGAATATGATTATGTTTTTAATTCTAATTATTTTAAATATTGTAAACTTTACCTCCGCTTTCTGGATGATATTTTTATTGTGTGGACTGGAAATAGTAAGCTTTTAAATGAATTTTTAGATTATTTAAATGGAACAACATCTTTTTTTAAAATTTACGGCAAACTATGATATGAGTAATATAGCTTACCTGGATGTATGGTTAGAAAAAGATAGGCAGAATAAGACATACAAAACGAAAATTTACCGTAAAAAAACTTACAGTAACATGCTTCTACATTATAACAGCTGCCATCTTTTCCCTCAAAAAAAGGCTGTAATAAAGGGCCAGTTCGTGAGGGCTGCAAGGATGGTGAGTGAATGGGAAGATTTCCTATCAGAATGTCAGTCATTATCGTGTATGTTTAAAAATAGGGGCTACCCAGATTTTTTAATTAATGAAGTTATGAGTGAAGTTACTAACAAACGGGCAAGATTATTTTATAAACCCTTATTGGAACACTCAGAATCCAGTTTAGAACATAGTGTTGTTGACACGAACTCTGAAATAGTATCTTCCAGGCAACCTTCAATTCCATCTGATATAGAAAATATTGAAACGAAGGAGAACACTTCAATGATTAATAATGTGGTTGACAATTCTAAGGATTTTAGAAATGCATTTATTACAAATTATAGTGTCCATAGTAACATCATTAGGCAAATTATTAATAAAAACTGGCAGATTATTATGAATGACATGACATTACATAGTATTATGGATGAACAACCTAGAATAGTATACAAAAAGGGCAAGAATATGAAAAATATTTTTGAAAGTAATAAGAAAAATGTGATAGATAGAACTTTCAGATGTGGTAAATGTAAGTTTTGTAAGTTTATCTTTGAGACGAATAATTTAACTATTTCTAATAACAAAATCATATTAAAACATAAAGCATGTTGTTCCACAGAAAGAGTAGTGTATTGTGCCCTCTGTCAGTTTTGCCCCATGTTTTACGTGGGGAAAACAGAACGGAAATTAAAAGAACGGATAGGAGAACATATTAGGGCAATAAGAGATGAAAATGAGTTTAACGCCCTAGCTCAACATGTAAAATTCTATCCAGGACACACTTTTAAATTTATTGTACTGGATGTAATTAAACCAGATGTTAGAGGGGGGGCATGGCAACCACTCTTGGAAAAACATGAATTAGAATGGCAGTTGAGATTAAATTCTAACAACTGGCCAGGAATGAACAACCATGTTTCCATTAGCAGTATCTTAAAATTAAAAACTTTATCTAGATAGATTGGTCTTTTTAGATTATTAAACTTAATTATAGTTTATACATTATGTGGTTTTATAGTAATTTATAATTTTAGATGTTTAATATGTACATTAATATATAGATTTTATATATATCAATATTTATATTAATATTTATATATATATATATATATATATATATATATATATATATATATATATATATATATATATATATTATAGTCTACTTATGTCATTTAGCTGCTTAGAATAATTTTGATATATTATTAATTAACATATAATAACATATTATATTTATCGAATTACAGATTTGTCACACATTTAGGTTTATGTATTTAATACTAGTGTATATTGTTTAGAGTCCTTATAGGTTTTAGAACGTCCTATTTCTCCAGTTTGGTTTACGATCCATGCCTGTCATGTTTTTATTCAGTTCAGTATTGTAATGGTTAAAATTATGCCTCATTAATTGTTTAATTGTTGGTATCTTAGGAGATGTATTTAAATGTATTGTTGGTGATTGTCAGTGGTTTGAAAAAGTTTGGCACAGCCAAACGAAAGCGCTCACGTGAAGGAGATTCTGTCATTTTTATTTCAAAATAAACGCTACTTTTGGATATTAGTATTCATTTTCGATCTTTTGTGGAAGTTACAGACTCAGCAACCAGTCCCACTGTGCTTGTGATTTTTGGTATTTGGTTTTGTTTGGATTTATTTGGAAACATTTTAGATCCCTCATCAAATCCTCTAAAGCTAGCTATGAAAACAGAATTGCAGCAGATAGTAAAGACAACCACAAGGCCTTCTATAGTTATGTAAAGAACCTCAATGCCAATACCCAGATTTGCTCTGAGCTACTACACAATGGTACCTCTTATACCGAGCCAACAGATATTACCAATATACTGGCTGACAGATTCAGTGCCAATCCCCCCCCCCACAAAGGACCAATCACAATACCAGTAGATTGCCAGGCACTCAGTATTACTGCAGCACTGGTTAAAACAGCACTGTCCAAGGCCAAGAATACAGATTCTATGGGACCTGACAATATCTCTGGCTGTGTACTACATGAACTACAGAGTGCACTGACACCTTATTTGTGTGTCCTGTTCAATCACAGCCTCACCTCAGGCTTTGTCCCTACCAAATGGTGCACTGCTATAGTCATCCCTCACCACAAAGGAGGAGTGACTACAGACACTGAGAACTATCACCTCATTAGCCTGACATGTCTGATATGCAAAGCTATGGAATGCATCATCATGGACCTAATAAACAAAGATATAGGGAATCTCCAAACTCTGGATCGCACACAGTTTGGTTTTGTGAAGGGTAGATCATGCCTGGTCAAATTGGTCGACTTCTTTGAGTCAGTCACCAGAGCTGTGGATGAAGGCAAGGTGGTTCATACAGCCTACCTTGATCTGGCCAAGACCTTTGATACCATTCCCCACTCAGGAATCACAGAAAAACTCACTAAGCTAGGAATCAACCCCTTTATCACTAGGTGGGTTGCAAACTGGTTCAGAGATAGAACCCGCAGTGTGAAAGTAGCTGACTCCAAGTCAGACTACCAACCAGTCACAAGTGGAATCGGTGCTGGGTCCTCTCCTGTTTGATATCTACTTCTCAGACATCCAGTCCAACACGAAGGGACTCTGGCTGACAAAGTTCACAGACGATTGCAAGTTGGGATCCATTATTAACTCCCCAAGTGATGTTGACATCCTACAGAAAGGCCTTACTGAATCCAACCACTGGTGTCAGAACCATGGCTTTAAGCTCAATGCCAAAAATGTGTCATCATCCCCTTTGGGAAAAACCAAGCTCCCATGAACTACCACATCGATGGTAGTCCACTGAACACAGAAGGCATTATAAGAGATCTGGAAATGCAGGTTGACAGCAACCTCTCTTTTGACCACCATACTGCCACTGTGGTCAGAAAGTCCTATGTGGCGCATCTCATTACTAAGGGTTTTGCATCCAGGAAGAAAGAGGTCATTGTCTCCCTCTACTCTTCCCTCATTAGGCTAATCATCGAGTACAATGCACCATTTGGCATATACCTCACTAGACACCTGCAGCAACTGGAGAAGCCACAAAAGTACCTCACAAAGAGAATCCTAGGCCTTGTCCTATATGGACAGACTCAAAAAACTCCAACTATTCTCTGTCTCATATCACCTACTTAGAGACGCTCTCTGCTTGACTTATAAAGCCATGTCTGACCCAAATCTGTTAGAAATGCTACGTATAAAGAAATCCCAGTCCCTACGCACCACATGCTCCAGAGACCTCAACCTCATTACCACAATCGACAGAATGTGTTGGAGGGACAGGTTCATAACCCAGAGACTACCCATGCTATGGAATAGACTTCCCATATACGTCAAACAGAGCACCTTACTGGCCCTCTTCAAGAGAAATCTTAATTAGTGGATGGGAAATAGAAAATTCACCCCAGCGATCACTCCAGTGGCTCAATTCGACAGAGGCACTGGAAACTAAGGTTGGGTGGCACGTTGCCAGGGTAATCCTATGGGCTAGGCTTGTAAAGGCTCCAGGGCCATTAGCCTAGTACACGCCTATGAACCTATGATGCGTGGAAGCGTGCAATGCATAATGCAGCATGAATAATCTAAGTTTCATGGCTTACAACACTGTTGCTGGCCATGAAATCTTGTAAGTGAATGTGGTTATCAATTCCATGTAAAGCACAGTACCTACGGTCCCTGGAGTTCAGCGGAATGCCACAATGATCACCAGAGCTTCACAAATAGCTGTCAATCTGCACAATAACTCTGCACAAAGGCTGACATAATGAGGGGACAAATAACCAGATATAGGGACATGTGACATACATGTCACATGGGAATACATTAGAATGTAACACTCACAACCTCTTAGAGTGAGAAATGTGGACAAAGCCATAAAAACGTGGGGACAAAGGCCCAGAAATTGGGACGGATTTGCATTATTGTACTTCCAAGCATAGTAAGTAAAATAAAACAACAAGCAGTAATCAATGAAACAGAAGAACACCACAGGTACCAAAATGTAGTCTTATTGAGCGCTTTCATCTCAAAATGCAAGACTTCCTCAGCACAAGTAAAAATGATCAAACCATTGTGTTAAATACACACACTCCTGCCTGCTAATTAGTTAGCCACTAACCACACACACACCCTCAACTAATTAATTTCCAAGGAAACCATAAGACTACAAACATGCCCCATAGTTACAACAGCAATCAAATATAAAACATAAATATACAATCAAGTCATAGTCCCAAAATTCCAAGGCTAATATACACTTAAATCCTGTAAAAATATAAATATTCTAAACATAAAAAGCAGCTTTTGATTTCAGTAAGGGACATATTGAATGTCTGTGATTAAGTCCAGGATAAGTGCAAGTGTTCATCCTGACCTGCCATATTAGTTCTAAAAATTCAAGTTAATCATCAGAAGGACCCTCCCGTTGCCCTAGATCAACATTGTCAATAACACAAAACTTGAATGAGTGACTTGGATGATCCCTAATATGCCTACAAAGGGTGTTTTTATCATGTTGGTTAAGTATATCATAGGTGTGTTGATAGACCCTCGGTTTAATAGCCATCTTGGTCTTACCTACCTAAAACCCATCGCATCTTTGGCACAAAGCGACATAGACTACCCCTTTAGAATAACAAAAATATTTATTTTTTTGGTCTTGATGTACCAAAATGTCTAATTTTTGTCTCTTTTGCATTGACCATAAATTTACATTGACGGCATCTACCACATTTAAAACTACCCCTTTCAGTCGAGGTGACAGAAACTTTTTCCAACATACCTTTAAAAGAGATGTCCTTCTTATATAGGAGTATTCCCTACCAAGTTGAGTACCTCCTGATCAAGTGTGAATACATTCCAATATTTCAAAATAATGCTACAAATATCAAAAACAAGCTGGTAAATGGTAATATTAAACCCCTCTTAAGCTTGGAGGTATTTTCAGGGGCAACAATTTGCCCGAAACCAAACCTGTTGCCCAATAGAGCACGGTCAACACCATTAAACCTTTTGTTTTGCACTTCCTCCATAATCTTGGTAACAATCTGCACAGGACAGCCCCTTTTAGTTAACAAACCCAATAAAGCCACACGTTCATTAGAAAATTTGTCATCTTCAGATACCATTCTGGCTAATCTCACATACCGCCCTTGTACCAGGGCCTTCTTTTGATGTATAGGATGCCAGCTGTCAAAATGCAAAAGCATATTGGAGTAAGTGGGCTTCCTGTACAACAAGGACACAAAAGTCTTACTGCAATAATCGTTTTTTAAGGTAAAATCAAGGTAGTTAAGGGTGTCTTCATCGACACTCATTGTAAACCTCAAACACAGTGTAGTAGAATTCAAATATTCAAAAAAGGTGTCCAACTGATCTCTCCCATCCTTCCACAACAGGACTATGTCATCAAGGTAGCGACCATAAAGTCAGGACCTGTATGGAACTTGTTTTAGAGAACAATTTCCTGATTTTTGAAGGGCAACTATTCAGGCAAATGCAAGGTGGTGCCATGGGTGCCTGTTGTGCACCAGTGTTTGCCAACTTAGTTTTGTCTCAGTTGCTCCACCCGATACCAGGTGACTCCCCCTATTTCCCATTACAGCAATCTTCACTTTTTCTTTACCACTCCCCCCTCTACCCATTACCTTTCACTCAACCAGTGTCTCTCCCTGCAGTCTTCCTATACTCACTTTTCATATTGCACTACCTTACTTTAATTGAACATAGGCTCAGCCTAGAACAACTATCTCCTACCTGTACTTAACCTCTTAACCCTCATTTAACTCAGACTACTTAGCTATCCAGCCTCCTCCCTATACTACATCCTCCTAACCTACATTACTCCACCCACCACCTCCTATCTACTATCTGTTCTCCTCTCACTTACCCCACAACTCTATCCCCTACACCTCCAAATATTGCTATTCTGTACTTCATCTACACTTACCCCACTACTCTATCCCCTGCACCTCCAAATACTGCTATTCTGTACTTTATCTACACTTACCCCACTACTCTATCCCCTGCACTTCCAAATACTGCTATTCTGTACTTCATCTACACTTACCCCACTACTCTATCCCCTGCACCTCCAAATACTGCTATTCTGTACTTCATCTACACTTACCCCACTACTCTATCCCCTGCACCTCCAAATACTGCTATTCTGTACTTCATCTACACTTACCCCACTACTCTATCCCCTACACCTCCAAATACTGCTATTCTGTACTTCATCTACACTTACCCCACTACTCTATCCCCTGCACCTCCAAATACTGCTATTCTATACTTCATCTACACTTACCCCACTACTCTTATCCCCTGCACCTCCAAATATTGCTATTCTGTACTTCATCTACACTTACCCCACTACTCTATCCCCTACACCTCCAAATACTGCTATTCTGTACTTCATCTACACTTACCCCACAACTGTAATCCCTACACCTCCAAATACTGCTATTCTGTACTTCATCTACACTTACCCCACTACTCTATCCCCTACACCTCCAAATACTGCTATTCTGTACTTCATCTACACTTACCCCACTACTCTATCCCCTACACCTCCAAATACTGCTATTCTGTACTTCATCTACACTTACCCCACAACTCTATCCCCTACACCTCCAAATACTGCTATTCTGTACTTCATCTACACTTACCCCACAACTCTATTCCCTACCCCTCCAAATACTGCTATTCTGTACTTCATCTACACTTACCCCACAACTCTATCCCCTACACCTCCAAATACTGCTATTCTGTACTTCATCTACACTTACCCCACAACTCTATCCCCTACACCTCCAAATACTGCTGTTCTGTACTTCATCTACACTTACCCCACAACTCTATCCCCTGCACCTCCAAATACTGCTATTCTGTACTTCATCTACACTTACCCCACAACTCTATCCCCTGCACCTCCAAATACTGCTATTCTGTACTTCATCTACACTTACCCCACAACTCTATCCCCTACACCTCCAAATACTGCTATTCTGTACTTCATCTACACTTACCCCACAACTCTATCCCCTACACCTCCAAATACTGCTATTCTGTACTTCATCTACACTTACCCCACTACTCTATCCCCTGCACCTCCAAATACTGCTATTCTGTACTTCATCTACACTTACCCCACTACTCTATCCCCTGCACCTCCAAATACTGCTATTCTGTACTTCATCTACACTTACCCCACTACTCTATCCCCTGCACCTCCAAATACTGCTATTCTGTACTTCATCTACACTTACCCCACTACTCTATCCCCTGCACCTCCAAATACTGCTATTCTGTACTTCATCTACTCTGCTCTCATCTTACTTCGTCCCATCTCACACAATTCCTTTTTACTTACCCCTATTATCCTATCTCCCTAACTCTGCTCAGTACTCTACCTATCCTACCCACAGCTACCTGTAACACCATCACTGCCATTCACCTTATTAGTCCTACAAACAGCAACATACTCACACACATAAGAACGTACAGCCCTATAAAATGTCTCTCGCCTCCAAAACTATTCCCTTTCTGCTCTCTCTATACCTGTATCTCCTTCTGCAACTAGCATCTCATCACAAAACCTGCATACCTTACAAACCTACTTCTACAACAACAATAGTTATAACATTTCTCCCCAGTTATTCCTCAGTAGGCTCTACTTTATATGTCACAGGCTTAATTTTACAAATCAAACAAAAACTTCCTCTCCTATCAAAACCACCACCACAACAATTAAATTCTAAACAATCTACTTATCTCATTCCCTCCAGTACAGCTCTTTTGATTGTGCACCTTTAACTCCTAGTGGGCGTGGCTTCCCTCCAGTACAGCTCTTTTGATTGTGCACCTTTAACTCCTAGTGGGCGTGGCTTCCCTCCAGTACAGCTCTTTTGATTGTGCACCTTTAACTCCTAGTGGGCGTGGCTTCCCTCCAGTACAGCTCTTTTGATTGTGCACCTTTAACTCCTAGTGGGCGTGGCTTCCCTCCAGTACAACTCTTTTGATTGTGCACCTTTAACTCTAGTGGGCGTGGCTTCCTACAGTACAGCTCTTTACATTGTGCACCTTTAACTCCCAATAGGTGTGGCTTCCCTCCAGTACAGCTCTTTGATTGTGCACCTTTAACTCCTAGTGGGCGTGGCTTCCCTCCAGTACAGCTCTTTTGATTGTGCACCTTTAACTCCTAGTGGGCGTGGCTTCCCTCCAGTACAGCTCTTTTGATTGTGCACCTTTAACTCCTAGTGAGCGTGGCTTCCCTCCAGTACAGCTCTTTTCATTGTGCACCTTTAACTCATAGTGGTCGTGGCTTCCCTCCAGTACAGCTCTTTTGATTGTGCACCTTTAACTCCTAACGGGCGTGGCTTCCCTCCAGTACAGCTCTTTTGATTGTGCACCTTTAACTCCTAGCGGGCGTGGCTTCCCTCCAGTACAGCTCTTTTGATTGTGCACCTTTAACTCCTAGTGGGCGTGGCTTCCCTCCAGTACAGCTCTTTTGATTGTGCACCTTTAACTCCTAGTGGGAGTGGCTTAACTCTTTAAAAAATAGTTATCACCTTACAATTCTAACAAATACTCACTGACATAGGTCAAATATCAATACAATTGTGTTTGTCATCATGTATTCTTCAGGATAAACTATTCTCATACCTCGTATAGGGCATGGTTTTGGAATTATTAATGCAAATATGAACAAGTAATATTTGACGCCTAGAGGAGCAGTAGGAGGTAACTGCAGATGCACCTGGAGGCGTCACTCGGATGTATTAAAAAGAAATTGCAACCTGTAAAACTCCCCACCCACCATAACCTAAGTCAGTGCTGCCATATACTTCCAAACCCTGGTGCCCTCCAGCCTGTTATAACCCCCCAACCTCCTTAAAGTCCTTAACATTCACCACCATCAATCTCCAAAGCATTAGAAGTAAAATACCACACCTACATGCCTGGTTAGACAAAAACAAACCCAACTTCACTGCCATTACTGAGATGTGGTTAAAACCTTATATCAAAGATGCCAAATTCCTAGCCCATAATTACAACTGCCTCAGGATGGATTGACCACATAAAAAAGGGGGCGGTATCACCTTGATATACCTAAACAGCTTCACTGTAGTTCAGTACATAAAACCTGTCCCACAGTTCTCAACAGCAGAGATACTAGTATCCTTTCTAAAAATGAATGACAGTAAAACCCTTTGTTGGGAGGGTGGCCTAATGGTTAAGGTGTTTGCCTTGCAAGCACAAGGTGCAGGGTTTGAGTCTCACAAGGGATAATTGGCTAGGCTTAAAATAGCTCGTAAGGGCAGTTAGCTTAGTACTAACCTATGAACCTATCATAGTCATATACAACCCCAGTCATATACATCCTCCCAGGCAACGACATGCCTATACTTGAAGACATTCTTGCTTGGTCAACTAATAACATTACAAAAGAAACCATCATCCTAGGGGATGTTAACATTAACTGGGTTGATATTTCTAATCAAGACCCTTCCTCCAGCACAAAGCTATGTCCTAACAAAATCTCCATCTCTGGCACACTACCTAATAATATTAGTGACCACTTACCAGCCTTTGTAACTCGTAAGACCACCTCAGTCCTAAGCACATACCAAGTTAAACAAAACCGAGATTTATCTCACTTCTTCCCCAGCATGTTTAATGAAACCTTACAAAGGATCAGCTGGACCTCACTCAAATATCTCCTTCTCCATGAGGCTGTTGAATTCTTCAATTCAACATTTCTTAAAATTTTAAATAGTTTAGCCCCACCTCACCTAAAAAGAATAAAAGCTAAACAGCCAATCTGACTTACCAAACACTCAAAGCAAATTATGTTTGCTAGGGATAAAGCTTGAAAAACCTGGCAAAAAATAAAAATCCTAATGACCTCATTCAATATAAACAATTAAGCAACCATGCAAAACAACTAGTGATTAAAAATCAAAAAGAAGCCTTCCTAAGCCATCAAGACCAACACAAACTAAACCAAAAGAGGTTTTGGATCACAATTAATTCCCTACTCCATCCAGGTAAAAATAACAATCCTTGCCCTAATCCAGATAAAACTCCCACTGAGACAGCCCTGCTGTTCAATTCATATTTTATTAACACCATAGCCAAACCCACTACCACCTTCCCACTTATAGACCCCTGCCCACCTGAACCTCCCACCTCACACTCCACTACTACTCCTCTATTCTCATTCTCACCTGTGCCAACCTCCATTATAAAAACTACTTCATAAACTCAAACCTTATACTAATGCACCAGATAATTTACCTGTTGAATTTTTACAACTATCTGTAAACTCCATAGCCTATTAAGCATGCTCCTGAATAGATCTATTCAGGAGTCCAGTATACCAAACATATGGAAGAAAGCATTTGTTCTTCCACTCCATAAAGATGGCAACAACTCTGACATCTCTAATTTCCCACCCATTTTTATCCTCTCTCCCACCTCTAAAATATTAGAAAAATGTATTCACACTTCTTAAATATCTTGTCCAAAACCAGATACTTTCCCAAACATAGCACAGCTTCAGGCCAGGTCATAATACCTGCACTGCTCTCATATCCTTTATGGACACAGTAAACAGGGCTTGTGATGCTGGTTACATAGTCTCCTCACTGTTTCTAGATCTCTTTATGGACACAGTAAACAGGGCTCGCAATGCCGGTTACATAGTCTCCTCACTGTTCCTAGATCTCTTTATGGACACAGTAACTAGGGCTCGGGATGCTGGTTACATAGTCTCCTCAAGGTTCCTAGATCTCTTTATGGACACAGTAAACAGGGCTTGTCATGCTGGTTACATAGTCTACTCACTGTTCCTAGATCTCTTCATGGACACAGTAAACAGGGCTCACAATGCCGGTTACATAGTCTCCTCACTGTTCCTAGATCTCTTTATGGACACAGTAAACAGGGCTTGTGATGCTGGTTACATAGTCTCCTCACTGTCCTAGATCTCTTTATGGACACAGAAAACAGGGGTCATGATGCCGGTTACATAGTCCCCTCACTGTTCCTAGATCTCTTTATGGACACAGTAAACAGGGCTCATGATGCTGGTTACATAGTGTCCTCACTGTTCCTAGATCTCTTTATGGACACAGTAAACAGGGCTCATGATGGCGGTTACATAGTCCTCTCACTGTTCCTAGATCTCTTTATGGACACAGTAAACAGGGCTTGTCATGCTGATTACATAGTCTACTCACTGTTCCTAGATCTCTTCATAGACACAGTAAACAGGGCTCGCAATGCCAGTTACATAGTCTCCTCACTGTCCTAGATCTCTTTATGGACACAGTAAACAGGGCTTGTGATGCTGGTTACATAGTCTCCTCACTGTCCTAGATCTCTTTATGGACACAGAAAACAGGGGTCCTAGATCTCTTTATGGACACAGTAAACAGGGCTTGTCATGCTGATTACATAGTCTACTCACTGTTCCTAGATCTCTTCATGGACACAGTAAACAGGGCTCGCAATGCCAGTTACATAGTCTCCTCACTGTCCTAGATCTCTTTATGGACACAGTAAACAGGGCTTGTGATGCTGGTTACATAGTCTCCTCACTGTCCTAGATCTCTTTATGGACACAGAAAACAGGGGTCATGATGCCGGTTACATAGTCCCCTCACTGTTCCTAGATCTCTTTATGGACACAGTAAACAGGGCTTGTCATGCTGGTTACATAGTCTACTCATTGTTCCTAGATCTCTTTATGGACACAGTAAACAGGGCTCGCAATGTCAGTTACATAGTCTCCTCACTGTTCCTAGATCTCATTATGGACACAGTAAACAGGGCTCGTGATGCCGGTTACATAGTCTCCTCACTGTCCTAGATCTCTTTATGGACAAAGTAAACAGGGGTCATGATGCCGGTTACATAGTCTCCTCACTGTCCCTCGTGATGTCAGTTACATAGTCTCCTCACTGTTCCTAGATCTCTTTATGCACACAGTTAACAGGACTCATGATGCTGGTTACATCGTCTCCTCACTGTTCCTAGATCTCTTTATGGACACAGTAAACAGGGCTAGCGATGCCGGTTACATAGTCTCCTCACTGTTCCTAGATCTCTTTATGGACACAGTAAACATGCCTCACGATGCCGGTTACATAGTCTCCTCACTGTTCCTAGATCTCTTTATAGATACAGTAAACAGGGCTTGTGATACCGGTTACATTGTCTCCTCACTGTTCCTCGATCTCTTTATGGGCACAGTAAACAGGGCTCATGATGCTGGTTACATTGCTCACTGTTCCTAGATCTCTTTGTGGACACAATAAACAGGGCTCACGATGCCAGTTACATAGTCTCCTCACTGTTCCTAGATCCCTTTATGGACACAGTAAACAGGGCTCACAATGCCGGTTACATAGTCTCCTCACTGTTCCCGGATCTCTTTATGGACCCAGTAAACAGGGCTCGTGATGCCGGTTACATAGTCTCCTCACTGTTCCTAGATCTCTTTATGGACACAGTAAACAGGGCTCATGATACCGGTTACATAGTCTCCTCACTGTTCCTAAATCACTTTATAGACACAGTAAACAGGGCTCGTGATGCCGGTTACATAGTCTCCTCACTGTGCCAAGATCTCTTTATGGACACAGTAAACAGGGCTCACAATGCCAGTTACATAGTCTCCTCACTGTTCCTAGATCTCTTTATGGACCCAGTAAACAGGGCTCGTGATGCCGGTTACATAGTCTCCTCACTGTTCCTAAATCACTTTATAGACACAGTAAACAGGGCTCGTGATGCCGGTTACATAGTCTCCTCACTGTTCCTAGATCTCTTTATGGACACAGTAAACAGGGCTCATGATGCTGGTTACATAGTCCTCTCACTGTTCCTAGATCTCTTTATGGACACAGTAAATAGGGCTTGCGATGCCGGTTACATAATCTCCTCACTGTTCCTAGATCTCTTTATGGACACAGTAAACGGGGCTTGTGATGTTGGATGTTCATCGTGTTACACTGCTGCAGTCATTACACTTGGGTTATCCTGCCATCAGGTGGTTCCCCAGTCGTCCTGACTTCCAAAGTCTTGGTCCGGCGTCGGTTGCTGTGACTTCCTCCCTGACGTCAGTGTGACAGAGGTATATTAGATGCAGCCAACGCCATTTTCTTCAGTCTTTCTTGCTGCGTGGTGCCCGAAGCAAAAGCAGTTTGCAAGTGCCGGTCGGCCGACTCCTGAGATTTTTATTCCGAATCCAGAACCGAAGTCTTCTACAAAGCTAAGTACCCCGTTAGGGAAACATTTTCTTGCCTCAGACCGATGTCAGTAAAAGTTAATAACTATATTTCTTGTGGGAAGCAAATACCTCATAAGGATTTCCATTCTTATTGTATCCCATGCCTAGGCCCAGACCACGACATCACTGGTTATCAGTTTTGTGCTAGGCTTAACAAGCGCACTACTAAACGGTTTGATTTTGCCCGACATTACTTTGGCAAAAAATTTAATTACACCATGCCGTCGGAACTTCCGATGATCACAATTCATAAAAAGCGCAAAGACAAACACATGGATCCGAGGCCCTAAACTGAAGATGAAGCCTCTTCTAGGCCAGTCGCCGGTTCTCCGCTTTTCAGCGAAGCGCCTTCGCAGCCCCTGGCGACTGCTTCTGCAGAACCACAGGCTGCCTCCAACTCCCTCGTGGAGATGGCTGGGCCATCAGTCACTCAAGTTTTACAGACTATCGAAACCGACCCTACTGAGGGATCCAGAGTACCTGAGCAATCCGCAGCTTCAGAGGGTGTCTTCAGACCTACTTAGCTAAGCATTAAACCCTCTTCTAAGTTTAAGCCTCCTTTAAAAACAAAGGGCCTCCATGCCTAAGAAACAAATGCTCAAAATGGCCGAAGACCTAATCTCTCTGATCAGGGGGTCCCATCCCCCACCTGATAAAAGCCCTAGACAGGATGCAGACTATGACTCATTGACCAGGTGTCCATTGCCTCAGATTCATCCTCAGACCTAGGTTATTCTTTACCCCCTTATGAGGATTCTGATACTGAGGAATCAATCCCATCAGCCTCTACACCAGAGGATTACTCCTTTGGGGAAACTTTACACACCATGAGGGAGCGTTTCCATTGGGAAGACCAGGATTACTGAGAATCCAAGAAAAGGCTCAGAGAATTCCTATTATTACCTCAACACAGACCCCTTGCTATTCTGCCAGTGTTAGATATTGTGGATGATGTGTATACTGAATCCAGCTTAAATCCTTATTCCTTATCTCCAGTTAAACCAGACAGGTATTACAGAGTCCCTGACTCACACAAATTTCTGTATAAAAGCCCTGTGGCAGTCCCTGAAACTATTTCTCAGGGACCCAAGGGGGTTAAGGCCTCATCAGCAAAGAATCCAGTTCCATCTGACAGAGATTCCAGAGCATTAGACAGATGGGGAAAGAAAGTATATACGTCTGCAACGTTAGCAATGAGAGCCTTAAATTGTCAGTTTCACATGCTAAAATATCAACAATTTTTGATGTCTCAGTTGAAACAAAAAATGCTTCCAGATACAGATCCTCCTAATTTTAAAGAAATGCAGGATTTATTGCATGCTGCTGAACAAGTGGGAAAACATACTTTGCAATGTGGGTTTGACTCCTTAGAGGCCTCTTGTAGAGCGGCAGTTACAGGCTCTGTTATTAGAAGGCATGCTTGGTTAAAAGAACATACATTACCAGATCATGTTAAAACTAAACTACTGGATGCATCTTTGCAGCAGGATGTCTTATTTGGAGTTAAGGCAGAAGAGATATTAAAGAAAATGAAGGATAAGGCAAAATCTATGCAAACAGTGAAGGATTTCTTACAGGTACAGCCTCCTCGATTTAGTAGAAACTGGCCAACAAAGAACTGGTCCTTTCCAGTTTTGGACAGACCTCAAAGGGGCAAATACAGACTTCCAAGAGGTAGAGGTCAGCCACAAGATCCCTACAGGCCTCGTCAATGGGGTACATCAGGCCAGAAAGAAGGGGAAGACAGGTGCCAACCTTATAAAAAAACAGTCCCAATGACTTCCCACTACAGCTGCCAAACAACTCTCTCTTGGCAGCTCCCTTGGGAGGAAAACTGTCTCTTTTCTACCACAATTAGCATATGATCACCAAAGACAAATGGGTTCTCAATATCGTATCTCAAGGTTACAGGTTCTACTTTCACACTCTGCCAAGGTTAAAAGGAATGCCAAATCTGCCACCAAATCAGTGGGCAGAGGCTCAAAAACAAATTACAGCACTCATGAACATGGGAGCTATTCAAATGGTACCACCACAGGAACAAGGACAAGGATTTTACTCAAGACTCTTTCGGGTTCCCAGAAAAGACAAAGTCTTGGAGGCCCATTCTGGATCTTTCTTCTCTAAACACTTACCTGGATGTTCCAAAATTCAAAATGTTGACATTACAGCAGCTTCTTCCCATGCTAGGCAAGCAAGCTTGGCTCATGATCTTGGACCTCAAGGAGGCATACCTGTATGTCCCTATCAGACAAAACGTCAGAAGATACCTCAGATTCATAGCTGGTCCAATGCACTATCAATTCTCTGCACTGCACCTTGGCTTATCTACTGCACCCAGGGTCTTCACAAAGTGCCTGGCACCAGTAATTGCATTTTGCAGACAGAGAGGAATTCAAATTTACCCGTACCTGGACGACTGCCTGATTCAAGCAGACAGCAAAGATATTCTTCTAAAGCATCTGGTGTTTGTAAAAAAAGTTATTAAGTTGCCTGGGGTACACAGTAAATGAAAAGCAATCAAAACTAGTGCCCTCACAAGAGATAATATTCCTGGGTGCCAGCTTGAATACAATGGCCCAGATGGCTTATCTCACGCCAGACAAGCAAGGACAACTGACTCAATACTTTCAATTGATGGCAACAAAGACCCAACTCCCTGCAAGAAAAATTCTGCAGGCCTTGGGCTACATGGCATCTTGCATACTACTAATTCCATATGCCAGACTGCATATGAAGAAACTACAATGGTACCTAAAGCGTGTATGGTCTCAACACTGTCAAAGTTTGGAAACAGTTATACCACTAATACCTTACCTTCAGAAGGAGTTTCGATGGCGGACTCACGCTTGTCACCTCAACAAGGGACAGCCTTTTACTCAACCCACAGCCAGGCAAACACTGACAACAGATGCATCGGATTATGCCTGGGGAGCACACATGGCAGGAAAATGTATTCAGGGCAAGTGGCCCACAGAGCAAAGGCATCTTCACATCAACCAAAAAGAGATGCTGGCTGTACAAAATGCCCTTATAGCTTTCAAGGACCTGCTCTATCCAGGACAACTACTACTAAAGACAGACAACACCACAGTTATGTGGTACATAAACAAGCAAGGGGGCACCCATTCCTACCCCCTCTGCAGACAAGCCATGACCTTGTGGAACACAGCTATAAACTATCAAGTTCATCTACAAGCACAATTCCTGCCAGGAGAGAAAAACACACTGGCAGACGACTTAAGCAGAAATATCACGGATCCCCATGAATGGGAATTGAATCCACAAATATTCAGAATGATAACACAGAAATGGTGGAGCCCGGACATAGATCTGTTTGCAACCCCAAGGAATTGCCAGTGTTAGAAAAATATGTATTAGTAATATGCATGCTTAGTGCATCGAGGTTTAAAAGGGTTAATACATTTATTCTGTTCACACTGCATGAATCTGCACAGCTATTAGAAACTTAACAAGAAGCATTATATTTTCTGCTAATGTCAGCAAATAACAAGAAGTGTTTCATTTCTACTAGTGTCATGAGACTTAACAAAGTGTTATTGATTTTCTGCTTATGACATGAGAAAGTACACAGCTGTTAGAAGCTTTGATAAGTTGCACAATGGATGCTTGAAAGTATAAACCGCAGTCAGCATTACTTGTACCTAAGCTAGAAATGTACCTTGAATCTAGGCAAAATGTAACACATATATTAGAACTGCACAATTGAAGAATTGAAAGTTTGTGGTGGGCTAAAATAAGCCCCAAGGCCAGGTTGTTTTTCTCAAATGTTTTGTAAATCAGCAGTTATTCTCAACTAGTCAGCAATTAGTCTAGTAACATTTTCTGTAGAACAATACAGAAAGCTGTGTCTAACTACGTCAGCAATAGAAGTAACATTTCTGTGTAACATGGAAAGAACTGTATAAAAATGCCATACTCATTATTAATGTCCAGACAAACCATTCTGCCAGCATGCTTTGTCTCCTTGCTGCAAATTACTAAAGGGTGCCTTACTTGAACCTTACGTGAATTGGTCTTTGAAGTTTTTTCCTTTGACAGATTGGTCCTTCAGACCGGAACCCTCTCTTCACCTCGGATCAGACGGGCCAGATGGTTGAAACCGTATGGGGAAGAAACCAAATCGGTTCTTCTTATTTGAAAAGCCCTCCGACTGAATTGTCGTTCAAAAGAGGCCAGCCACTTTCTGATCTGTGACTGAAGGACGGGATTACTCGAACCAGGTGATCAATCACGTAGGCTCAGGTAAGGTGAATCTACTTTTTTCTGTTTTCTGTTTTAGATCAGGGACTAGATTTGTATTGTTTTTGTCAAGACTGTATTTTACAAGTCAGGGACAAAAACGATTACTGTCTTGTCATAGATCAGGAGAAACAGAATAGGTAGGCAGTCGTTCTGAAGAGACTATAACAAAATCTGTGGTACCATGTTAAAAATAAGAGAAGTTACTTAACGATCAAAAGGGTAGAACAAAACGGGTAATAATTGCACAAAAAGACCCCAAAATCCGCCGTTAACCGAAGACGCAAAATACATGCAGTCGCAGCGTGCTGACGATATTAAATACTATTCAAAATGGGTTAATAAGTATGAATTCGACAGATAATTAGAAAAATCCTCACTTATCAAACTAGTCAAACAGCTCAAAACTGATTCCAAAGGTCGGGTAAAAAAGCAATGCCAATTAGGAATTCCTCAGGCACACAGGTGGATTGAGGCAGTAAACTGCAGGGAACAAAAGAATAATAAATCAAAAACAATGTTTGTAGATAAGGAGGACAACAACTTAGTAATAGCATCGGCCCCTCCACCTCCCTTACCAGAATATGAAGCAAGAGAACAGGTTATTCCACCCCATGATATCCTGTTGTCACTGAAAATAGAGACATTGCAAAAGTAAAACCATTTATTAGAGATCCCATCGGGACCAGGTCTCGAACATGGGCAGGTAACTCAAATGAAGGCATTGAGTTATATCAAATGGTTAAGAATTCACAATCTATCAGTGAAGAAGAAATATGCCCACTTATAGAAGTACCCAGCCCTCAGGCAGGTCAGGACAATCAGGACCCAACCATTTTAGTGTATAGACCTTGGACTCCGGAAGATATCCGGAAAGCCACTGAGGGAATTCCCCATCCAAAAGTTAATTTTAGAAAATTCTCATAAGATTTACAAGGAATGAGGCTGAGTTATAACCTAAACAGAGAAGAGGTAGAAAAAGTAGTTAGACAAATTGTGGGGCCAAATTGGCACATGATTAGTGGCAACTGGAATCCCCGTGACGCTGCACAAAGACCCCTCCCACATAGCAGCGCAGAATTAGACAACAGAGTAAAAGGTCTTACAGACCGCATCTCTGAAAAATGGAAGGCTAGGGCAGACTGGACTTGCATTAATCAATGCATCCAACAAGAAGGTGAAGCTATTGACCGGTATTATGCCAGACTATTAGAATGTTTTAATAACTACTGTGGAATGCAGGTTCCTGAAGATCAAACACAAGATTCCCCATATGAACAGCAGTTAAAGAAAGCATTTTTAAAAGGCAGTATTGCACCCATAAGCAGTTTTATTACAAAACATATGGTAGCCATCGTACAAGCAGGTTACAGTCATTACTTGAATATGCTAGGCATGCCGAAAGGCATTTTAATAGCAAAAAGAAAAAGAAAGCTCAAGTATTTTCTGTAGAAGATGGAGCAGAAGTTTATGTAGTACAGTCCGGGAAAAAGGGCAAAGAAAAATGCACAGGGAAACAAACAATCTGATCAACGATCAGACGACTTTGAAGGGCAAAAGAAAAGGGGAGAATGTTTCAAATGCAGTAAAAAGGGACACTTGGCAAAGGATTGCAGGAAAAACAAGAAGGCAACAACGGAAGACAAGGAGGATGAGGACTGACTATATGGTGGTCAGGAATCACTAGAAGAGGTTAGCAAAGAAAGGGCAAATGAGAATGTGATAGAGGGAGTAGAGGATGTGACAGAAGAGATAGAGGAAGTGCAAGAAGTTAGTGACAATGAAGAAGATGAAATATTAGACCTAGCTTTATTGAGCTTGGAGCTCTATTTAGCAGACACGAAACCAGAAGTTACATTCTTGGTAGAAGGGAGGGAAGTCAAATTTTTGTGTGACTCAGGGGCATCACGAACCCTGAAACATCCCTCCAAACTGCCAGAAAACACAGAGTCACCTGATTACATACTGGTAAAAGCAGCTAATGGACAGCTCTATCGGGATCCCCTCTCCTGTAATATTGCAATAACTGATCTAGTTTCAGGATTGACTCAGAAACACAAAATTGTTGTTTCTGCAAAATGCTCAGTAAACCTCTTGGGCAGAGACCTCATGCAACTATTTGGTATAGCAGTAGTCCCAACCATGCAGAGTATGAAAGCACAGCGACAAATTGATACCTTTGCAGTGCAACTGGAGGGTGAAATGTTTTATTGGTACAGCCAGGACTTGGTTACGACTGGTCCAGGGACTGTGACCGAAGAATTAATGAGTGTAGCCAGCAGCAAGTTCCCCTCCCTTGACATTGATAAGCAACACCTGTTGCACTGTACCCTGTATTATTGTAACACACCAGGACCTGATAAGGAATATGAGCAAGAATTGTTTAAAAATCATGCAAAAAGATTGATATTATGTAACCTGTACTGGGACACAGAAGGGAACAGTGTAGCCAGCTGTTCATTGCCCCAGGAGTTCTTTACACTTTATAAATTTAATCGATTACCACGTTAGCTTAACCAAAAACAGAAACATAGAATGGGCAGACCTGGGAGAAAAAGTCACGAGATGGGAGAAACTTACAGAATTAGAACTATCAGAACAGGGAATACAAATACAGAAGCTGAATTGGATAACTCAGACCCACCCAGCTGTGCACATGCACTCTAGCAAGGACAGCTGATTAGCGCTCCTATTAAAGGAGGAAGAGAATGCCTTACAGAATATACCAGAAACTCTCTGGTCAACAGGAAAGTCAGATGTAGGACTTAGTACAGCGGGACCAGCTACTATCATGCCAAAGTCAGAATTTAGACCACAAAAAAGACAGTATCCCTTAAGAAAAGATGCAGAGGCAGGGATAAAGCCTATTATAGCAGCCTTACTTAAAGGAGGGATACTAGTAGAATCTCCCGATTCACCATGTAACACACCCTTATTTCCAGTTAAAAAAGCAAATGGAGAATGGCATATGGTCCAAGATTTACAAGCTGTAAATGATGCAGTAATACCAAGGGCACCTACGGTGCCAGACCCACACACCCTGTTGAATGATTTAAAACTTCAACAGAAGTATTTTTCGGTGGTAGACATTAACAATGCGTTCTTTTCGATACCGATACACCCTGACAGCCAGTATTGGTTTGCATTCACATTTCAGGGGAAAAGGTATACATGCATGCGACTACCACAAGGGTATTGTGAAAGTCCAACGATATTCTCACAAGAAATGGCAAGCAACATGGTGGGATTCACCCCACCAAGAGGCTGTCAGATTTTACTTTATGTTGACGACATCTTGCTGGCAGCCCCCACCCAGCAAGATTGTAGAGAAGATACCATAGCGCTATTACAATTCTTAGCCACTGAAGGACATAAGGTAAATAAAAATAAACTGCAGCTTTGGAAAAAACAAGTCAAATACCTGGGATATGTAATATCCAAGGAAGGTAGAACATTAGATGAGGACAGAAAAGTAGCAATTTTGCAAGCACCAAAACCCACTACCAAGAAGGAAATGATGTCCTTTCTGGGTACAACTAATTTTTGCCAGAGCTGGATTCCAAACTATGCTTTGGAATCTGCACCGCTAACTGACCTTATATGTAAGAAGCCTATGGCAGCACAGGATTTGTTACAATGGACACCAGAGGCAGAATCTGCTTTCTGCAAACTGAAACAGTTAATAGCGTCCTCATTAGTTCTAGGATTACCAAACTACCATAAACGTTTTTCCAAACTGTAGATTGTAAGCAAGGTTATATGACATCAGTGTTAACACAACAGCATGGGGATAAGCAACGCCCCATTGCTTACTATTCATCACAACTAGACCCAGTGGCACGGTCCGTACCCCACTGTGTACAAGCAGTAGTTGCAGCTGCAATGGCAGTACAGGCTTCGGCCTCAGTAGTCTTATTCCACCCTCTCACTTTGAGAGTGCCTCATGCAGTCGCAATTATTTTACTACAAGAAAAGGTTGGCATATCTTTCCCCTGCTAGACATCTTTCCTGTATGACTATATTGTTGTGCCAACCTCACATGACAACTGAGCAATGCATGACTTTGAACCCTTCTACTCTGCTCCTGACCCCTGCAGATGGCACACCACACCGCTGCCTGCAGGTAATTGAGCAAAAGACACTACCTAAAAAAGATCTCATGGATGTCCCCTTGGATGATGCCGAGGTGACATACTACGTGGATGGTTCATGCAAAAGGGATCCTGCAGGACAGAACCTAGTAGGATATGCAGTAGTTTCTGACACTGAGATTATAGAAGCAAAACCTTTACCATACAACTTATCTGCACAGGCAGCAGAATTGATTGCCTTGACACAGGCATGTATCTTAGCAAAGGGTAAATGTGTAAACATTTTTACTAACAGCCAGTACGCTTTTTCTACTGTACATGTTTTTGCACAACAGTGGAAAAACCGAGGAATGATAACATCTACTGGCAAACCTATAAATCATGCACAGTTTATTTTAGATCTTTTAGAATCTATTCAGTTACCTCAGAAAGTAGCTATTTGTAAATGCACAGCTCACACAAAGCAACAAGATAGGACTTCAAAAGGTAATGCGAGAGTTGATACAGCTGCAAAACAAGCAGCTACAGAAGTATTTCTTTTAAATGAGGAACTACAACCCTCTGAAATTTTAGACATAGAAATGTTAAAAACAATGCAGACACTCACTACGCAAGCTGAAAAAACAAAGATAGGTAAAACGAGGAACAATTCTCGAAAAGGGGCTGTACATCTCTAAAGAAGGGAAACTGATACTACCATCTAATTTGTTTAGATATGCAGCTTTGTTGAGCCATGGGCAGTGCCATGTCTCAACAGGGGGGATGGTACAGCTGGTGAACCAGGTGTTCACAACGTACGGATTTACAAACTACTCTAAATAATTTTGTTTGATGTGTCAAATTTGCAACAAACATCATGCACAAGGGGTGTTAAAGCCCAAGCAAGGGAGTTTCCCTACACCACCATATCCATTTCACACTATCTGTATGGATTTACATCATAAGGCCTTTTTCAGCTATGTTAGGAACCTGGGTGGAAACTCCCAGATATGCTCAGAATTAGTCCAAAATGATACAAAAATCACTGAACCCACAGACATTGCCAACATACTGGCAGACAGGTTCAGTGCAAACTTCACCCCCCTCTCCCGCCCTAAAGGAGAGATAACTATCCCAGCCGAGTGTAGCCTCCCGGACATCTCAAATGCGCAGGTGAAAGCTGCTCTCTCTAAAGCTAAAAACACAGTATCAATGGGACCGGATGGTGTCCCGGCTGTGTGCTACGAGCTAAATGAGGAATTAAACCCGCCTAAGGCAGCTGTTTAATCTCAGCCTTACCACAGGATACGTGCCCAAGGAGTGGCGTACGGCAACTGTTGTCCCACTCCACAAAGGCCTCTACAGACCCTGGTAATTACCCCATAAGCTTAACAAGTCTAGTCTGCAAAGCTATAGAGAGGATCATAATGGAGCTCATAAACAAAGATATAGGGACTTGCAGACATTGGACCCGACCCAGTTTGGCTTTGTCAAGGGAAGATCATGCCTTTTGAACTTGGTCGACTTCTTGAAACAGTCACCAAGGCCATTGATGAGGGAAAGGCAGTCCATACAGCCTACCTTGACCTTGCAGCTTTCACACAATACCCCACTCGGGTATTGTAGAAGAACTTACCAGCTTAAATGTAAACCCATATGTCACAAGATGGGTTGCAAACTGGCTTAAGGACAGAACCCACAGGGTTAGAGTTGCTGGCGCTGTGTCAGACTCCACGCCGGTCACAAGTGGTGTCGCACAGGGCTCGGTCCTTGTCTCTATTGTTTGGCATCTACTTCTCAGAAGTACAGGCCAACATAGGAGGACTTTGGCTGACAAAGTTTGCAGACGACTGCAAACTGGGCGCCATAGTGGAAAGTGCATCAGACACGGATATCCTTCAGAAGGGACTCACGGAAACAGATAGCTCGTGCCAGAGCCATGGCCTGAAGTTAAACGCCAAAAAATGTATAGTCATACCCTTCGGAAAAACAAGGTAACCCCAAGCTACCATATAGGTGGCAATCCACTAAGCACAGAAGAGGTTATCAGAGACCTAGGGACCCAGGTTGACAGTGGCCTTTCTTTTGACACTCACATTGCTAAAGTGGTTAGAAAGACCTTCTACATTGCCCACCTGATCATGAAGGGATTCACATCCAGATCTAGTGAGGTTATTGTTCCCCTGTACTCTTCACTTATCAGACCAATGATCGAAAGTACAATGCCCCATTCGGGATGTATCTCACCCGACATCTGCAGCAATTGGAGAGACCCCAAAAGTTCCTCACCAAAGGATAAAGGGACTCCAAAATCTGTCATATGCTGCCAGATTGAAGAAACTCCAGCTCTATTCAGTCGCATACCGCCTGCTCAGAGGTGACATGTGCCTGACATACAAGGCCATGTCCAACCGGAATTAATGGACATGCTCCACCTCAAAAATCCAAATCCACCAAAACCACTAGAGCAAGCGACTTAAACCTTAGCACGGATATAAATAGGACGTGCTGGAGGGATAGATTTATCACTCAGAGACTCCCTATGCTGTGGAATAAAATCCCGGTCCATGTGAGGCAGAGCACCTCGCTGACTCTGTTCAAGAGAAATCTAGACCTGTGGATGGGAGATCGTAGGTTTACCCCGGGAATCATCTCTGTGTCACTGCTGGACAGAGGCACAACAAACTAATGTGCACAGTATTTTTTCATATAAGGGGTGGCGTAAGCCACAAAAATTTGGGCTAGGCTTATAAATGCCTTAGGGCAGATAGCCTAGTATAAACCTATGAACCTATGAACCTATGAACCTATTTCATAGAATTGAACAAATGTGAAAATAAGAAGTATTGTTTTGTCATTGTAGATATGTTTTCCAGATGGGTGGAAGCCTTTCCAACCAAAAATCCAGATGCAGCCACGGTGGCAAAAGTACTTGTCAAAGAAATCATCCCTAGATTCGGCATTTCGGAAAGGATCTACAGTGACAATGGTACACACTTTGTAAACCAAACCATACAGCAGTTAAGTAAGCATTTTGGTATTTCTTTAATAAATCATTGTGCATACCATCTGCAATCTGCAGAGCTAGTTGAAAGGCATAATGGTATATTAAAAAACAAATTGAGAAAGTTAATAGCTGAGACAGGAAAAAATTGGCTGTATTGTTTGCCCCTGGCACTGTTGAGCATGAGAACTTCTCTGACTGCAAAAGGATTGACTCCTTTTGAAAAACTATTTCGAAGGGCTTATTATACACCCCAGTGGAAACTTCTCATGTCCTCAGACCAGGAAGCTGATTTTACACTAGCTGAATATATGAAGAAAGTCATGAATTCTAAATATCTGTTGCAGTCAAATTCTGTTTCAGATAGAAAACAAACCGAGACATCAGAGGTGGCAGTGACACCCGGGGACTGGGTGTGGATAAAAGCCATAAAGAAGAAGAATTGGTCATCACCAAGATGGGAAGGTCCATACCAAGTGCTTCTTTCGACACCCACTGCAGTCAAGATAGCAGAGCAAGCTTCGTGGCTCCACCTGATGCACTGCAATCTAGTTAAAAACTTTGAACTGGACAAAATCTTACCTCTCCATCGGGGCCCTCAGCACAAAGTCTGGCTACAAAGGGGGGTCAGATCAATAGGACTTATCCGTCTCAACCCCAGTGAAGAAACCATTGGTGCTGAAGGTCCTATTAGGGCAGAGAGTAAGATCACATGTCAAAAGCAAAAATGATGGAATCCAGAAAAATCCAAATACACCTACCCTACTCGGAAGAGTTGGAGAAAACAGGAATGCAAAACAACCATTTCCTGAGAAGTATTGCATGATCATCCTGTTGACTGTACTAGTGACAATAAGCTTTTTGTTGTGGCCATTCCTTTTTCCAGCCACACAAACTGAACTGAATAAGCGTGTAGAGTTGCACATAGAATGGCTCCCAAACTTCAACACTTACCAGGCAATCAAATATTTGTATGCTGAGACCTTCAATGTTTCGAATTGCTGGATTTGCACAGCTTTGACAACAGCATGTAGGGGGTTATTGTTAACTTCAGTCCCTCTAGGTGCCAACAAGACCTGGGAAAACTTAGTCTATGATACATCAGATGTCACATCACAAGATAAAGTAGCATTGCACTTGTCTGTTCGACAGAAGGGGACTGTGTGTTTTTACAAAAATGATACAGTTCAGGTGGGTTGGAGCAATTGCAATGTGACTGTTCCCTATAGATGCTATAATAAAACTGATAACACAGGTTCCTATTGCAACACAAGCTATGATTCATTTTTTGAAATGATGCATAGGACAACTGATGAAGTAAAACATAATGCTGACCTCTATAAACAACTGATTATAGTTGACAAAAAATGTTTCATCCAGAGTCAGGACATAGTAAAGTTACTACCAAAGTAGAAGATTGCTATGTGGTAGGAAAGCATATAAGTGGTTACCTGAGAATTGGTCCGGCAGTTGTTATTTGGGGTACCTGGTTCTGGCCATACGACACACAACAGTTTTACCTCAGGGGAAAATTCGGAATGTTCGATGAGAAATCAAGAAGCCTGTCAACCCAGTGGGGCAAATCAATGTGGGCTGGAAAAACCATCATGCTGTGAGCTTAGGGAAAAATGGACTGTCACATATGGACTTGGGTGATACCATCATCTCGTGGGCAGGTGTACTGCCAGCATATGGAGCAACTAAATCAATCTGGGAACTGAAAAAAGTGTCTAAACTTCTCGAAATAATGAGCAATGCAACCTTTTCTGCTCTAGAATTGGTGACTGATGAACTGAGTGCCATGACAAATGTAGTGCTTCAAAACCGCATGGCTCTTGACTTCACCCTAGTGGCGAGAGGAGGTACTTGCGCTTTAATCCAGGAGAAGTGCTATTCGTATATTCCTGACCACAAACACGAGATAGACAATCACCTTGAGGTAATTCAGCAGGTGTCGGCTATGACTAGGTCAGGACCAAATCAGGACCAAATCCATTGACTGACTTTTTCCAGAGATTGTTTGGGGGGGTGGGGCAGTATCCTAATGAACATCCTGATTGCTATCTGTGTAGGAATGATCCTGCTGGTGGTATGTGTGTGCTGCTGCATCCCTTGCATGAAAAGACTGAGTAAAGACTTCATAGATATGTCAGTTTCAGAAACCTTATACCAAGGTGCTGAACTTGAAGAATTGTTGAAAAATTGAAAATGCTTTTATAAGTTTAAACTGAATGACTCTCTTAACTGCAAATCCTGAGTAGGAAGAAGTTAGGGGAAGAAAAAAAAACTGTTTATGCTTATTTTGAAAGTAGAATAAAAGTATTTGCTTAGTGCATCGAGGTTTAAAAGGGTTAATACATTTATTCTGTTCACACTGCATGAATCTGCACAGCTATTAGAAACTTAACAAGAAGCATTCTATTTTCTGCTAATGTCAGCAAATAATAAGTGTTTCATTTCTACTAGTGTCATGAGACTTAACAAAGAGTTATTGATTTTCTGCTTATGCCATGAGAAAGTACACAGCTGTTAGAAGCTTTGATAAGGAGCACAATGGATGCTTGAAAGTATAAACCGTAGTCAGCATTATTTGTACCTAAGCTAGAAATGAACCTTGAATCTAGGCAAAATGTAACACATATATTAGAAATGCACAATTGAAGAATTGAAAGTTTGTGGTGGGCTAAAATAAGCCCCAAGGCCAGGTTGTTTTTCTCAAATGTTTTGTAAATCAGCAGTTATTCTCAACTAGTCAGCAATTAGTCTAGTAACATTTTCTGTAGAACAATACAGAAAGCTGTGTCTAACTACGTCAGCAATAGAAGTAACATTTCTGTGTAACATGGAAAGAACTGTATAAAAATGCCATACTCATTATTAATGTCCAGACAAACCATTCTGCCAGCATGCTTTGTCTCCTTGCTGCAAGTTAATAAAGGGCGCCTTACTTGAACCTTACATAAATTGGTCTTTGAAGTTTTTTCCTTTGACAGCCAGCTACAGAAATTCTGCACAAGGAGTTACCAACCACAAGCATGGAAAGTGGATGCCCTCTCATTCAGCTGGAAAAATCTATGAGTATACGCTTTCCCACCACTGCCTCTTCTTCCAAAAGTACTCAAAAAGCCAGGCAAGAGAGGCCAAAGATGATCCTGATTGCAGAAGACTGGCCACGTCAGCACTGGTACCCAATCTTAAAAAACTTAGCACAAGGACCAGCCTGGATTTTGCCTCAAATACCACATCTGCTGTCTCAGCACAACAATCAGATACTCCACAGCCAGCTAAAGACCTTAAACCTAGCTGCATGGAAGATACCTTAGCCAAACAAGCAATGCCTCTCTCCAAAGCTGTTATGGATGTCATCCTGGAGGCCAGAAGGCCTAGAACCAGGAAAGCCTATTCGGATAAATGGAAGAGATTCTGTGCCTGGAACCAGGCTCACAGCCTTGACCCTCTTGTGCCAAACATTCCTCAGATACTACAATATTTGACTGAGATGCTGGACAAAGACCTCTCCTTTTCATCCATAAATATCCATGTCTCTGCCATCTCTGCTCATTACAATATGGATCCACCAATTTTCTTTAATCCTTTGCTAAAATAGTACCTCAGAGGGGCAAAAAACATAAGACCGCCCCGTAGAGCACCTACTCCAACTTGGGACCTCAACTTTGTTTTGGAAAAATTAACTTTACCTTCTTTGGAGCCAGCTAGCACAGCAGAATTAAAATATATCTCTTGGAAAACTGCTCTGCTCCTGGCACTAACATCAGCATGAAGATTTTCAGAATTACAGGCACTAATGGCAGTGGAACCTTTCCTCATTTTCCCCCAGGACAGGGTGCCCTTAAGAACTAACCCTACCTTTATGCCTAAGGTGATTTCAAGTGTGTCTCTAAACCAAACTATTCACTTGCCAACTTTGTATCCAAAACCACAGAATAAAGGGGAGAGACTACTGCATTCATTGGACATTCACAGGCAGTTATGCTTCTACTTGGACAAAACCAAAGCTTTCAGAAAATCTGAGCAATTATTGGTAGCATATGCTGCAGGAGCACAGGGAAAAGCCAATTCAAAACAGACTATTTCCAAATGGATAGGACATTGCATATGTTTCTGCTATATGCACCAAGGATAACCTGTGCCTACCAGTATTAGATCTCACTCCACCAGGGCAACAGCCACTTCAACAGCCTACCTCAGAGGAGTACCTACCAAGGATATTTTGGAAGCAGCAACATGGAGTTCTGTGCATACCTTCACCAAGCATTACCATCTGCCTCTATACTCTTAAATCCAGAGCTGGCTTCGCCTCTGCAGTGCTGCAGGGCCTTATAGCCACCCCTAATGCCTTATAGAACCAGCCACCCTACCTCAGCTTTGGGATTCTACCCAAGTGTAATGACTGCAGCAGTGTAACACGATGAACATAGTACAGTTTTGTACCTACCATAAATGTAGATGTTTGAGTGTAAACACTGCTGCAGTCCAGGGTACCCTCCCTCCTTCCCCTCTTACTTGCTGGTATGTACCTAGGTCATCTACCCGTTACTACCTATGGGGAGTATTTGCTGGTAACTGAAAGTTATTGTTTGCTTTTCTTATTTATGTTTTATTAGCAATTTGAATTGCCTACCTATTTGGGGAACCTGACATCTGGGGCAAGAAAAACTGAAGAAAATGGCGTCGGCTGCATCTAATATACCCCTGTCGCACTGATGTCAGGGAGGAAGTGACAGCAACCGACGCCGGACCAAGACTTTGGAACTCAGGCCAACTGGGGAACTGCCTGACAGCAGGATAACCCAAGTGTAATGACAGCAGCAGTGTGAACACTCGAACATCTACATTTATGGTAGATACAAAACTGTACTTTACATAGTTGCCTCACTGTTCCTTGATCTCTTTATGGACAGAGTAAATAGGGCTTGTGATGGTGGTTACATAGTCTCCTCACTGTTCCTAGATCTCTATATGGACACAGTAAACAGGGCTCACGATGCTGATTACATAGTCTCCTCACTGTTCCTAGATCTCTTTATGGACACAGTAAACAGGGCTCGGGGTGCTGGTTGCATAGTCTCCTCAGTGTTCCTAGATCTCTTTATGGACACAGTAAACAGGGCTCACGATGCTGGTTGCATAGTCTCCTCACTGTTCCTAGATCTCTTTACGGACACGGTAAACAGGGCTTGTGATGCTGGTTACATAGTCTACTCACTGTTCCTAGATCTCTTTATGGACACAGTAAACAGGGCTCGTGATGCTGGTTACATAGTCTCCTCACTGTTCCTAGATCTCTTTATGGACACAGTAAACAGGGCTCACGATGCTGGTTACATAGTCTCCTCACTGTCCTAGATCTCTTTATGGACACAGTAAACAGGGCTCGGGATGCCGGTTACACAGTCTCCTCACTGTTCCTAGATAACTTTATGGACACAGTAAACAGGGCTCATGATGCTGGGTACATAGTCTCCTCACTGTTCCTAGATCTCTTTATGGACACAGTAAACAGGGCTCGCGATGCTGTTTACATAGTCTCCTCACTGATCCTAGATCTCTTTATGGACACAGTAAACAGAGCAAGTGATGCTGGTTACATTGTCCCCTCACTGTTCCTAGATCTCTTTATGGACACAGTAAACAGGGCTAATGATGCCGGTTACATAGTCTCCTCACTGTTCCTAGATCTCTTTATGGACACAGTAAATAGGGCTTGTGATGGTGGTTGCATAGTCTCATCACTGTCCTAGATCTCTTTATGGACACAATAAACAGGGCTCGCGATGCTGGTTACATAGTCTCCTCACTGTTCCTAGATCTCTTTATGGACACAGTAAACAGGGCTCATGATGCTGGTTACATAGTCTCCTCACTGTTCATAGATCTCTTTATGGACACAGTAAACAGGGCTCGCGATGCTGTTTACATAGTCTCCTCACTGTTACTAGATCTCTTTATGGACACAGTAAACAGAGCTCACAATGCCGGTTAAGTAGACTGCTCACTGTGCCTAGATCTCTTTATAGACACAGTAAACAGGACTCGTGATACCGGTTACTTAGTCTCCTCACTGTGCCTCGCAATGCCAGGTACATAGTCTTGTCACGGTTCCTAGATCTCTTTATGGACACAGTAAACAGGGCTCGCGATGTTGGTTACATAGTCTCCTCACTGTGCCTAGATCTCTTTATGGACACAGTAAACAGGGCTCATGATGCTGGTTACATGGTCTCCTCACTGTTCCTAGATCTCTTTATGGACACAGTAAACAGGGGTCATGATGCCGTTTACATAGTCTCCTCACTGTTCCTAGATCTCTTTATGGACACAGTAAACAGGGCTAGCAATGCCGGTTACATAGTCTCCTCACTGTTTCTAGATCTCTCTAAGGCTGTTGACAGGGTTTCACATCCCCTTCTGCTCACAAAACTCACCAACTTAGGTCTCTCACCCGATACCTTAAACTGGTTCTCAGACTATCTCACCAATATGCAACAATCCATCAATGTCAACACTCTGTCTCACCTTTTCTCAGCACAACCACAGGTGTACCTCGAGGATCTATACTAGGTCCCCTCCTTTTCAGTATATTCATTAACAACTTCCACACCACCCTTACCCATAGCACAGTTATCCAATATGTAGATGATTCTACAATCATCTGTACCGCCAAATCTATATCTGAGTTACAACATCTTAACCAAAATGCTTTCACTACAACTGAAACTTGGATGTCAAACAACCATCTCGCTCTAAATCCCAATAAAACCAAACTTCTAATATTCCACCCCAAAAAACTACCACTCTGTACAAGAATGATTTTTCTGTCCAATCCCAAAATAATACTCTCATTGAATTTGTTCCAAGTACCAAACTACTAGGAGTTATTGATGAAAATCTAACATTCGACCCCCATATCCATAGCAACATAAAAAAAGAAAACAAAAACGCTCTATACCCTCTATAGACACAAACATTACGTTAACATTACTGCTAAAAAAGCTCTAGCATCATCCTTCTTGCTACCATCTCTACTATATGGTGCCCCAGTCCTCCCTGAAAACCAAAAACCCCCCTACCCATAAGGCTGCACAAGT
>NC_056732.1:1885035279-1885062374 GCF_019279795.1 Protopterus annectens | reverse complement strand
TTCTATTCCAAAGCATGACAGGTGTGTGTGTTTGGCAGTCATATCCTATGTGTTGGTGTCTGTGAATGGTTAGCTACTGGATGTGTTGAGGAGCGTGTTGTGTTGTTTTCCTATATAGTGGCCATAAATGTCACAACTGGCCAAGAGACTGTGTTGGCGAGACATACACATACATTCGGCAATAGATCTGGTGAGTAATGTCAGCAGCCCTAATCTTACCCTTAATGCAGTCTGAACCCATGTAACGCACTGAAACACACTTGCCTTGATATTAACATCAGTGCATAATGCAGGAGGCGCATGTGGTTTCCTTTTCATTCTTGTCTAATGCTTTGGTGTCACGTGGTCTGCTGTTGAGATATATATTCTATATCTACATATGTGTGTGTATATGTATATGTGTATGTATATATATATATATATATATATGTGTGTGTGTGTGTGTGTGTGTGTGTGTGGACATTAGCACACATAAATGTACATGATGGAATACATGTCCTATACTGTTGAATGCCTGTGCTGGATGATCTGTACGTGATAACCTCAGATGTATGTATATCTGCCATGGCTTAGTGGTAAAGCACGTCTGTGGAGTGCAGGGTCCCAGTTCGAGCCGTGCAGAGGCCGGTTGTTTTGTTGCTGGGAATAACAAGGGACATTGAATATGGTGATAGTAAAGTGCTTTTAACCAGTTGTGTGTGGGTCTGCATGACAGTAAGCAGTGGTTATTATTTTGGAGGCTCAGTATGGGTCATGTAACTATGCATTAGAAGACAATACTATGCAAATGAGGTAGAAAATAGTGAATCCCGTTTATCCCCAGGGTGTGATGCAGGTCCCAAGAGTGTATGTGTATAGATAGCCGGGTGCAGGACTCGAATATAGGTAAAAGCATGGGGGGGTATGTCAGGCATACTGTACGTAGATTGGAGCCCTGTGTCTCGGGATTGCTCCTAGCTTAGCACGCCTAAGCTAGGGGTGTGTCTATAACTGCCTAGTGCAACTGGGAGGGACAACAGCAGTAAGAGAGTAGTCAAGGTGAACAAGCTGAGCAAACAGGTGATATTTATCTGAATCAGCAAATTACAGGCCCAGCAGACCAGCCCGGCCCAGAACACTACAATAAAGTGAGCAAGCACCATCCCCTTGGGTTTTTACACACTCTACACAACCTGTGTATACATGCAGGGAAATTTTAATAAACAATCCTATGAAATGAGAAGGGCTACAGCAGGCAAGATAGACCAACATGTGCAGGAGGCTGAGGGTGGTGAGGATGTGAATGCTGCCGAACAACCCTCAGTGAGGAGACAGAGAAGACTGTACAGACCCAGGGTAACGTACCAGGGACTACATGAGCTGAAGATAGTGGAGCACTATGGGGTGGACAGAGACCTCCTACAGCAGATTGTTGAGCTGTGATGGCCACACCTGACACATCGAACAGGCCGAGGGGAACACATCCCAGTGGATACCAAGGTATGTGTAGGCCTAGGTATACTAGCCACAGGTACCTCCCAAAGCACAACTGGGGATATCATGGGGATCTTACAGGCATCTGCATCCAGGGTATTCCACCACTTCCTGGATGCCATGTCACAACATGCCAGTGAGCACGTACATTTCCTCAACACATGTGAGGTGTTGACCAGCAATATGCATCTCTTCCACCAAATGGCAGACTAACCTGGGGTAGTTGGTGCTATAGCCTGCATGCATGTACGCATCAAAGAACCACCCAGTGAGCAGAGTAGGGACTACATTAACTGCAGGGGCATCCCCTCCATCAACTGCCAGGTCGTAAACGATGCCCAGGGCATTATACTGAATGTGTGTGCTGGCTGCCCTGGAAGCTATGATGATTCCGATATATGGCATCTGACGCAGCTGTACCACAGCTTTGCCAATATGGACATCCCCTATGGTCACCTAGTGGGGGATGTTGGGTACCTGCTGGAGCCATGGCTGATGACACCCATCTGAAATGCACACACACCTGAACAACAACTGCATAATGAGGCACATGCACAGGCCAAACATATAATAGAGAGGTCATGTTCTAGTGTCTGGATACATCTGGTGCAGCCTTGTATTATTCACCAGCTACATGCACCCAAATTTTTATGGTATGTGCTATGCTATGCAATATGATCCTGCAGAAACAGCTGCAGCAGGAACAGCATGGGGCAGGGCTACACAGCCCCCACCAATGTCAAGCCCTGTACAGGCACAGAGTGACGCGGAGGAGGAACAACCAGAGCCGGACCCAGTAGGTGGAAGGAGGCGTGCCCAGTATGACCTGGCCTTGGCAAAGAGGCAACACATAGCATATGCACTGACACAGTAGGGACCCAGGGAATGTTACCCTCTTTGACTCGCACAGACAGTAAAAGGGATGCCAAACATGACAATACCTGTGCTCAGCCATGTATAGGAAGTGCACTATGTGCATCTGACATAGGCAGCCCTCCAGCACCATCCTCAGGTCTGTCACACCCTCTAGGTAAGTCAATCAACCTACCAATTGGCAGTTGTATTAGAATGTGTTGGTACCTGTAGCTATGGTATGGATGTGAGCATGCAAGGGAATTTGATGGCTGAATGTTAAGGCAGACAGTAGACGTCCATAGTGGCACCATGACATCTGTAGCACATACGGGGGTCACCATAGTAGCCAGTACTACACAGGGTGTCATAACCCACTGCGGGTAATGGGCTGAGCATCATGTGTGTCCATACAGCCCACACAAGTCTCAACCAGCTGGACAGGTGTAGAGCAACACAGACAAATGCTATATTATGGCCTCTGAATATGTCCTATGGATGACCTCCCCCACAGACCCACACAGACAGACTACAGCAGGCCAGGCAGTTGGATGTAGGTTGTGAAGGCTAGGATGTCTGAAACTAATATGTTGGTAATTAAAGCTAAGATCTGGAGTACACTGGTATGCCTCTAGCCAGCACAGTAGGTAGGTCTACACATTGAAATGGAGCACCTGACATACCAGTACAATAGTAGCAAAAGTGTACAAGTGTCAGGTGTGCTCCCCTTCCAATGTACACATATAGCAACAGTCAGGTGCACCCCCCAGTGCTGTGTAGGAATGTGGATACAGTCGGATGTCCCCCACGCTGTGCAGAAATGTAGCAACAGTCAATGCCACATGACCGATGGATACCCTGAAGACACAGCATGCCACCTGTCAGTGTACAATGCAGAGGTTGGAAACACAGTACAGACTACCTGGACATGTAACACATGCGATACAGTTGGCCATACTGGGCATGCTCAAACACATGAAGTTATGACAGCAATGTCAGTCGACAACATGCAGAATGGTCATACTGGGCATGCTCACACATGTAAATACAAGAAGACCAGGTCTGCAAGCACCAGTGGTCCGGACATATCTGCCAGTACATTGCTATACTGTTGGATGACTGTGCTGCATGGTATGTGTGTGGTACTGTCTATTGTCTGTATATTTGCCATGGTGTATTGGTAATTCACATTAGCTGTGTGTGCAGGGTGTTGCTACCAACACTTGCAAAGGATGGTTATTTGTTTGTGGGCAGAACAAGCCCATTGGATACGGAGGGAGTAAGGCACATTGAAGCAGTTGGAAGCGGTTGTGCATGGGTTTGCATGGTGTTAAGCACTGCTGACCTCTGGCTACAGCTTCTTACACTTGGTTAGCCTCCACATTTCTTTACCAGTGCAATACTCGCATACTGGTAGCCAAACACATTTACAGCAGCTAGCTTCCTCAATTGCACATGAACTGACATTGGTGCTTGCATGTGTCACTCACGCTGAGTGGGCGTGATCCCTTGTGATGCCTATTACATCGGACTACATGACTACAGTATCGGGTATGGTTGACCATTAGGCGACAGCATGGCGTTCGACTGTACGGAATCGGCGGCCTGTCCAGTGAGTTAATCATATTATATGTGTTTTCCTCATACAATCTGCTCCCATCTGGCTGATACATGGGGACCGATACTCTGCAATGCAGACAAGTAAATGTGTTTTGGGACCCACATCCGTCTGCCGGGTCATGCTACCGCATACATATTGTAGGTTTGCCGTAGAATATGGTGACCAGTTGTCCTGATACTGTTATGTCTTGATTATTTTCGCATGACACATACACCTAAGGAGGGACTGTCCCACGTAAAGTGGGACAGGTGTTAATCCTAAAGTCTGACCTCGGCCAATTTAAAAGCTGTCCCACTTTGTGGGGGACAGTCCCTCCTTAGGTGTATGTGTCATGCAAAAATAATCAAGACATAGCAAATGTCCTGATTACAGGACAATATTATATTCTACGTTTCTCTGATAGTTGCATGTAACAGTTATTGTATATATGACACTTCTATATGTTATGTGAAGTAGCATAAGCATGTGGACTGCTACTAGACAAAGCTTTTATTTGTGCAAATACGTATAGTTCTGTACTATGCATGGCTGTAGGTATGTTCTGACCTGGTACATCTGACATTGCTAAGGAGCAGGTCCCACTTTGGCCATTTTGAAAGGTGGCAGCCCTATAGGACCTATATGTAGAGATGTCAGATTTGGCAGGGCAACACATACCCATGACCAGTAGAAAATAGAGTACTTCACCATTTTGCCTAAATAAAAGGTTATTCTTGTAGCATTATGGTTGCTAATACTGTTTCCTATAACATCTAGGTGTTCCAGATACAACATAATCGTTTTATGCAACCACTACAGACAATATATGGATTCTTTGCCCTAAATCACAGGCCATGTGCGATAATAACATTTATTTTGCAGGACACAACTGCCCAAAGGGGAGTTTCCCTTGCAAAGGTGAACAGGTGGTAACCCCAACCTATTATGCTATCATCTACCTAAGGTAGTCGGCGGAATATGCATTTTGCGTCACTAGCAGACCTCCCATACGAATGGGTGAGAATGAACACTGAATCAGGAAACTGCATAACACCCTCAGGGACACATTTAGATGATTGGTACTATTAACCTAATACACTGACAGTCCCGGAGTATATGTATTCATACACATTTGTCGAGGTACATGCTGTTCATGACTTATACATGTTGTCATTATTCATTACATGTATTCTGCCACATGTCCACCTAATATCACTAGTTCTAGCAGGGTTTAGTTGGGACTGTGTGAGATTCTGATTCGTAATCATGGACATCCATGATAATCGGGTACAGTTCACTGATATGGTCCCTATGTGTTCCCCCAATGGTTTACGACTATCCAGTAGATGTGCTCTTAAGGTTTGGAGGTATGGGCGTCTGCTCTACCCACATTGGAATATTAATTACTTCCACGGGGTGGGCCTAATACGTATCTGCCAACCAACACCTGTACACTTAGGCCCATGATTGCATACCCATGATTCCCCTACCTGACACCCCTCTACAGCACTCATTCTTACTGTGAGCGCAGCTGGGGTATGAACACACCCCTACACACTGCCCACTCACCCCATGTCGAGACACATGTACGTTTTGTCAACCCATGTGTTATCAGACTTGCACAACCTACTGTTCTGTGTACAGCTACATCCTGGTCACATCGAGCACCACAGGTTTGCCTGCTAGGTGAATGTGATCCATGTTTAAAGTGTAGACCTTGCAGATCTCTCCCACTGGTAGTTTCCTGCCAGTGGTCTGGAAAGCAGTAGTGTATTTACCTTTATTGCGTGTCTGTATGTCTCACCTAGCTGGGGGGGTGTGGGAGGTAGACGTTTGTTTATTGGACCTTCCACTAACATATGCCTGGTCTGAACATATGTTACCCGTAATTGCTGTAACGTAACCTAGGTATGTACATGTGTATATTTACAGTAACATAGATATATATATATATATATATATATATATATATATATATATATATATATATATGTATATATATTTCTGTGTGTACTCCCGCTCATACATACTTACACATGCGTATTGGGTCTATATGCTTCACCAGCATACTATTGCCTTAGTCATTATAACACCGACATTTTACTCCGGTTATTTTGTAATCGGTATTTAGCACGTTATACAGCAGACAGATGTCGCAATATGTTCATGTACGGATTACCGATGGTAATTGGGATGTGATACAGTGTCAACAAATGGAGTGCATGTGTTACAGAGAATGTACTTCAACATATTGTTATCTGCATGTGCGTATGCATATATACCTATTACATACTAGCTGACCTACACGGGGCTGTCCATTGAAACTGGCCCAACTAACCCTAGCACTCCTGGATCCATAATCACATACCCATAGTTCCTCCACCCCACTCGTGTTAAGTTTCCATGCGTAACAGCCATTATCTACTTGATATCACAGTCATGACACACCTTTACACATTGCCCTCTCTCCAGAGTGTTTGGGGCCCTACACACATTTTGTCCCACCTCGTATATTCACAGGGTCTCCCACCATTTATATTTGCACATACATGCCTTTCCTGGTGTTATGGATTACAGCCATTTGCAGTTTACAAGTGTAGGTGGTTAAAATATGGACTACATTCCATCTTTGTGTAATGTAGACGTAGCAGTTCAACGATATTATGGCCACTGGTATAACCCTGCCTCTGTTGGGAATAGCGGTGCTCTGCTCACTCTTGGGCAGCATTATCTGACATACGCTGCAAGCACTATATAATACCTTAGTTGTTCTAGATTATCCTAGCTACCATCCATGCGAAATGTACCACGGATGGTGTAGTGGTCAAACCGGTGACTAAGGTATGTCTGTTTCTGGGTCCAAGCCATGCAAGGGCCACTAATTTTATGTGATGCCTAGAATAATGTCCCATCGGATATAGGGAGGTAAAGCCACGTACAAGCAGACATAAGCGGGGATGCGTGGCGGACATTCAACAGTATGGGAAATGTAAATAGGTATGTAGGTGTATATGTATGTGTATGTACAGGCAGATATATGTATATATATATATATATATATATATATATATATATATATATATATATATATATATATATATGAACATGGTCACACTAAAGCAGTCGAATGAATGGGAAGGAAACACCAGCGAACCCCCACCCCTGTGACATGTAGTGCTGACATATCAAGCTGGTCAGAGGTGGGCAAACCCCTGCGTCTGTAAACACAGGTAGAATGGTAACATTGGTACTAACTCTGTCAACGTGCTAATTCTGACTTACAAATGGGTACAGGGCTGTTCCGGTCACCAGTCGGACAAGCCTAAACCCGGATGACCACATGAACACCCTGACAATCAAACACACGTATGTGCCAGGACTATAAGCTTTGGAGTTCTGAATATCCTCGGAGTGAGTAAACATGCAGCACGGGTCCAGAGCAGTAGAGAAGAGGGAATGGTGCATGTGTATATATATATTTCATGTTTGTGGATATATATCTATACACACACACACGCATATATATATATATATATATATATATATATATATATATATATATATATATATATATATATATATATATATATATATATATATATATATATGTGTGTGTGTGTAGATATATATATATATATATATATATATATATATATATATATATATATATATATATACATGTATATATATATATATATATATATATATATATATATATATATATATATATATATATATATATATATATATATATATAAATTACATCTGTACATACAAACATAAATTTACTATGCTGGGAGCTGCTTACACCCATGCAGGCACACTCGCCTATGCTTACTGTGAGTTACATATGTTTACTGTCACTTATTTGTGTTTACGTGTGCCTTATTCATTATGGCAGTACTTTGATTGAAGGAATCTGGTTAATGGCCCCATGCGAAACACATGTTCACCTTTACATATTTAAATGTTCGCTTTACAGCACAGCGACATTCATTCCACAAGGAAAATGATATGTGCTATAGTCAAACTTGAACCGGGAATGCCTTTATGTTAGGCGGATGCTCTAACCACTACACTATTGGTGTTCTGTTTCATTTATATGTATACCCATGGTTCATAGTTACCCGAACACAAGCCTCAACACTTCACTTACACAGCAGGCATCCACTCTCCTGCTGGGAAAACCGCAGTACTACACATGCGCCATTCCCTCTTCCCTACTGCTCTGGACCCATGCTGCATGTTTACTCACTCCGAGGATATTCAGAACTCCAAAGCTTATAGTCCTGGCACATACGTGTGTTTGATTGTCAGGGTGTTCATGTGGTCATCCGGGTTTAGACTTGTCAGACTGGTGACCGGAACAGCCCTGTACCCATTTGCAAGTCAGAATTAGCACGTTGACAGAGTTAGTACCAATGTTACCATTCTACCTGTGTTTACAGATGCAGGGGTTTGCCCACCTCTGACCAGCTTGATATGTCAGCACTACATAATATGGCGTGGGGGGGTTCCGCTGGTGTTTCTCTTCCCATTCATTACGACTGCTTTAGTGTGACCATGTTCATATATATATATATATATATATATATATATATATATATATATATACATATATCTGCCTGTACATACACATACATATACACCTACATACCTATTTACATTTCCCATACTGTTGAATGTCCACCGCGCATCCCCGCTTATGTCTGCTTGTACGTGGCTTTACCTCCCTATATCCGACGGGACATTATTCTAGGCATCATATAAAATTAGTGGCCCTTGCATGGCTTGGACCCAGAAACAGACATACCTTAGTCACCGGTTTGACCACTACACCATCCGTGGTACATTTCGCATGGATGGTAGCTAGGATATATGACTTCACTACAGGTATTCAACAGTACTGGCAACAAATGTGACGGTTGGTGTACATATGTGTACGGACCTCTCAACCACTCAGGGACTAATTTCAACAGTAACAGGGACAAGGCAAGGACAAATCAGGGACAATCATGGACACTTTTAAAATATTAGTACTATTAACTTGAAATGTTGACAGAATCAGAGCATATGTATTAATACTTATTTTCTGAAGTAAAAGACGTCTATTACTCTTAATTATTGACATTATTCATTCAGTGTAATTCACCACCTTTCCTCCAAAGGTCACTGGTTTTAGGGGGGATTAAGAGGCTGGCCAGTTATTGTGCGAATGCTCTGACTATTGGTATGGTTGCCACCTTTTCATATGGCCAGGATGGGATATATTCGGGACACACCAGATTTTTCAGGCCAACACAAACCCACGGTCACTACTACAGATAGTACTTTTGTTTTATTTCTAAATGTACGCTTATTGTTATAGCTGTTTACCTGCTTCTTCTGTTTTGTTTACTTGCTTATTCTGTTTCTTGTAACATGTAGGTATTTTACATATGGAAATAACTATTGTATGTGACTATTACATAAGATGTGGGACATAATTATGTCCTACAATCGCAGGATATTTTACATTTATAATGGTTTTGGTATGGACACAACTGCCCAGAGGGGGACTGTCCCTCACAATGTAGGACAGGTGGTAACCCTGACCATTGGGCTAAACATAGCTTTTGGTGGCACACTAACATGATGTGTTTCGCTTCCACTTGGTATAACTATCGACACTACAATGGAATATGGGCACGGGGTTTTAAATGTCATTTGTTCGAGGGATGAGGACTCAATATTCAGCTACATGCATTTGTGTTTGCTTCTTATTTTTGTGTTCGCAAAACTGTCTTGCATGCTTTGCATACATTTCAGTATCCACAGACACTGACAGGTGTGATTACTATTAGAGGCAGGCTGTACTATTCTGCATTTTAGGTTGCACGTAAACAGCCGACATATCCACACCTCTGTGCGGTGCTTGGACATGCCCCGTGCACTTGCACACGTTTCCTATGCATGTGGATGTGGTGGCAGCGTGCCTTCATTGATATGCATATGGCGCTACTGTGCCATCTCTACGCCACACGGTCAGTGCAAGTCTAATGCCGTTCTTGCGCCGAGCTTCATGAATCCCGGGGACAGTCTCAATGCATGGAAATGAATATTAAACACATTATTGTCAAAGTTATACATACATAACATTACATTCAGGTTTAAGACACATTGAGCAGCAGTTATACAATTGACCCTTCCTTAAATGGTGTGCTAGAAAAAAGTTAGAAGTAGTTGAAGGTAAGGCACCCAAGTAATAGAGAGGTCACTAGTCAGGGTTAGTGCAAGGGCATAACCAATGAGTTTTGAAGTATTTCTTGAGCTTGTTTTTGAATCGGGTTAGTGAGGATTCTAGGGTCAAGTCACCTGGGAGTCTGTTTCATGTTTTTCCAACAGAGATGGCAAACAGAGAGTCCCCAGCTGAGTAGTTGGATTTGAATGTTTGAACTAGGAGTCTAGTGGATGATTGCAGTGGCCGGGTGCTGGTGTAGGGGCTGATAATATTTTTAGTGCAGATGTATTTTCTGGTTGATAAAGGACTTTATGTGCCACTATTAGCTGGTTGAACTACAGTAGGCTAGGCAGTTCAAGCCATCCTAGGCAATTTAGGTTGTGACAGTGGTGTGTCCAGTAGGCTGTGCCAGTAGCAAATCTGGCAATATGGTTATAGCAGGATGATAGTTTAAGATCTGTTTTGTTTACGTTGGAGAATAGAGGTGAGGTGTAGAGAAGAGTTGATAGTAGATGGGAACGGGCAATTGTAGTTCTAGCAAGTAGGATAAGGAAAGGTTTGATTCTGTAAACAGAGCCAAGTTTTTTTATTAATGGTTTTGATAGTTTGATTGATATGTGCTTCAAACTTCAGGTTGTTATCAATTATTATACCCAGTAGTTTAGTTTGGGCTTCTGGGGAGATGATAGTGCCATTGTTAGCAGTTATGCTGAAGGATGGCAGGGGGATCCTGGGTGTGGGGGAGAAGAGGAGCAGCTTAGTTTTGTTGGGGTTTAGGATTACATGTTGATTGGATAGCCATTTTTCCACTGTATTGAAGGTATTTTGGGTTAATGTGAATAAAGTAGCTGGTGAGGTGTCAGAACAAATCAAGGTGGAGTCATTCGAATATTGAATGCAGGTAGCATCTGGACTGACTGAATGTAGGTCATTGATAAAGATGAAGAAAAGAAGGGGTCCTAGGATTGAGTTTTATAAGCTGAACATATACCTACAATAGGTGGTTTTTACAGTGTAAGATCACTTTAAGGGATGTTATTTCATGAAGTGATTTTATGGTGCCAGAATGAGGTATTTAAATGGTTTGTAGAGCATTTTTAAACTGTTCTGATGAAGCCCATGGTCTGCTGATGAAAGCGCTCAACTTTGGATGTAATAAAGAAGAATTATTGAACCTGCCTGGTTTCGTCATTTTGTGGAGTTCGTATCAGTCAGCGTTTGTGTTGCTGTGGGTTTATGTGCTTTGTTGACTGAACGCTTTAATTTTTTCAGTGTATATACAGTCTCAATGCATAGAAATAAATATTAAACACATTGGTACAAGTTATTTACAAACATTACACATCAACATTGTGTACAAGCTGATTATTGAGGATGGAGTAAGTAAGGTAGGGTAGCAGTTTTGATTGTTACTTGGAGTTTTGTAGGCACAAGCAGTTGAATTCAGCAAGTCAGGGAGAGCTCTTATGTAGTGATATTGTTGAGCGATGTAGTAGTGAATCAGGGGTTAGGATGTACTATTCTGGCACAAGTACATTGTCGGAGAGGAGAGGTGTGATCTGAGACATCTTAAAGAGAGCAGGACTAATGATTGTTCTCATAGAAGGTTTGAGGCCATTCCGTACTTTTCAGATGGAAAAAGAGTACAGCATTTGACAGCTGCAAGGTTAGGTTTTTAACTTTCAGCATCACTGTGTTTTTGGATCTTAGTGGCAGGTTAGGGTGGCATGTAGTCAGTAAGGAGGAGAGGGAGGGAGGGGCAAGTTGAAGGCTTGTATACGAGTTTATGTGCAGTGGTTAATTGTGAATAAGTGAGGTAGTGTGGGAGTTCGAGCCACTTTAGCTGTCGTAGAGATAAGGAGTGGTGTGCTGAGTTTTTTGAATTTGTTACAAATTTGGCAATCTTGTAACAAGTCCAGTTTGGTTTTCAGGGAGGACTGGGGCACCCTATAGTAGAGATGGTAGCAAGAAGGATGATGCTAGAGCTTTTTTAGCAGTAATATTAATGTAATATTTGTGTCTATAGAGGGTACCTCATTTTTGATGTGGTTTTTTTTTTATGTTGCTATGGATATGGAGGTCAAATGTTAGATTTTCATCAATAATAACTCCTAGTAGTTTGGTACTTGGAACAAATTCAATGAGAGTATTATTATGGGATTGGACAGAAAACTCATTCTTGCTCAGAGTGGTAGTTTTTTGGGGGAATATTAGAAGTTTGGTTTTATTGGGATTTAGAGGGAGATGGTTGTTTGACATCCACGTTTCGGTTGAATTGAAAGCATTTTGGATAAGACGTAACTCTGAAATATATTTGGCAGTACTGATAATTGTAGAATCAAATGTGAATTGGATAACTGTGCCATGGGTAAGGGTGGTGTGGAAGCTGTTAATGAATATACTGAAAAGGAGGGGACCTAGTATAGATCCTTGAGGTACACCTGTGGTTGTGTTAAGAAAAGGTGAGAAGGAGTGTTGCCACTTGGTGTATTGTTGCCTATTGGTGAAATAATCTGAGAACCAGTTTAAGGTATGGGGTGAGAGACCTAAGTTGATGAGTTTTGTGAGCAGAAGGGGATGTGAAACCATATCAAAGGCCTTAGAGAGATCTAGGAACAGTGAGGAGACTATGTAACCAGCATTGCGAGCCCTGTTATCTGTGTCCATAAAGGATATGAGAGCAGTACAGGTACTATGACCTAGCCTAAAGCTGTGTTGTGTGGGAGAATTATCTGGATTTGCACAAGAAGTTAAGAAGTTGAGTGTGAATACATTTTTCTAATATTTTAGAGATGGGAGAGAGGATAACAATGTGTGGGAAATTAGAGATATCAGAGTTGTTGATACCTTTATGGAGTGGAAGAACAAATGCTTTCTTCCATATGTTTGGTATACTGGACTCCTGAATAGATATATTGAGGAGCATGCTTAATAGGCTATGGAGTTTGCAGATAGTTGTAGAAATTCAACAGTTAAATTGTCTGGTGTGTTTTTTACAAGGTTTGAGTTTAAGAAGTAGTTTTTATAATGGAAGTTGGTACAGGTGAGAATGAGAATAGAGGAGTAGTAGTGGAGTGTGAGGTGGGAGGTTCAGGTGGGCAGGGGTCTATAGGTGGGAAGGTAGTGGTGAGTGTAGCTATGGTGTTGATAAAATTTAAATTGAAGAGCAAGGCTCTCTCAGTGGGAGTTTTATCTGGATTAGGGCAAGGATTGTTATTTTTACCTGGATGGAGTAGGGAATTGATTGTGCTCCAAAACTTCTTTTGGTTTAGTTTGTGTTGGTCTTGATGGCTTAGGAAGGCTTCTTTTTGATTTTTAATCACTAGTTGTTTTGCATGGTTGCTTAATTGTTTATATTGAATGAGGTCATTAGGATTTTTATTTTTTGCCAGGTTTTCCAAGCTTTATCCCTAGCAAACATAATTTGCTTTGTGTGTTTGGTAAGCCAGGTTGGCTGTTTAGTTTTTATTCTTTTTAGGTGAGGTGGGCTAAACTATTTAAAATTCTTAGAAATGTTGAATTGAAGAATTCAACAGCCTCAAGGAGAAGGAGATATTTGAGTGGGGTCCAGTTGATCCTTTGTAAGACTTCACTAAAAGTGTTGCGGAGAAGTGAGATAAATCTCTGGTTTGCTTAACTTGGTGTGTGCTTAGGACTGAGGTGGTCTTATGAGTTACAAAGGCTGGTAAGTGGTCACTAATACTGTTAGTGTGCCAGAGGAGGAGATTTTTTGCTAGGATCTGAGACAAGTAGCCAATCTAGAAAAAAACATTTCAATTTGAATAGACAGAAGATGGCACCGTTAAAACAAATTAGGTGTGATGACTCTATTAGGCTAATGAAACCCTTATAAAGGGGGATGGATGGTGTTAGTGGAGAATATTGAGTATAGTGCAAAAATTATGGACATTATTTATTTATTTTATTTTTATTTTCAGTTTGATTACCAGGGAAGTCCACTGGGCCAAGAAGTGCCCATTTTCAGTGGAGGCCCAGGGAGAAAAGCTCCACAAGCAGTTTCAATACAATAGGTTACACAATGTAAAAGGTAAAATACAAGAGACACAATTTTTAAAGACAGGGAAAATCACATGCATAATACACATCACAGACAGCGCAATATGGCAAAAGAAAAAACATTTTTTTTTGTCTTTCAATGGCAATACAGAATTTACAGTATTTATATATTTAGAGTCAAGTGTAAGTCAACAGGAGTATAGAGAGCTTAGAGAGGGAAATCCCTAGAGTTTATACAGGGTGAAAGCAAGGACAATTCCATTTGGATGATAGGTATAAGTAAAGTTTTGTCTTGAAGGATTCAGTGTTAGATATAGTCCTAAGAGATGGTGGGAAGGAGTTCCATTTTTTACCTAGGGAGAAGGAGAGTAGAAGCTGTCCAGCAGGACATTTAGGTTTGTGGATGGAGATTAGGTTTTGGTGTTCAGATTGCAGAGATCTGTTTAGGATGTATGGGGGAAGCATGTTGTTTAAGGCTGGGCATTTATCTGGGTAGAATATTCATTTCTGACCGGTGGTTAGTTGGAGATAGTCTAGATGGTTAAGGAATTCTAACCAGTTTAGAGATTGTAGGCTAAGGCAGTGGTGTGTAGAGGTTTTAGATTTAGTGGCAAATTTAGAGATCTTGTTATAGCAATCTTCAAGTTTTGAGGAGTTGGAAGCAGACAGATTAGTTAGAAGGGGGGCTCCATATAGTAGAGAGGGTAAGAAGTAGGTTATTGCTAGGGTCAGCCTAGAGGAGTTTGAAAGAAATTGATTATTCCTATAGAGCATACCTAACTTTTGGTGGGTTTTCTTTATGTTTTGGTGTATGTGGAGATTGAATTTAAGGTGTTCATCTATGGTGATGCCTAGGAGTTTTGCAGAAGGGACCACTTCAATAGAAGTGTTGGTTTGGCTTAGGACCTTGAAAGTGTTTTTGTCACAGTAGGACACCTTGTTGGGGAGGAAAATTAGTATTTTAGATTTATTGGAGTTGAGGGAGAGATGGTTTTGGTGCATCCAGTTCTCTGTAGTGGAGAAAGCTATTTGTGTTTTGGTCAGTAGTTCGGGAATGCTAGAGGCGGTACAAACTAGGGTAGAGTCATCAGCATATTGGATGACTGTAGTGTCGGCGATGGCAGGGTGAAGGTTATTTATAAAGATGTTGAAAAGCATGGGTCCGAGGATGGACCCCTGAGGAACGCCGGTAGGTGTAGGCAAGAAGGAAGAGGTAGAGTTCTTCCATCTGACAGCTTGAGATCTGTCAGATAGGTAACTGGAGAACCAGGATAGAACATTAGGACAGAGATTAAGGTTGGCGAGATGAGAGAGAAGGTGTGTATGGGAAATCATGTTGAAGGCTATCGATAGATCTAGAAGTACTGTGGATGCAAGAAGTCTGGCATCTCGGGCTTGATTGACTGTTTCTGGGAAGGATAGTAAGGCAGTTATGGTGCTGTGACCAGGATGGAAGCCGTGCTGGGTGGGAGTTAATAGATGATTCTGAGTTAAGTAGGGCAATAGTTGGTGGTGGACACATTTTTCTAGAATTTTAGATATTGGGGAGAGAATGGCAATGGGAAGGAAATTAGAAATAGTGGTGATTTTTCCTCCTTTGTGAAGAGGTAGAATGCAGGCAGAGCACCAAAGTTTGGGAACATAAGACTCTTTCAAGGATCTGTTAATCAGAATGCTAATTGGGAGGGCAATACCTTCGGCTGCGCATTTGAGGAAGGAGGAAGGTATGTTCTCAGGGGCATTAGAGCATGACTTTAGTTTGGATAGTAGCTTTTTTATAAAAATGGTGGACACTTGTTTGAATTGGAAGTTAACAGGACAGTTGTTAGGGTTGTTAGCAGTTGAGTAGAGGGAGTTGGGTGGATTATTGTTTGGGAATGTTGTGGTTAGCTTAGCTATGGATTCTGTAAAGAAAGTGTTGAAGTGAGATCTAAGCTCCTTGTCAGTTAAACTAGGGTCAGGGCATTGATTATTCTTTGTCCCAGGGTGGAGAAGGGAGTTAACAGATTTCCAGAATTGTTTTGGGTTGATATTATTGTTGGACTGGAGTTTACTATAGTAGTTTTTCTTGTCCTGTGTGATTAATTTCTTTACTTGGTTGCGAAGTTGGGAGTATTGGAGGAAGGTGGAAGACAGTTTGTTTTTCTGATAAAGCTTCCAGGATTTGTCTCTCTGGTGCATGATTTGTTTAGTTTCTTTGGTCAGCCAAAGAGCAGAATTGGCTTTGATTCATTTGTTTCTTAGAGGGGCTAGGGAGTTAAGAGTATCTAGGAAGATAGTGTTAAAGTGCTGTACAGCGTTGCCAAGGGGGAGAGTGTTGAGGGTTTACCAGTTAATTTGTTTAAAAGTGTTTGTGAAGACTGAGGGGTTGAAGTTGCTAAGGTTACGAGTTTGAATGTATTGATGTTGGTATTGGGTTGAGTTAATTGAGCGATGAATGAAGGCAGGGAGATGGTCACTGAAGGTGTCAGGGACAGTGCCAGAGAGAATGATTTTATTTGCATGGGAGACAAGAATTCAATCTATGATGGACCCAGGGGGGTGGTTTTTGTTAGGATGAGTTGTAGAGTGGATTACTTGGGTGAAGTTGTAAAGGTTAATGGATATGGGGGGGTGTATTTATTTTATTCCAGTCAATATTGACGTCGCCTAGAATATAGGTTTCATATTATATTGCAGTGGAGGCCCAGTAAAGAATGTTCTCAAAGGTGGATATGTTATTGCCTGGGGAGATATATAAGGAAATTATGCAGATATTTTTGTGTTTGTTTAAGCGGAGGACACCTGCTGTTATTTCAGAATTTTTTAATTGAGGGGTTGGGATTTGAACAGGGATGAGAGAGAGAAGGTTAGAGTAGATTAGTGCAGAGCCACCTCCTTTTTTATTTATTCGGTCACTTCTGAGGATATGGAAACCTGGAGGTAAGATTTCAGAGTCAGTAATGTGGGGTTTGAGCCAGGTTTCAGAGATGGCGAAGATGTCAGGTTGGTTGTGATTAATCCAAGCTTGTAAATGGTGAGTTTTGTTGTTAAGGCTAAGGGCATTAATGGTGAAAACCTTAAGAGAGCTAAGAGAGGAGGCAGGAAAAGATGGGGAGGGGGGAAAGGATTATTTGTAGTAGGGGAAAAAGGGGGTGGAGGGAAGGGGTTGTTTCTAGTGAGGCAGGGGCCAGGGTTAAGATGTATGTCTCCAGATAAGGCTAGGACATTACAGGTGATAAGTTTAAGCCTTTTAGGTTTGTATAGGAGGAAGTTGTTTGGGGTTAGAAGTTTAAATGAGAAAGTATTTTTGAGGTGGAGAATAGCTTAGGATGGAAAAGGTGCAGAGAGTTGGGTTGAATAAGGGAGGAGGATATGGAGTGGAAGTGAGAGATTGGAAGAGGATGTAGGTGAGTGTCAGCAATAGTTTGAGTAGAAGACAGGTATGGGGGAGCTTTAGAAGAGTAAGAAGTAGCATGGTAAAGAAAATTAGTAAGAAGAGAAGTGAGCTGGGGAGCTGGAGATTATGGGGGAATTGGGAAGGCATGCTTAGAGTGGGTGGGATATGGAAAGGATAAATGTGTAGGAAGTTAATTTTTTAATAGAGGAGAAAAAGATAGAGAAGTAGAGGGGGAGATATGAATTTGTAGACAGGGGAGGGGAATAGAAAGTGTAGAGAGTATAGGAAAAGTGGACTGGGAGGAGTACGTGTGGGTGGGGAAATGTGAGAAGAACTAAGATTGGTTAATTGAATATAGGAGGGAGGGGTAATGATAAGAGGCCTATGATTGGTTAATTGATATGGGGGAGGAGTATGTGGAGAATAAATGTAGAGGTGCTGGGGGTGGGTGGAATTTGGGGGTAGGGTAGGGGAGCGGAGTGAGCCCGCAGGGCAAACGGAGCGGGAAGAGCCAAAGGAGCAGAAAGTGAGGAAAAGAATCAGTAAGGAGTCAAAGGGTAAGTTTTGCTGGAAAGTGTAAGAGGTAGAACAATGTAGAGAAATGGAGTATTGGGAAAATATATAAACTAGAGACAGTGGGAGAGGTAGAGACTTTTTGTTTTACCTTTTTCTTTTTTAAGGATAGAGAAGGGGGTGTTTTGAAGCGAGCAGTGTGTGCATAGTTCTGGGACAGTAGTGAGGGAGAGAGAGCAGAGGAAAAGATGTCAGGGGGCTATTAAGAGGAGATAAGTAGGGAGTAGGGACAGCAAGAAGGTAGAGGAGCGCCACCTGGTGGCTAGTTAGTCTAATGCAGTAGAGACCCCAGGGAGAGATAACAGGTAAGGTGAAGGAGGGAGCTGTCATGGTTCAGGATATGGAATATAAATAATTAAAGGGAGAGATAGGAATTCTTAAGCAGCAAAGAGAGGGGAGAGTATGGCTGCTGGCAAGCCTGGCACGGAAGCACCCTGCGACCTATTACAATCAAATTAGTTGCTACAGGGTGTTAGAGCAGTACACATACTTTATGTAAATCCTTGCAGTGAGGGAGCAGTAGGGCCTTTCAGTTTTGGTGGAAGTTTTCTTTTAGCTGGTTCAAAGCAGTATATCCAGGGGGTACCTTCAGGAGGTTAGGGCAGGATAGGCAGGAGCCCAAGCTAGAACATACAAGAAGAGAGATGAAAGTTTTAATGCAGGCAGTGCAGGAGTTAAAGTTCACAATCAGACAGTTGTTAAAGCTTACCTAATTAAAATTAAAAGTAATGTATATAGCAGTTAAATTGAATAAAAAGTTTTACACTTTCAGTACCTTAATGATACAGTCAAAGCACAGGTAAGAAATAAAAAAACAGTATCTTGTGCGCACAGTTAAATTAATTGTGCGGACAATTGGTTGATTAGTTTAAATGAACAAACAGCAGCTGGGAGTAGGAATCCTCGTGCAGGCACTGTGTTAGTTACGAGATTGTACACATTAGAATTCAGACTGGGCCAAGCACAAGAGAACTACAGTTTAAGAGGGACTATAGCATACATTAGGATTCCTGGAGAACCTAGTACAAACAACAAAAATAACTGCAGTTTGAGAGCAACAGGCTTAGATTCTGAATAAATGATGAGCAAGCCCCGAACAGCAATTTCATAACCACGTGCTACATGCTAGACTAAGCTAGCACTCACAGGTCACATTAGGTAATGGTCACAGAAGCACTGAATTACTGAGCAAACGACTAACAAACAGGTCCCTAGCAAATTAAATGCACGATCTGCGTGCAGCGCGCCTTTTTTTTTTTTTTGTAAAAAAAAAATGTTTGCAGTAGGAAGTTATAGAAAATTCACATATCAAGATAGGATCTGTATGAATGACAATCAAGCCCCAAACAGCAATTGTACAACCACCACAGCCACAACCTGCTACACGCTAGACTAAGCTAAGCAGTTACAGGTTACATTAGATTGAGGTCACAAAAAACGCTGATTACAGAGCAGACATCTACCAAACAAGTCCCTAGCAAATTAATTACAGGATCCGCGTGTAGCACGCTTTTAAAGCATTTGCAATGGGTTAAGGTATAAGTAAAGTTCACATTTCAGGATAGCCAGTAAGTAAAGACAAGCATATAACAAGCTTTCTTAAGTAAGCGCTAGCAATAGGATAACATGTCGAATAAACTTCACATGTCGGGACAGCCAATAAAGTAAAGCTATGACACCACTAGGTATATCAAAGCTTCATATAATGAAGTTATGATTGCCCATAGGAAGGTCCAACTTTTATTGGAGGACTCTCTTTTCCAGGGCATAATTTCAGAAGAACTCGAGTTTCTTAAAACTGAGTATCCCACCATCCCACAAGCATTTGGAATACCGAAGGTCAATAAGGACATAATCAATCCACCCTATAGAGTGATTATCACATTTAAAGGTAGTTCCACCTACCTCTTAGGTGTGTTTATAGATAGACTGTTTAAACCAACTGTGGTTAAGATCAATTACATACTGAAAGATTCATGGGACTACCTGTCTATATTAAAGGAATAATTATTTTCCCCAGAAGTTTCTTTTACAACAATGGGTGTAGTTGACTTTTTTACTAGCATCCCTCATAAAGAGGGACTTGAATTATTTTTCAAGGCTACGCTGGACTTAACAGATTTGAAAAGTACTATGATGAATTTTGCTATAAGTGTTATGGAAATGATTTTGGATAATATTTTTTTATGTTTGAGGGTAGCTACTTTAAGCAGATACAGGGTGTAGCAATGGGGGCCAGTTGGGCCCCCATATATGCAAACATGGTTATGTATGCTTGGGAACGTAAGTATGTCTTTCCATTATAATTTAATGAAAGATGGAGGCTATACCTTCATTTTTAGGTGATATTTGTATTATTTGGAAAGAACCTATTTCAGCTCACACAGATTTAGCTACCCATTTAAATGAATTAAATTCATTTCTTACATTCACTAGTAAAAATTCTAATATCACTATTGACTTTTTAGATATAAGGTTGAGCAAAGACATGGTAGCAAAGATATTTTGCTCTACCAGTTTTAGAAAAGAGACGTTTTCTAATTTTTATTTAAACTACAATAGCCAACATCCCTTCAAAACTAGAAAAAATATTTTTAAAGGCCAGCTAGTGAGGGCCATGAGAATGTGTTCTAATTGGGACTTACTGAGGAAGGAGGTTTTATTTAATATAGATTTATTTCTGGAGAGAGGGTCCCCTGGAGATCTTATTTGTAAGGTGAGCAAAGAGGTGGTACCAGCGTGGGGTATGAAATGTAAACCCATTTTGGGTGTGGGACTCAATTGAGCACGGACTGTTGTGGACACCTTGAATGAGCAGTTTACAGGTAGTATGGTGCTTCCATTTGGTGAAGGTTCCAAAAAAGTTAAGTTAAAGCTATAATGCTAAAATACTGGACTATTTTTAAGAGTAACCCTGATTTATTCAGAATTTTTGGAGAAGAGACGAAATTTGTGAACAAAATAGGTAAGAATCTGAAGTACTTGTTTGAGCACAACATTATTTTACATAATCCATTTGAGAAAGGAACTAATAAATGTGATTGTTGCTCATATTGCAAATACATTTTGGATGAAAAAACAATCAGTTTATCAAACAGGGCTCATCCAGTGGTGTTTAAACCAGGGAATTGTACAAGAGGTTTAGTTTACTTGGCTGTTTGTGATTCATGTAAACATTTTTATGTAGGGAAAATTCAGATACAGCTTTGTAAACATATTTATGAACGTGTTTATGCAATCCTACATAAAAATGATAAACACACTTTGTTTAGACACTCATTGGAATGTGCAGAATTTAAAAAGTTCAGATTTGGTATATTAGAGGTTGTACATAGATCTTCAAGAGGGGGCTAGTGGGAATTGGATATTGAATTGGGTGAATTGAAATGGCAGTTTTTACTTTGTTCATTCCATGAACCTGGTCGTAATGAAACTTTGTCTATAGCCCCTATTTTAAAGTATAGGGCTTTGACCAGATGAATTTATTGTATAAAATGAGGTATGTCTTTTTCAAATAATATTTTCTTTCTAATTATTTAATTGATTAATTAATTTATCAAGTATATTTAAGCTCTTGCTTGGTGTGTGTTTTTTTATTCTGATGAAGTCTCGGTATTAACCGAGATGAAAGTGTTCAATAAATTAGTTTCCTGTGGTGTAGACTGGCTGATTTGGATTTATTTCTTGAAGAACTTTGGCTTTGGGGACACTGCTTATCCTGGTGTATTTTCTGAAGTTTGTGATGTAAGGGTGAGATATTCTGCCTTTGTGACTGCATTTGTGAAAGATAATGGGGAGAGAGGGTAGTGGTAAAGAAAAAGTGAAGATTGCTATAATGGGAAATAGGGGAAGTCACCTGGTATAGGGAGGAGCAACTAGTTAACTATAAAGTAAATTATGTCAGGAGTAGGTGGGGAGCAAAGTGAGACCAAGCATAGTGAGGGTGAATGGAGCGGGTGGAGCCAAGGAACTCAGTTCAGAGCAGACAACATTGTTAATGGGAATGAGTCAGCATAGACCCAAGATTACCTAAATACAAATAATAAAGATTTAAATTCCTGCAAGGAAAATGCAGGAGAGGGGGTGCAATTCCTACAGTGTGAGCCTCAGCTAGTATTTAACAAAGTTACTGGAACACAAAGATATTTAAATATACACCTGCACTGGGTGCTTGTAGTACACCAGAAATCAGAAATGTTTAGAGTACTGTTAACTCATTCACTCTGGAGCAGCACAGAAAAGGCTGTCTAATTCCACCATAGGAACAACAGTGCAACCTGAGCGCATTTTCAGATAATCCATTTGTAATACCATACAGAAAACAAATGTTCATAACTCTTTAACTATAAGAGCTAGACTAAAAATTTAAATGTGAAAGTTGTTCAGACACTGACCTTTCCAACAGTGTAAATGTTGATAGTGTGTATCTAAGTCATTATTAAATATTTGCCAAGGAATGCTGATATTGTGCATATTTCTTACCTTTGTGGTAAAACAAATCAGAATATCTTGAATGTACTATGTAGACCCACACAATTTTCAATTCATTTGTCTGTATGAATGTCAGCTTTAAAATGATACCTTAACCATTACTGTGTGATGCTCCATTACAGAGATATTCACAGAAATATGATTATTATATTTCTCATACTTGATAGATAAATAAAGCATGATATCTTATCACCTGTAACAGACAGAGACTAAATATCAGTGTACAAGTTATGTGGCTCAATGTCAGCTTCAAAACGATGCCTCATTTGTGTCACCATGCTCCCTTGCAAAGATATGGGCATAATAGTGGAAATATTGCTAATGTATAATTTTCATAATCCTACAAGAATAAACAAACTGTGATATCAGTACATGTGTGCAGTGCACAGAGACAGTTCTTTTATGATGTTGTAAGGAGTAACACTGTCTTCAAAATGAGGTATTACTCGGGACATTGACATGCTCCCTTGCAAAGTTATTTAACAAAATATTAAAAAATCATAATTTCCATAACCTAAGTCCTAATCAAACTGTGATATCTGTGCATATGTAAAGCATACATACACAGTTCTTTTATCATGTTATATGTACTAACACTGTCTTCAAAATGAGGTATCACTTGGCATAATGACACGCTCCCTAGCAAAGTTATTTACCAAAATATGAATAAAATCATAATTTCCATAACCAAGTCCTAAACAAAATATATCTGTACATTTGTCCACATACAGGCACAGTTATTTTTCCATCCTGTAACTAATACTGCCTTCAAAATTAAGTATTACTTACCCTGATGACATGTTCCCTGATAAAGTTATCCTGATAAAGTTATTTAGCAAAATATGAAAAATATAATTCTCATAACCATGTTCAAAAATGAACTGTGATATCTGGACATGTGTATGGCATATGGATACAGTTCTTTTTATATCTTGCAAATACTAATACAATCTTCAAAATGAGCTACTTAGCATGCTATGTTCCCTGACAACGTTATTCACCAAATATGAAACAATATCATAATTCTCATAACCGAAGTCCTAAATATAATGTGATATCTGTACATTTGTCCAGCATACAGACAGTTCTTTTTCCATCCTGTAACTAATACTGCCTTCAAAATGAGGTATTACTTACCCTGATGACATGTTCCTTGACAAAGTTATTTAGCCCAATAGGAAAAGAAATCATAACTTTCATAACCATAATTGTAACCAAACTGTGATATGTGTGCAGGATAGTTATTGACATATTCTCTTGTATGTGGCACTCTCCTCAAACAGTTGTTCTTACTCAGCATGTTCACCAGCTCCCTACCACATTTGCCAAACTAAGAAAAATATCATAATTTACATACAATTCATAATCAAACGGTTATCTGTACCTGCGCACAGCATACAGATAGGTCTAAAATCTGAAAATGAAGTGTTACTCAGCATGTGTATAAGTACTCTAGCAGTTCTTTTCCTGTGTCATCAGTAGTGGGCAATGGTGTTCATAAAATATAACAACAGAGTTTCTTACTATACTGGTCCTACTTTGTCATGGCTGTGTTCCATTCATTCTCGCTAGCTGCATGTTACCAATATATTGTGCATAGCTGTCACCATGTCATTGTGGAGGGCAGTCAAGAACAACGCAATGCTATCCTCAGTTACATGAATGCCATCCCTTCTGAACAGGTGAACATCTTCTGTAGTGATGCTGTCATGGCAGATTGTTGATCCACTGACCCTGTGCATCAAGCCATGCATCAACCCATTCTGTAAACATTTGGCCTTGTGCGCTGCCTGTTGACTGTTTGCTGTTTTCCATATCTGGCGAGAAATGTTTTCAGACCACACAAAATGACAATGTGACCATCACGACTGCAAGTGTTCAAAAATTATTCTGATTTGAAACTGTAGCCTTCCGAGTGGGTGAGTGATGACATCATTCCCAAGAATGCCAGGCTCAGGGTATATGGAACACTTCTCTTCCAACAACTGCAGGAGTCCACTCCAATACATACCTCTTCTTGCAATCCAGTCTACCTTCACACTAGATGTGGAGAATCTCAAGTTGTTGTGGTTTTCACTTCTGGAGGCATGGCTGACAGCCCAGTGAATGTAGGAATGGCCACACACCCACACTCTCACTTGTTCTCCTGCTCATAAAGTTGGTTAACTCATCCAAATCTTCACTCCTATCCACAGTGGCATTATTCATTTGATAAGGTACATAACAGGTGATGACAATGCAGAGGTACATACCTACCACCCTTGACAATACCAAATGATACACAATGAGTGATGCTGCAGAGGTACATACCTACCAGCAGTGAAAACACCTAATTACACACAATGACTGACAAGGAGGTACAGAAAGGGCACAAGTAAACAGAAAAAACAGGGTAAGGACCACCACTCCACTAATATGCTTGCTTGAGAGACCACTCATGAGGCATCAGGATAGTTCTGCTGAACTTGTCTGCAAGAATGTTGGATTTCCACGGTATGTGCATCACTAAAAAAAAAAAAAAGCTTGTTGGTAAAGGGGATGGGTTCCCCTTTGTTTGCTGATGTACCAGGCCACTGACATATTGTCTGTTTGGATTGCAATTAAACTTGAGGAAGGAGTTCTGAAAGGCCTGGAACTCTAAAAAGACTGTTCTTATAGCAGAACTGCACTTATTGTTAATGCAATAATGAGCTGCATGTCATCAATTGAAAGTTCTGCATGCTCAGACACAAGTGATAATTGCTGCACATAACCCATTGAGTGGGCATTCATTATACTTCATGAGAAATAGTATAACATTTAGATATTACAGAGCCCTTCCTCCTACCACCTACTTTCCAAACATGATAGACAAATCATGGAAAAATACCCAAAATATATGGTAGCTGCAGGATGGTAGTAGTCAGCAAGTAATAACCTTTACCTCACTCAGGCAACTACTGAGTATACAGAGAAATACAATAATACAAGCAGAAATGTCAAACTTATCTGGTTCATCCATGTAAAGTAGTAATTCAAATTATCTCACCTAATCATCCCCCCAGTTGCAATAACACTCAGCACTGTTTGTTATCCATCATTCCAACATTTCTTCAGACGTATTTATCATCAGTTTTGCTCAATACAGTATGTGCATATTGTTAACAGATAATGAATGATTCTTGAAAGTTGGATACATAAACAAAAACTTATAATAACCATCACTGAAACCTGAGCTAAAGATAACCTATGTTTGTTACACCGTATCTGTACTACAATATTCTAACAAATAGATCAGATGAGAGAACATGACACAGCACCTTGCAATAAGCCAGTTATTCAGTTGTCTGTGTTGTGTATGTATAAGTGCAAAATGACACAATAAAATGTTTTGCCCACCGATCACTTCAGCAGTCTGACCATGTATGCACAAGCACTTCCCTGGTACACATGACCCAAAATGAAACATTCACCCAAATGACCCCTTCAGGAAAATGCTGAGATATTCACAATCGCCAAAATTAAGTACATTATGTAGATCCATATACACACATATGCACAGATATATATAACACACACACACACACACACACACACACACACACACACACACACACACACACACACACACACACACACACATACAGGAAAAAAAATCAAGGGGTTGGGGGTTCAGAGGGTAGGTAGTTGAGGAAGAATGAAAAAAAATGGACAATGCAGATGGAATCTTCTTCTTCTACTTCTTCTTTCGGCTGCTCCCGTTAGAGGTCACCACAGCAGATCAATTGTTTCCATTTCTTCCTGTCCTCAGCATCTGCCATACCAACCACCTGCATGTCCTCTCTCACCACATCCATAAACCTTATCTTAGGCCTTCCTCTTTTCCTGTTACCTGGCAGCTTCATCCTTTGAATCTTTTTCCCAATATACTCTGCATCCCTCCTCAGCACATGTCCAGACCAACGTAATCTTCCCTCTCTTGCTTTGTCTCCAAACCTTCCAACCTGGGCTGATCCTCTAATATACTTATTCCTAATCCTGTCCATCCTCGTTACACCCAGTGCAAATCTTAGCATCTTTAACTCTACCACATCCAGCTCAATCTTAACATCTTCAACTCTGCCACATCAAGCTCTGACTCCTGCCTTTTTGTCAATGCCACTGTCTCCAACCCATATAACATAGCTGGTCTCACTACCCTCTTGTAGACCTCCTTTCACTCTTACTGGTACCCGTCTGTCACAAATCACTCCTGACACTCTTCTCCACCCACTCCACCCAGCCTGTACTCTCTTCTTCACCTCTCTTCCACACTCACCATTACTCTGAACTGTCGATCCCAAGCACTTAACCTCATCCACCTTCCCATCTCTACTCCCTGCATCCTCACCATTCCTCTATCCTCCCTCTCATTCACACACATATATTCTGTTTTAGCCCTGCTGACCTTCATTCCTCTTCTCTCTAGAGCATATCTCCACCTCTCTAAAGGTTCTCCTCCACCTGTTCCT
>NC_056732.1:1885019045-1885034779 GCF_019279795.1 Protopterus annectens | reverse complement strand
TGCTTCCAGCTATCAGAGATAGTGCGCACAAGGCTACTCTCCTGGTGGAGGCAGGAAAGAGGACATACATGCGAACAGATTTATTATTTTCTAACTTTGCAAAATAATCTTTACTTGAAAGACATGAGCCAGACTGCATCTGCAAGCTGCCAAGGTCAAATTTCTGATTACACTGCAGCTTGTGCTTCAAGCAATAATATGCAGGTTTATTTCTTCTATTATTCTAGTAAGACAGAATTAAATGCATTACATTATGGATTTGAGTACATTTATTCCTAACTAAAGCACACATTTCTCTATATATTTGATCACACAACTTATATATGTTTGAATGATTAAATACACATCTTCCTAAGCAGCACACATTGTAAATATATTTTTCTAGGCAGCATGTATGTAAATATATTTTCTAAGCAGCATATATAGATTTTTCTAACAATACCACATGTTACTGATATCTAATTATAAAAGTATGGCTTCTCATACATTCAAACTGTCTGTATATACCAGCAAAATGTTACAACGAGGATTGCAACACAAAACGATTAGGATTTATATTACCATCAACAACAACTCGGGTTACTAATAAGGTATGTAGAACACTCAGTATGGCAGTGTATGTAGTACCTGTTCTGTAATAATTAAAGTGTACGCAGTGCATATAGTGGGAAAAGGTATTATGTAGTGATGTATTGTTGAGCATAGCAACGCTTGTAGAAATTGTGTTTACTGCTGTAGGCCACAAGGTAAACACCTCATACACCACAAGGGATTGTATATAAGGACTTTGAACACAACAATTCCACTCCAGCCGCTGTCAGTAGCAGGGCTGGTCCAACAAGTACATGCCATAACAGGGGATAGTATATGTTGATATACTGTAACAGTAGGCATATGTATGGGCGTATAACTGAGAATAACATGTCTAAGGTGGTCCTGCTGTGCAATTATGATTTGCATTGTGGGATATTGTGGCAAAAATTTGTAATGTACAGTAGTGTAGGTAGATATGTCTAGCATTTTACATAGCATTACAATTATGTTATGCAAACATCAGGTATGTCTATTGGCATGTACAAAATGCAATAACAGGATACATATGACTTGTAGTCACCAGACAGTGTATCAGCATGATAGCTAATTGAAATGGAAAAGCTAGTCAATTATCCATGCACAAAGCGACATGTAATAGCTTCATAGGTTCATAGTTAGGTACTATGCTGTCTGGCCAAGTCCATTCGTAAGCCCAACTACAGTGTTTTCACTTGTGGCACCTCCCTAGGTTAGTGTCCTGTGCCTATGAACAGAAGAGCCATTAGTTTCCTGTGCCTCTGTATAGCAGAGCCACTGCAGTGATTCCTGGTGTACATATCTGTCTTCCATCCACCCATCAAGGTATCTCTTGAAGAGTGCTAGTGAGGGTCCCTGCCTGATGTACATAGGAATCATGTTCCAAAGCATGGTGAGTGTCCGGGTCAGGAATGTATCCCTCCAGCACATCTTAGTCATTGTTGCATTTAGGTACATATCCCAGAGCATGTGGCTCTCAGGGGCTTTTGCTTATGTAGTGCATATCCATCAATACTGTTTTGGACATTGGCCTTGTATGTCCAGCAGAGATCACCTCTGAGTATGCAGTATGCAAACCAGTACAGTTGGAGTTTCTGTAGTTGGGTTGCATACGTCATCCTTTGTAGGTCAGTATTCCTCTTGGTGTGGTAATGTTGTGGTATTTCAAGCCGTTGCTGTTGTCTCATAAGGTACATCCCAAATGGGGTGTTGTACCCTTTAATGTGTTTCATAAGTCATGAGTAGAGAGGCACAATGGCTGCCTTTGTTCTGGCTACAAACCCATTAGAGATTGGGGGGGCCACGTAGAAGGATATCCACACCACCTTGCCAATATGGTTATCAAAGGAGTGAATGCTATCTACTTGGGTTCTAAGATCCCTTATTACGTCTTATGTATGTAGGGGACTACCACCCTATGGGTGATTGGTGTAATCCAAAGGGGATGTCAATGCACCTTGTGGCATGCAATTTGTGGCCATGTTATTGACACCAGGTATCCGTCCCAGTGACACCCTTATGGATGGTGTCTGTATCAGCTGGGGAATCAATCATGTCCCCTAGTTTGCAGTTGTCTGCAAACCTTTTCAGGGTAAGTCCTCCTGTGCTAGCCTGTACCTCAGAGAAGCATATGCTGAACATGAGGGGCCCTATGACCGAGCCCTGGGGGACGCCAATTGTAACTGATTTACAGTAAGACCTAGGGTATGCTACTCTCACTGTGTGGATTCTGTCCATGAGCCACTTTGCATAACATCTCGTGGTGTAGAGGTTAATGTGCAGGTGGATGTGTATGTTGATAATACCAGAATGGGGAATGGTGTTGAAAGCCTTTGAGAGGTCCAGGTAGGACCTCCTTACCCTCATCTACTGCCTTGGTAACAAAGGACTCCACCAGGTTTAGGAAGCATGGTCTGGCCCTAACAAATCCAAACTGGGTGGGATCAAAGGTTTGGAGGCCACCAATGTCTCTGTAAATGAGATCCATGATGATGTGCTCCATAGCATTGCAGAACAGTCTAGTCAGGCGTATAGCACAATAGTTCCCCTGGTCCATTGTGGCACCACCTTTGTGGAGTTTGATAACTGTTTCTGTGCACCATTCATGGGCCACAATGCCTGATGCAAGGCTATTATTGAATATGGTGTCTAAGTGGGGAGCCAATTCGTTCTGAAGTTCGTGGAAATTGCAGCCTGGGATGTTGTACGGTCACATGGATGCTGTGTTCCTGGCTTTAGAGAGTGCAGCTTTGAACTGTGTAGTTGTGATCACAGGGACTATGCATCATTCCTGTATAGATATGGGCCCTTTAGGGAGTGGGAGGGGTGTAAAGTTAGCACTGAACCTATCTGTCAGAATGTTGCCAATATCAGTTAGTTCTGTAATGTTCGTGCCTTACTGCTGTATGTCAGAGCAGATGTGGGTATCGCCATCGAGAGTAGTGACATACCTCTAGAATGCTTTGTGGTAGTCTTTGGAATTAGTCTCGGTTATGTTTATGTAGCTAGCTTTGGAGAATGTGATAAGGGATCTCAGATTCATACTGAGGCTGACCAGGGAGCTCCTCCACTCATGGGATTGTACTCTGCTTTGCAACAGTCTCATCCTTCTGTTGTACATTATGTCCATGGCAGTGGACCACCAGAGTGGCCTCCATTTTCTGGAGGGTACCTTTATGGTTCTGTTTGGGCTAGCATGATCCATGCAGTCGTGTAAGTGCTAATTAAGTGCAGTTGTGTATGATTCAGCAGTTGTAACTGTATTGTCCATCTGCATGGGTGTCATGACGTTTACTACTGCTGTCATAAGAAGTCTGAAGTTGGCTTTGTAGAAATATTGTACTGTGTTTTCCGTAAAGGGTGTGGTGCCGGGATGTGGATAACAAGGGTGATTAGCGTATGTTCGGATCTGACCAATGAGGAGATAACCCCAGGTGTGGAATACCAGTCACACATGTTGGTAAGGACCAGGTCTAGGATATTGTTGCCCTGGTGGTGGTGTGGATAGGTTGATCCAGACGATTGGAGGTTATGAATCCCAGAAAGATTTGGCCTAATGTGTCAGTACATGAGTAGGTATCCCAGTTAATGGTGGGGTAGTGTCAGTCGCACATCAGTAGTGTGTCTGTTTGAACACTAATTTCCAGTACACCAAGAAGAGAGGACCGTTAACCATGTGGTATAGTGGGGGATCTGTAGCAAGCTACAATTTGTATAGCAGTTATGGCCAGAGTTAGTTGCACTTGGATAACCTCTGATGCATTGCACTAAGCAACTAGCCTGGAGGTGTGGATATCCTTAGGAAATATGGACACACCTCCGCCGTGGGTGTTCCGGTCCTGGTTACATGACTGAAAGGTGTGGTATGAGTAATAGCCTGGTAGTGCAGGGGTGCTCTCAGGAGCCTAGGAGCAGGTCCCAGTCACTGCACAGATATCAAAGTGGTCCATTACAAGGAGTGCCTCGGGTGAGTGCGTTTGAGATGAAGACATCAAGCATTGAGTAACATTACCCTCAGGTTTTGCTTGCCTGTTCCTGTTATGGTGGTGAATATGTTATTTGAACCGTGCCTAAAACAGGCAGTATAGGAGCAGCAAGATCCTTAGCCATTATCCGGAATCCCAGGGCCAAAAAGTGCAGGCCATCTGTGCCAAAGCATCATGTTCCGTCGACCATGTCATTCAAAGCAGACAGATACTGGACACCCTTGGAATGACACCAGAAGCATAGCCAATTGGTGAAGTAAATAATTTTGTCCTTGTACTGCGTTATCTGTCTGGACTGTGGTGGTGGTGCTGCAGTAGCATTGTCGCCTCACAGTAAGGTGCTGTCCGGTTCAATTCTCAGCTAGAGCGTCTTCTGCGTGGAGACATGCTTGAATGGGCATACCTTCATTGAAGGTTGTGCATCAGAGTTGGCAACTCGGCATGTAAAAATCTACTGCCAATCATTAGCGGACTGGAGTTCTGCTGTGGCGACCCCTAACCGGGAAAAGCCGAAAGACACAACAACAACAACAACAATTGCGTTATCAGTCTGGACAATGGCAGAATGCTACTCAGGGATAGGGCAATACCTGCTGGGCTACAAGATCGGATAGCTATTCCATGTCTATTTACATGTAGTCCAGGAAGGTACATCTCAGGGCATTAACATGGAGAATGACACAGTCATATTGTACCTGTTGAGGAGTGACGTGAGTGCATAGGTTATGTTGCAGATCCTGTTACCCGACAGTCAGCTGACAGTAAATATCTCCTTGTGTAGCCCGGTGAGTGGGACATCAGTGTGACCACCTATAGAATCACCTATGACTAGTGTGTTGGGTACATTATTTCACCCTATTGGCTGTGGTTGATGGGCACACTGAGTCTGTGGGCTATAAGTCATTGGTGTTGTGTTTGGGGGATGGGGGCTGCCTGCGTTTCTGCTTTGGAGTTCTCTGTTGCCTAGACAGAGTAGTATTGAGAGGCTCCGCAAATGTTGTTGTCTTACTATGTGTGGCCTGTGGGGGTGGAGATTTAATGAGACTATGTGATGAGTGTGGTGTGGTGCAAATCTTTAACTTCCCCACATGATTGTCAAGTTCAGTCTGGGTTGGAGAGAGCTTTACCTCCAGCATGGCTAGATGTGTGCATCTCCCACAGGTTGTAGTGCTGGATGTTAGGAGGGGAGTATTGACTGTGTACACGAGACAATTTCTATAATGCCTCACGATGCCCATATTCATCATATAGATAGGCAAGAACACTGCGAATTGACATTTGGACATGCCTGAATATATAACTATTTCCCACTTCATAAGTGAGGAAAGTGTGTAAAAGATAGGGTGTTGGATAACATAAACACACTACCCCCCCCAACACGTACACAATTATATATCCATGTACACTACAGAGCCCCTGTAACCATAACTATGATGGTACAAGGTTCACCCAGGCTGCATGGGACCTGTCTACATCCCTGGTTGTATCAAACACATATGCAAAACAGTTTGCTCTACACGTACACATCATGTAAAACATAGCTTCATGTCAGTCTGTGAAAACACTGAATGGTGCACACCAACAGTTATCACAACCCACAAAGTGGAGACACCACTCATAATGGGAGGAACTGCACTATACCTTGCTGAGTCTGGTCTGAAAGGCCATGAACCTTAATCAACGTATATGTTGTCAGCAGTACAGATGTAGATGACACTAAGGATGATTTCACACTGCATATCATACCTGTGACAGGTCATAAGACATCATCGCCCATACTGTGTTCCACCTACACTCAGTATACTAGATGTATATTCGTATGTCACAGGAGTGTTCTGCCACTGGACTGTTGACAGAACCAACACTACAGAAGGTGTCTGATTAATATGTGCATATCACACCACTGCCAGCTACAGTAAAACAGGGTTAATTCATTGTACTCCCCCTCATTGTAGCTCATACTACACAGACAAACGGGAGGTATCTGCCTATGTAAGTATGTGAATGGCTATGACCTAGAAGCAATAGCTGACTCAGTGTTGTGGACAACATACAGAAGGGGCTTTGTGGATGAGGTGTATGACATATGTGCACAATCTGACAGCTGCATATTGCATTGTCATCACTAGGTTAATAACCCTGTACCCATGAACTACCACCTAGGCAGCGGTCAACATAATGGACACTGTGTGTAAGGGATGCTGCTGTGCAGTTTACCTCCCTGAGCTAGTGACATCATCAAGCCTATTAGGTAGTCATAAGTGGCAACCCTAGTCATGACTGGGTGCCATCCATGAATATAGAGATCATTGTTCAGCCATACTCATCACTCAAGTGACCTATATCAGATCACATATCACCTTTAAGGGGTATTGGCCATGTTTGGATGGCCGACACCAGCCTTCACAATCCTCATCTCTACTATGTAGCATGATGCCTACCCTGCATAAAGCCATGTTCAACACTGTGATGTTGGACATGCTACACATATATAGCCTGATCTCAAATACATATGTCATGGACATCCACTTTCCTAGTACAAGGATCGCCACATGCTGGACAGATCCTTGTGCCATACACATTACATACCCCTGCCATACTATGCAACTCTGTCCAGCAAAGCTGCACATTTCACCTCTGTCAGACATGGTGTGATGACTGCATGGTAGATGTATCATTAACCGTGTGGATCAGTTATGTGGCACTGCTTCATCTGGTGCTGGAAACATGGCTGTCGACTACAGGTAGGTAACCTTACATCCTAGGCTCATACATGGCCCAGGGCATACAGACTACTAGATGACCTTGGCCGTACATGCTATAGTTGATAACCATCTCTGCAGATACCAGACCTTGGCTGTACATGCTATAGTTGATAACCATCCCTGCAAATACCATCAGGCTAGCCAGTGTCCCATGTGCATTACATGTGCAACACAGGTGATAAGTGGCAGTATGTTGAACTGCTGTACAGTGCCGTGTAGATGTATATGTCAAAACTCATGCATGTAAAGGCTTCCGTGTGCATGTCTGCAGTGTCACAAGTCATGTCTGTTAAGGCAGTGTATGTGTTTATATGTGACATATACACAGCATCAAGGTCGACAACATTAATGTGGACACATCCAGGCATGTGCTGATAGGTAAGAACACAAGTACAGGCAAACATACATGCCCACATCAAGCCAGCATCCACATGGAGTATGAGCAATGTATTCAGGTGACACACACATATATGGTGATAATATACAATCCAAAATAAAACACGGGCGAGAATAATGGCAGGGCAATATGCTCCTCATAAATGAGACATCCAAGCAGCTCAAAATGACTTGCGCTTTTTGGATGTCTCGTTTATGAGGAGCATAGTGCCCTGCCATTATTCTCTCCTGTGTTTTATTTTAGTTTATATCTTCTTTTTTAAGGGGAGAATTGACTTCTGAGCAGCTATTTTCTTTTTATAACATACAATCCCCATTGGTTGTCACATGTGTGTGACACAAACATGTCAGTGGTGTCAGTGTCATGAAGATTTGCAAAGACAACTATTTATACGTAATAAATGTGATACACATGTATGTGCAGCTGTATCTCTGTGCATCTCTGAGATACTGTGACCTGTCTCTATCATTATGTCTTCCAGGTATGCCGCGAGCAATGCTACCAGCCTATACATGCTTGGAGGATGAGGCCCTTATACCTTACCTCCAAGACAATTATAATGTCCTGTTTAGCCATGTGCCACAGGATGCACAGTAGCGGGATGGCCTGTGGCAGCAACTTCACAGGAGGGTTAATGATGTGGGTGGCCATAACCGCACATACCAACAGGTGCACAGACACTGTACGGACCTAATCAGATGGGAGAAACAGCGTGCAAATGCAATCACCTGGGAACAAGGTGCAACAGGTGGTGGGCCTCCAACCCAGTCCTCACTCACAAGTACCAAGGAGATACTGGCCAACCTGGGGACACCAGCATAACAGCATCCACAAGCCTTAGCTGACATCGTGGAGGTGGGTGTCTCTCAACCACCGAGCCTGGAGTTACCTGGTAAATCACTACTGCACATATAACTATTATATCCCATATAGTTGCATGTGTCACTGTACATTATGTAATGTAACATCATATGCAAGACATGTATACACACATGCCACATATGATAGTATGCTACTCTGTGTATGCACACATGTGCATACTCCATAGTATATCCTCTTGTACTGGCAAATGTGTTAACATGCAGATTGCACCCTGTAGCTGTCATACAGGCGTGGATAATGATCATACTGCTGTGGCACCCCTATATAAATACCTTTGGTGTTCTGCTAAGACAACAGGCCATTGCAGGTGAGACAGTTATAAGTATCAGGCATGTTAATGCACAGATCTATTTGCCATGTGGCCATTTAACACATGTACACATAATGTATGATCCGGTCACAATATACAGGTCACATCTGCAATCCATCACAATGGCTACCCATGTGCAATACTTACAAACTATGTGAAACACTGACATGAAACCTCAGAAACTGTCATTGCTAGATGTCTGGACAGCTGTGCATACAATGGTGGAGGTGTTGTTCAATGTGGGAACATGTACTACACATCAGAACTACACATGTGGGGTACACAAACAGTACTTCATAGGTTCATAGGTTCATAGGTAGGTACTAGGCTATCTTCCCTAGGGCATTTATAAGCCTAGCCAGAGTGTGTCAGCTTTCACCGCCCCATTGATTAATTAACTGAGCCTCTGTTAAGCAGAGCCAATGACGTGATCCCAGGGGTGTACTTTCTGTTACCCATCCACTCGCCAAGGCTTCTCTTGAAGAGTGTTAGTCAGGGGCTCTGCCTAATGTAGTTAGGAATTGTGTTCCAAAGCATGGGGAGTCTCTGTGACAGGAATCTATCCCTCCAGCATGTTCTATTTATTGTTGTGGTGAGGTTTAGCTCACTAGAGCGCATGGCTCGCAGTGACTTGGATTTCTTTAGGTGGAGCATGTCCATCAGTTCTGAGTTGGACATGGCTTTGTAAGTCAGGCAGAGATCACCTCTGAGTAAGCGATATGCCACTGAGTACAGCCAGAGGTTTTTCAGTCCGGCTGCATAGGACATATGTTTGAGGCCAGTAATCCTCTTGGTGAGGTGCTTTTGTGGTCTTTCAAGCTGTTGGAAGTGTCTTGTGAGGTTCATCCCAAATGGGGCATTGTACTCTATGATGAGTGACAAGTAGAGGGGCACTATAACCTCTTTATTTCTAGATGCAAACCCCATAGTAATTAGATGGCCCACATAGAAGGATTTCCTAACTACTTTGGCAATATGATTGTCAAAGGAGAGATTACTATCTACCTGGGTCCCCAGATCTCTTATTACCTCTTCTGTATTAAGGGGCTGCCGCTTATGTGGTAATTTGTGTGTGTTTTGTTTTCCCCAAACGGGATGACTATGCATTTTTTGGCATTTAGCTTGAGGTCATGACTTTGACACCAGGTGTCTGTCTCTGTAAGGCCTTTTTGGAGGATGTCCCTGTCAGCCGGAGAGTTAATTATGGCTCCCAGTTTGCAGTCATCGGCGAACCTGGTTAGCCATAGTCCTCCTGTGTTTGCCTGCACTTCTGAGAAATATATGCTGAACAGTAGGGGTCCCAGAATCGAGCCTTGTGGGACACCACTTGTGACTGGTTTAGAGCCAGACCTGGAGCCCGCTATTCTTACCGTGTGAGTTCTGTCTGTAAGCCAGCTGGCAACCCATCTTGTGATGTAAGGGTTTATGTTCAGGCTGGTGAGTTTTTCTATAATACCCGAGTGAGGAATGGTGTTGAATGCCTTGGCGAGATCAAGGTAGGCTGTGTGAACCACCTTTCCCTCATCTATGGCCTTGTTAACTGTCTTGAAGTCAACAAGGTTTAGTAGGCATGATCTGCCCTTAACAAAGCCAAAGTGGGTCGGGGTCAAGTGTTTGGAGGTTCCCAATGTCTTTGTTAATGAGTTCCATGATGATGCGCTCCATAGCCTTGCAGACCAGGCTAGTCAGGCTTATGGGGTGATAGTTACCAGGGTCAGTTGTGGCCCCTCCTTTGTGGAGCGGAATAACCATTGCTGTGCACCATTCTATGGGCACGTAGCCTGTGGAGAGGCTGAGGTTGAACAGCGTGTTTAGGTGGGGGGTTAGTTCATTCTGTAGTTCGTGCAAGACGCAGCCTAGGACACCATCTGGCCCCACTGATGCTGTGTTTTTAGCTTTTGAAAGGGCTTCTTTCACTTGTGCTTCTGTGATTTCCAGGACACTACACTTTTCTGGTATTGTTGAGTGCCCTTTTGAAGGTGAGAGGGAGGTGATGTTTGCACTGAATCTGAATCTATCTGCCAGTACGTTGGCAATATCAGTAGGTTCAGTATATTTTGTGCTATTTTGCACTATCGCAGAGCAAATCTGTGAGTTGCCACTTAGATTCTTGACATAGCTAAAGAAGGCTTTGTGGTTATCTTTCAAATCCTTGGCTTTTTTTCTTTCGAAGTTAGCCTTGGATGATTTTATGAGGGACCTTAGTTTCTTATTGATTCTGATCAGGGATGTTTTTCCTTCTTGGGATTTGCTTTTTTTCTGAACTAGTTTCCTCCTTTTGTTGTATAACCTGTTTATGGCAGGGGTCCACCAGACTGGTTTCCTTCTCTTAGGGGAGTGAGTCTTGGTTTTGCTAAGGATGGCACAATCCATGCATCCTTGTAGGTACTCATAGAGTGCAATTGTAAAGGATTCTGCACCTTGGGTAGTGTTATCCTTTAGTGTGGGAGCTGTGAAACTTACCACCTCTGCCTTAAGTAAGGTGAAGTTTGCTTTAGAAAAGTTTTTCACTGTGGTTTCCTTGGTTGGGAGTGGTGGTGGTGGGGTGTGGACATCCAGGTGATTAGTTTATGGTCTGATCTCACCAGTGACGGGTTGACCTCTGGTATAGAGCACCTGCCGCCCATGTTGGTGATGACCAGGTCTAATATGTTGTGGCCTCTGGTAAGGGATTTTACCAGCTGATCCAGGGCATTTGAGTTGATAAATTCCAGAAATCAGTAAGCCTGGGAGTTTGTACCCAAGTAGTTTTCCCAGTTAATGCTAGGGTAATTGAAATCTCCCAAGATCAGGGTGTTTGGTAGGACCTTCATGTTTTCCAGTGTCTTCAAAAAGGTGGAGTGGTGGTCCTGGGTCATGGATGGTGATCTGTAGCAGGCCACAATTTGCATTGCAGATTTGCCCGATGTTAATTGCACATGGATGATCTCAGTGGTATCATGCTGCGCCACTATCCTGGAGGTGTGGGTATACTTGATGAATATGGATACACTCCCTCCTTTTGTGTTTCGGTCCGTGTTCTGTGCCCAAAATGTGTGGCATAGGTTGTAGCCCAGTAGTGCTGGAGTACTCTCTGGAGCCTTGAACCAGGTTTCAGTTACTGCACAGATGTCAATGTTCTCCATACTTAGGAGTGCTTTGAGCGCATGCATTTTGAGATTTAAACACCTGGCGTTGAGTAGCATAACCCTCATTTTTTCACTTGTGCTGTTTACGGAGGTGGGTTTGAATTTTGAGCCTTGCCTAAAAAAGGCACTATGTGGGCAGCAAGAGCCTTGGCCAGTATTCAAAAGCCAAGGGGTGACAGGTGTTAGACATCTCTTGTGAAGCAATGAGACTTGTCGAGCATGCCATCCCAAGCTGACAGACACTGGATCCCCTTTGAATGACACCAAAAGCTTAGCCAATTGTTGAAATTGATAATTTTTTCTTTATACTGAGGTATCATTCTTGGTGAGGGCAGGATGCTACTCAGGGTCAGGGTCATACCTGCCTGGGCTACATGATCAGAGAGCTCTTCCATGTCTCTTTTCATGTAGTCCAGGGAGGTACGGCTCGGGTAATTCACACCAACATGAACAATGACAGAGTCGTATTTGTACTTGTTCTGGAGTGACCTGAGTGCTTGTGTTATGTGGCAGATTCTGGCTCTCAACAGGCAGCTAACAGTAACCTTCTCCTTGTCCAGCCTAGTGGGTGGGGTGTCAGTGTGCCTGACTATTGACTCACCTATTACTAGTGTGTTATGTATGTTATTTTGCCTTAAGGGCTGTGATTGTGTGGCACATTGATTTTGTGTTTTATGTGTTGTCTGGTTTGTGACGGGAGGTGCAGGTTTTGTGGGTGTCTGCTTTGGAGCTCTCTGATGCTTTTGCAGGTTTTTATTTAGAGCATCCGAGTATGATTTTGTGTATTTATGTGTATTGTTTGCCAGTGCTGGTTTAGTAGGTCTATGTGAGGCTGGAGGTGTGCTGCAAGTGTTAAACTTCTCCTCATGACTGTCTGTTCCAGTCTTGGGTGGAGATACCTCAGCCTCCAGTTTGGCTGTATAATTGCATCTCTCACATATGTTAGTGTATTGTGGTAGGAGGAGAGGGCTGTCTGTGTATATGAGGCAGTTGTAACATTGCCTCAGGATACCCAGATTCACCAGCTGGACTGGAGAGTATATCTGAAGTTGCCCTTTGGTCATGCCTGAATAGTAGGGTGAGCTGATTAGTCGCTTGGTTGGTGAGGGGTGGATAAAGAGCCTTGCCCTGCTGGGCAGTCAAGTGTCGGGGTATATTAGTGCTTGCTTTTAGTTCTGAGCAAGTGCTGGACTGTAGGATGCTTTTTTAGTGCTTAGGTTGAGAGTTAGACTAGTTTCAAGTGAAAAACTGAAGAGGAGACTTAGTGGAGCTAGGAATAATTTAACCCTAGCTAACCGGTGCTGCCCGGCGCACAAAACCCTGCAACACATTTTTTAAACTACTAACTTTTGGGCTGGAACCACTCCTCCAGGGACAGATGGCTGCTCAAAGTTCCCCTCTCTCACAGGTGACCAGAGAAACTTGCCTCCATCCAAGTAAGTTACGGGCAACTTAGAAACTTGTAACACAGCCCTGAATTCAGCACTAGCCTGAAAACTGGACTATACTAGCTTAGAAAGGCGGGAAACAAGAAATGTATTTATTTATTTATTTATTTTTAAAAAGATAAGGCAAAAACAGTAAAAAGTACACTTAAAACAGCTTTAAATGACTACAAGCGATCAGAAAAGGCTATCACACTTTAATGTATAGCCTACAACAGTTAAACAATTTATTTAAACAAAAAACACATTTTTAAAAGTGCAGGTAGTCAAATAAGTACAATATGTGAAAAAAACAAGCTTTTAAATCACAATAAGTGCTGGAAAATCAATGTTTAGGCGGAAAACAGTTAAGTACAGCAAGAAAATACAGAAAACTGATACTCAATCACTCCAAAGTCTCTCTTTATGCTAGAAGGCTTATATTAGTTTAAGGCTTTCTAGTGCTTTCCAGTACGTTAGTTACAGGAAAGATGGGAAACAAGTGCAGATGTGGTCTTTTAAACCAGAAAGTTGAAAGAGATGGACAACTTCCCGAATGGTCAATAAACTACAATTCCTGGGCCAAGAACCACTCCTCTTGTGGTAGACAGGCTACCTAGTACTTACCACTCCCACTGATAAGCTAGAAGGCTGCACCTCAACACAAAGGCTTGGGGGGCTCAGAAGCTTACAAACAGTCCTGGATGCAGCAAATCTGTACCTGAACTAGACTAGTTATGAGAAAGGTGGGGATCAAGCACAAACATGGGCTTTAAAACCAGAAAGTTGAGAGAGATGGAAAAAAACTGCCCAAACGGCCAATAAACTACAATTTCTGGGCCAGAACCACACCTCCTGTGGTAGATAGGCTATATAGTGCTTACCACTCCCATTGATAAGCTAGAAGGCTTCCCTCCAACACAGAAAGGCCTGCGGGGCTCAGAAGCTTACTAACAGTCCTGGATACAGCAACTCTGTATCTGGACTAGGCTAGTAATAGGAAAGGTGGAAAACAAGCGCAAGTACGGCTTTTAAACTAGAAAGTTGAAAGAGATAGGAAAAACTGCTCAAACGGTCAGTAGCTACAATTTCTGGACCAGAAACCATTCTTCTTGTGGTAGATAGGCTACCTAATGCTTATCACTCCCACTGATAAGCTAGAAGGCTTCCCTCCAACACAGAAAGGCTTGGGGGGCTCAGAAGCTTACAAAGAGTCCTGGATACAACAAATCTGTACCTGGACTAGACTAATTACAGAACAGGTGGGGAAAAAGCGCAAATGCAGGCTTTTAAACCAGCAAGTTGAAAGAGATGGAAAACTGCCTAAACGGCCAATAAACTACAATTTATGGGCCAAAAACCACTCTTCCCATGGTAGATAGGCTACCTGATGCTTACCACTCCCACTGATAAGCTAGAAGGCTTCCCTCTAACACAGAAAGGCTTGGGGGCTCAGAAGCTTACAAAGAGTCCTGGATACAGCAAATCTGTACCTGGTCTAGACTAGTAACAGGAAGGGCAGGAAACAAGCACAAACACAGGCTTTTGAATCAGAAGGTTGAAAGAGATGGAAGAGCTTCCCAAATGGCCAATAAACTATCATTTCTGGGCCAGAAACCTCTCCTCCTGTGGTACATAGGTTACCTAGTGCTTACCACTCCCACTGATAAGCTAGAAGGCTTCCCTCCAACACAGAAAGGATTGGGATGCTCAGGAGCTTACAAACAGTCCTGGATACAAGTCTGTACCTGGACTCGACTAGTAACAGGAAAGGCAGGAAACAAGCACAAACACAGGCTTTTGAATCAGAAGGTTGAAAGAGATGGAAGATCTTCCCAAATGGCCAATAAACTATCATTTCTGGGCCAGAAACCTCTCCTCCTGTGGTAGATAGGTTACCTAGTGCTTACCACTCCCACTGATAAGCTAGAAGTCTTCCCTCCAACACAGAACGGATTGGGATGTTCAGGAGCTTACAAACAGTCCTGGATACAAGTCTGTATCTGGACTAGATAAGTTAGCGGAAAGGCAGGAAACAAGCTAGGAATTTTTTTTTTTTTTTTTTTTACAGAAAAGCAGCTAAAACAGCAGTAAATACAACTCAAATGCAGTGCAGGCTGGTACACGTGTATCAATATTATGGCAAATACAGTTTAATTAAATGCAATTAAATTAACAAATGACTAAAAAACAAGTGCAGAATGCATTAAATTAGAAGGCTACTAACAAGCAGTAATAAGTGCAGAGTAAGAAAAACTGAACAGATAGCCCGCAGAACAGCAACTAAGACAGTTACAGTAAGAGCAGCTGAATATATATATATATATATATATATATATATATATATATATTTTTTTTTTTTTTTTTTTTTTTGAGGGAGGGAACACAGCAGGATTAAGAGGCTACAGGGATTCTCCTTCTCAAATGCTCTCTTTGTACACAGTAGGAGTGCCTGAAATCAAAATACTACACAGTAAGCTGGAGTATGGGCAGTCCACAGGATTCACTGTTGTGGATTATGTCCCTGCTATGAGTACACACATTGTGATGTGCCATCTGACATGTCCATGACATGTAGTGGGCCGGCTGCAACATTGTCTCACTATCCCATAAAACATACCCCACATACCAAACATACAATCCTTTGTCTGCATAACCCTGTGGACAGTGGAGTATATGACATCTATGGGTGTATGTCATATGGGACAACACAGACATGTGAGATAGATGGCCATTACAACCATTTGGCCAACACATGTTCACATGGCATAGG
>NC_056732.1:1884997563-1885018545 GCF_019279795.1 Protopterus annectens | reverse complement strand
CCATATTACCTTTTTTAGGCACTGCTCAAAGGTTCATAGGTTCATAGGTAGGTACTAGTCTATCAGCCCTGGGGCCTATACAAGGCCAGCCAAAAAGGTACCCTGGCTTTTGCCACCCAAGAAATTTATTTTCCTGTGCCACTGTCATGCAGAGAGACAGAAGTGATCCCCAGGGTGAATTTCCTATTTCCCATCCAATAATCAAAATTTTCCTTGAAGAGTGCTAATGAGGAGCTTTGTTTGATATAGATAGGTAGTTTATTCTGGAGTATGTGAAGTCTGTTGGACAGGAATCTATCCCTCCGGCATGTTCTGTGTATTGCGGTGACAAGGTTTAGGTCCCTAGAGCATGTAGGCTCATAAGTAGGTACTAGGCTATCTGCCCAAGGGCAGTTATAAGCCTAGCCAGAATGTGTTGGCTTTCGCCTCCCTTTTATATTAGTTTTCTGAGCCTCTGTCTAGCAGGGCCACTGAAGTGATCTCAGGGGTAAATTTACAATTTCCCATCCACTCATCAAGATTCCTCTTGAAGAGAGTCTGCAAGGGGCTCTGCCTAACATCAACTGGGATTCTATTCCAGACTGAGGGAAGTCTCTGGGACAGGAATCTATCCCTCCAGCACATCCTGTTTATTGCTTTGCTGAGGTTCAATTCACTGGAGCATGTGGCTCTAAGAGATTTATTTTTCTTGAGGTAGAGCATGTCCATTAATTCTGGGTTGGCCATGGCCTTATACGTCAGGCATAGATCACCTGTGAGCAGGCAGTAAGCAACCGAGTAGAGCTGGATTTCTTTAGTTGTGCTGCATAGGGCATCTCTTTGAGGCCCATGATCCTCTTGGTGAAGTACTTCTGTGGTCTTACCAGCTGTTGCATGTGCCAATTAAGGTACATACCAAATGGGGCATTGTACTCTATTATGGGCCTAATGAGTGATGAGTAGAGGGGCACAATGACCACTCTTGATCTAGAGGTGAACCTTTTCATGATAAGGTGGGCTACATAGAAGGAATATCTAACCACTTTGCCAATGTGATTATCAAAGGAGAGGTTACTATCTACCTGTGTCCGCAGGTCCCTAATTACATTTTCCGTACCTAGTGGATTACCACCTTTGTGGTAATTCGTGGGCACTTTGTTTTTTCCAAAGGGGATGACTGTGCATTTTTTGGCATTCAACTTGAGGCCATGGTTTTCACACCAGGTATCTGTCTCTGTAAGACCCTTCTGGAGGATGTCTGTGTCAGCCACAGAGTCAGTTATGGCCCCCAGTTTACAGTCATCTGGGAACTTGGTCAGCCATAGTCCTCCCATGCTTGCCGGTACCTCAGAAGTATATACTGAACAGGAGGGGTCCCAGGACCAAGACCTGTGGGATGCCACTTGTGACTGGTTTAGAGTCGGACATGGCACCTGCAACTCTGACCATGTGTGTTCTATCCGTGAGCCAGTTGGCCACCCATCTCATGACATAGGGGTTAACATTCAAGCTGGCAAGCTTGTCTGTGATGCCAGAGTGGGGAATGGTGTCAAAGGCCTTAGTGCGGTCCAGGTAGGCAGTGTGGACTACCTTCCTTTCATCTATGGCCTTGGTAACTGTTTCAAAGAAGTCAACTAGGTTTAGGAGGCAGGATCTGCCTTTAACAAAGCCAAATTGGGTGGGGTCCAGTATCTGGAGGTTCCCAATGTCTCTATTTATGAGTTCCATGATAATTCGCGCCATAGCTTTGCAGACCAGGCTGGTCAGGCTTATAGGGTGATAGTTCCCAGGTTCTGTTGTGGCACCACCTTTGTGGAGTGGGATGACTGTTGCTGTACACCATTCTTTGGGTACATAGCCTGTGGGAAGGTTGAGTCTGAACAGTGAATGTAGGTGAGGGTTTAGTTCCTTTTGGAGCTTGTGCAAGACGCAGCCTGGGACACCATCCAGTCCCATTGATGCTGTGTTCTTAGCTTTGGATAGGGCTGTTTTTACCTGCATGTCCATGAAGTCTGGGGCTCTGCATTCTGGGATGGACACGGGCCCTTTTGGGGGTGAGGGGGGGGTTGAAGTTTGCACTGAACTTGTCCACCAGGTTGTTAGCAATGTCAGTTGGTACAGTGGATTTTTTGCCATTTTGCAGTAGCTGAAAGCATATCTGAGAGTTGCCACCTAAATGTTTGATATAGCTAAAGAAGGCTTTGTGGTTATCTTTAGATTCCTTGGCAATTTTTCTTTAGAAACTGGACTTGGATTATTTTATGAGCGATCGTAGTTTCTTGCTAATAATGATCAATGATACCTTTCCTTTTTGGAATTTTGCTCTATCATGTGTTAGTTTCCTCCTTCTGTTGCATAGCTTATTTATGGGCAAGGACCACCAGATTGGTTTCTTAGGTTCATAGGTTCATAGGTAGATACTAGGCTATCTGCCCTAGGGCATTTATAAGCCTAGCCAGTGTATTTGGCTTCCGCCTCCCTATTAGATTAGCCTACTGTGCCTCTGTAAAGTAGGTCACAGAAGGTACCCTTTTAAGAATAGTTTACTGTGCCTCTGTCTAGCAGGGACACAGGAGAGATCCCAGGGGTGAATTTGTGATTTCCCATCCACGCGTCCAAATTTCGCTTGAAGAGGGTCAGCAAGGGGCTATGTCTAACATGAATTGGGATTCTATTCCAGAGTGAGGGGAGCCTCTGGGAAATGAATCTGTCCCTCCAGCATGTCCTATTTATTTTTGTGCTGAGGTTTAGGTCCCTGGAGCGTGTAGCTCTAAGGGTCTTGGATTTTTTGAGGTGGAGCATGTCCATTAATTCTGGGTTTGACATGGCTTTGTACGTCAGGCATAGATCGCCCCTGAGTAGGTGGTAAGCAACTGAGTAGAGCTGGAGTTTCTTTAGTCAAGCTGCATAGGACATCTGTTTGTAGCCCATGATCCTCTTGGTGAAGTACTTTTGGGGTCTCTCCAGTTGCTGTAGGTGTCGGGTAAGGTACATCCCAAAAGGGGCATTGTATTCAATTATGGGCCTGATGAGTGACGAGTAGAGGGGCACAATGACCTCTCTTGATCTAGATGCAAACCCTTTCGTGATAAGGTGGGCTATATAGAAGGTCTTTCTAACAACTTTGGCAACGTGATTATCAAAGGAAAGATTACTATCTACGTTGGTCCCCAAATCTCTAATTACTTCTTCCGTACTTAATGGATTACCACCTATGTGGTAATTTGTGGGCACCTTGTTTTTCCCAAAGGGGATGACTATGCACTTTTTAGCATTTAGCTTGAGGCCGTGGCTTTGGCACCAAGCATCTGTCTCTGTGAGACCCTTTTGGAGGATGCTTGTGTCAGCTGGAGATTCGATTATGGCCCCCAGTTTGCAGTCATCTGCAAACTTTGTCAGCCATAATCCCCCCGTGTTAGCCTGAACCTCAGAGAAGTATATACCAAACAAGAGAGGTCCCAGAACTGAGCCCTGTGGGACGCCACTTGTAACTAGTTTGGATTCGGACATGGCACCTGCGATTCTGACCATGTGGGTTCTATCTCTGAGCCAGTTTGCAACCCATCTTGTGATATAGGGGTTCATATTTAAGCTGGTAAGCTTATTTATGATGCCTGAGTAGGGTATTGTGTTGAAGGCTTTTGCGAGGTCCAGGTAGGCTGTGTGGACTACCTTGCCCTCATCTATGGCTTTGGTAACTATTTCAAAGAAATCAACTAGGTTTAAGAGGCAAGATCTTCCCTTAACAAAGCCAAATTGGGTAGGGTCCAGTGTCTGGAGGCTCCCAATGTCTTTGTTTATGAGTTCCATGATAATACGCTCCATAGCTTTACAGACCAGACTAGTCAGGCTTATGGGGCGATAGTTTCCGGGGTCCATTGTGGCACCACCTTTGTGGAGTGGGACCACTGTAGCTGTACGCCATTCTTTGGGTACATATCCTGTAGTAAGGCTAAGTTTGAACAGTGACTTAATGTGAGGGTTCAGTTCTTCTTGGAGCTCGTGTAAGACACAGCCTGGGACACCGTCCAGTCCCATAGATGCTGTGTTTTTTTGCTTTGGAGAGGGCAGCTTTCACCTGTGCATCTGTGATGTCAGGGAGGTTACATTCAGTTGGGATAGGCATTTGCTGCTTTGGGGTGGAATGGGGGAGAAGTTTGCACTGAATCTGTCTGCCAGGATGTTGGCTATGTCTGTAGGTTCGGTATATTTTGTATCATTATGCAACAATTCAGAGCATATCTGGGAGTTTCCGCCCATGTTCCTGACATAACTAAAGAAGGCCTTGGGATTATCTTTACTGTCTAGGGCAATTTTTCTTTTGAAACTGGCCTTTGATGATTTTATGAGGGATCGAAGTGTCTTGCTAATACTGATCAGTATTGCCTTCCCTTTTTGGGATTTTGCTCTGTCATGTAGTAGCTTCCTCCTTCTGTTATATAGCTTATTTATGGCCGGGGTCTACCAGACCGGTCTCCTGTTTTTGGAGGAGTGAGTCTTGGTTATATTTGGGATAGCATGATCCATGCATTCCTGCAGGTGCTCATAGAATGCATTTGTAAAGGATTCTGTGGATTGGGCTGCATTATCCTCTGGCCCAGGGGCTTTGAAGGATTCCACCTCAGTCTTGAGAAGTGCAAAGTTGGCTTTTGAGAAATTCTTTACAGTGATTTCCTTGGCTGGGGGTGGGGAAGGGATATGGATGTCCAGAGAAATTTGTTTATGGTCTGATCTTACCAATGAGGGGGTTACCTCTGGTGTGGAACATAAAGTCCCCATGTTGGTGATGACCAGGTCCAATATGTTGTTCCCTCTTGTGGGAGTGGTGACCAGTTGTTCCATTGTGTTAGAGTTTATAAATTCAAGGAACCGTTGGGCGAGGGTGTTTAAGCTTGAGTAGTTTTCCCAGTCAATGTTTGGGTAGTTGAAGTCAATCAATAACATAGTGTTTGGAGAGACATTCATATTCTCCAGTGTTCTCAGGAATTCCAAGTGGGGTTCCTGTAATAGGGAGGGTGTTCTGTAGCAGGCTACAAAATGAAAGGCAGTTTTGCCCGCTGTTAGTTGCACATGGATGGTTTCCGATGCTTTGTACAGTGCCACTAACCTGGAGGTGTAGGTATCTTTGATGAATATAGATACTCCCCCTCCTTTTGTGCTTCGGTCCAAGTTTTGGGGCCAAAACGCATGGTATGAGTTATAACCTGGTAGTGCTGGGGTGCTCTCAGGAGCCCTGAACCAGGTTTCTGTTACTGCACAGACATCGATTTTCTCCATACTGAGGAGAGTCTCGAAAGGCATCTTGAGGTTTAGACTTCTGGCATTGAGTAGCATTACCTTAAGTTTTTTTATGTTTAGGGTGTCTATGGGGGGGGGTTTGTCCTTTGAGCGTTGGCTAACAAAGGCACTATGGGGTGGCAAGAGCCTTGGCCAGTATCAAAGCCTAAGGGTGACAGGTGCAAGCCGTCCCTAGCGAAGCAACGTGGCTTGTCGAGCATGTCATCCCAGGCCGACAGACACTGGATCCCCTTTGAATGACACCAATACTTTAGCCAATTGTTGAAACTGATCATTTTGTCTTTATACTGTGGCATCATTCTTGGTGAGGGCAAGATGCTACTCAAGGTCAGGGACATACCAGCCTGGGTTACATGGTCAGAGAGATCCTCTATGTCTCTTTTCATGTAGTCCAGGGAGGTACGTCTCAGGTCATTCACACCAGTATGGACAATGACAGAGTCATACTTGTACTTGCTTTGTAGTGACCTGAGTGCTTGCATTATGTGGCAGATCCTGGCACCTGACAGGCAGCTTACAGTGACCTTCTCCTTGTTCAGTCTGGTGAGTGGGACGTCAATGTGCTGGACAATAGAGTCCCCTATAACAAGTGTATTTGGTGTGTTGTTTGGCCTTATGGGCTGTGACTGTGAGGCACACTGATTTTGTGAGATATGTGATTTGTGGGTATTGCTGAGGGGTGGCTGTTGCTTGGATATCTGCTTAGGAGGTCTTTGCTGTTTAGGCAGATTTTTATTTAGAGCCTCCGAGTTTGTTTTTTGTGTTTATGTGTTGGGTATGCAGATACAATAGGTCTGTGTGAGACTGGATTTGTGGTGTGGGTGGTTACCTTTTCCTCCTGACTGACTGTGCCAGTCTTGGGTTGAGAGAGCTCTGGCTCCAGTTTGGCTGTGTAACTGCATTTCTCACATGTATTAGAGTTTGTTGGAAGGAGGAGAGGGTTGTCTGTGTACATAAGGAAATTGTAACATTGCCTCAAAATTCCCAGAATCACCAACTGGACTGGAGAGTAACCTTGAAACTGACACTTGGACATACCAGATTAGTATAGGGAACTGTTTTTTTTTACTGATCAGATTAGGGAAGGGACTGATTTTTCACTTGATCAGGAAGGACCAATAGGGAGTCTAATACTTATGAGAAGTCAAGGAGGGTGTAGTGCTTTAGTTAGTTAGTGTTCCCTTATAAGAGCTGAGCAAGTGCAGGGCTTTAGAAAGAGAATAGAGTGATTACTTTGAAAGTTTGAACAGTTCTAAGGGAAAAAGTGAAGAGCAGACTTTGTGGAGCCTGGAATAGTTTAAACCTGTTTAGGCGGCGCTGCCCGATGCTGCTCAGTGTGCAAAACTGTGCAAAAAGAGAGTTGTAGGGTTTTAAGAGAGAGAGAGATCAAGGAGTTTAGAATTGACCCAAAATGGCCAATAAAACTACAGCTTCTAGGTAGTAACCACTCCTCCAGGGACAGGCAGGTTGTTCAGTGTTAACCACCCTACAAAAACCCATGATACTACCTTCTCCATATCCTCAGCTGACAAGACCTTCATTACCCCAGTACCAGAAGCCAAGTTGCTAGGATTTACCATTCACCAGCAACTAAAATGCAACAAATATAGATCCCTTACTGTCTCCAAAGTCAACAAGAAGCTAGGGACCCTCTATCACTGCAAACGGTACCTAGCCAGAACCCATCTGATATCAACGTGTCAGTTGCCCTGCTAGACAGGGGTCCAGGGAAGTAAATAGTGTGGGAAGAAATAGCCAGGGAATTGTTATGGCTAGGCTTGTATAGGTCCTAGGGCTGATAGATTAGTACCAACCTATGAACACTATTGTACGCATGTCCAGTATTAACAAACCTAAATAAAACTGACCTTAATAAACTCTCCACATGCTATAACAAAATCACCAGATTCACTGCCAATGCCAGATCTCATTCCCACCACTGCCAATCCTTGGATACACTCCACTGGTTAGAATTCCCAAACCAACTATGATACCACCAACTCAACCTAGCATACCAGATCTTAGTTTATCCTGAAAAAACCCTGCCCTGAAAGGTCTCCTAAAATTCTACAATTCAAATAGGCAGTTATGATTCAGTAACAAAGCTCTAATAGAAAATAGCCAGTGTAAAAACATCTCCGGAGAATCTTCAGTCACACAGTTACAAATATGTGGAATACCCTGCCTCCTGACCTCATGCTACAAAAATGTACATCTACATTTAAACTCCACCTAAAATCCCATCTATACACCAACCAGTTATGTAACTGCAATGGACCTCCCTGAACTCCCACCCTGCTGAATGAAACTACCCTTTACACTTTAGCAAACACATAAAAATGAAAAAAGAAGAGAAAGACAAATGTTCAGACGCTAATAATTTTTGGTTTCTTTAGCAATCAAACTTTTCTATGTCTTACTATCGGCTGGTATGTTTTAGTACAACCAGTAAATTGAAGCAAAAACAGTCATAAATCAGCACTGGACATTTATTGTGTTGTTTTGGATTATTAACTGGTATTGTGGGACGCTATATCATTTTGCGTTTCTCATATTCACAACTTATCTATGTCCTATTATTGGCTGATATTTATTAGTGTAATCAGCAATTTCACCATGATAGTTATTAACCAGCATTGGGCATTTTAGGCTGATTGCATTTGTCTTTATTTGGTTATATCTTGTTAATATTTCATTGAGACCTAGCAGTCTGGGTTTCATCTTTATTTCCAGGGGATTCATAGGACACTTTTCATACCACAAGGATTTTTCCCATTATTGTTATAATATAGTCATGGCATCATTCTTTTTGGGACATGATTTATAACTTTATATTGTTCACCTGCTAATACTATTTCTGGTTGCCTTTCATGAGACATATACATACAGCTATTATGGTTTAGAATCAAGGCATTTGCATTTTTTGAACGCTTTGCTACTAGGGAAAATTATTTTGCCTTATACAGCATTAGAATTGTCATGTGTTCTTATGAAGTTGGAAAATTGCTACAGTAAAATGTTTTGTGTTGCCATGAGTTTTCTGGAGGATATGAACTCTGAAACTCAAATGTCTTGTCATTCAGTTGACAAATACCTTGTTTAATTACTACTGCTCTTTACCGCTTGATATTTTGTGTAAAGCATACCTTTGTTACCACAGCTAAACTCTCCTTTATAATGTAACATACTTTTGTATATTGTAATGCCAAGACTGAATATTGTTCTTTTTAATGTACTGTTTGTGACTTATCTCTGCATATATTTGTAACTAAGATTTGGACTTAATTTAGGCCAAGATTTAAACTCTGATGGACCTATTGTATGCTGTAATCATCTTTATATTTGTCATCTTTGCTTCTAAATACACTCCTTCTCTCATAATGTTACCCTATTCTCTAATACCCATACTGATGGCTACTTATGTAATCACCATGTATGAAAACCAGATGCTTATTGATTATCAGTACCCAAACGGCCATACTATCACACCAGATGTAAAACAGCCCACCTTTAGCCATACTAATCAATACGGGTCCAACTCTAAGCCTCACTCACTCTTTCAGCATGCAAACCCCAGACACACAAGCTCTAGAGCCAAACAATATTACAAACTTTTAAACAAACTCCTGAAACTTATCACTAAGTATAGCCCTAGTCTTATACTTGGTGGTGACATTCATCCCAACCCTGCCCCATCCACCTCTGATATATATACCCCCTATATCTTCCACCAAAGCCACAAAACTACAATTAGTAGACCTACCAACTCTCTCCTGGCCTGTCATCTCAATATTAGAAGCATCAATAACAAGGTACATGAACTGCATGCACTCCTGACTGTCCACTCCCCTGAGATTCTCTGTCTGTCTGAGACCTGGTTAAAACCTACCACAACTGATAATGAAGTGTTACCACCTGGGTATAACATTCACAGGCTAGACCGTGCTTCCCGGAAGGGGTGTGGGGTAGCTATACTCTATAAATCTGCATTGAATGTGACCATAGGTGTTAATCAACCATCTCAAATTAATAACTCAGAAATCCTGGCCACTAAATTGCAAATTAACAAAAGTAAATATATCAACATTATCTGTATGTATATTCCCCTGGGTAATAATATAGCCACACTCGAAGATACCCTACACTGGATTTCATGTCATTACCTTCAAGAAACCCTATTACTTGGTGACTTTAACATAGACTGGGCCACATGTTCCTCAGAATCCCCTACCACCCACATCAACCTACATGCATTTACTCAAATCATAACCACCCCAACCAGGCTAGGTAATCCCAAACATAAAGAAAGCATACTAGACTGGGTACTTGTAAATAGTAACCCCCAATTGTACACTGCTGGTACCCTCCCTGATGATGTGAGTGATCACCTTCTTACTTATATAGTTAAGCAAAAAGCCACTATCAATCCTTACTTAGGAAAGTTAGAAACAAAGTAAACTTTGACCCTGTCAAATTCAAACAGGAACTTTACTCCTGTAACTGGTCTATGTTAAAACACCTCCACTTAGAAGAGGCAGTTGCATATTTTAACAATAGATTTCTTGATATCCTTGACTTGCATGCACCTGCCCGTTCTAAGTGAACAAAGACAAAAACTGCCCCATGGCTGTCTAAAGAATGTAGACTAAACATTTCCAGTGGAAACAAAATCTGGGCTCTGTGGCGCTCCACTAAAGACCCCTACAATCATGTTAAATACAGGCAAGCTAGGAATGAGACTAAAAAATCCATTCTACAAGACAAAAAACAATACTACTGTAATTTACAGACTGCAAACCAGAACAATCCTCAGAAGTTTTGGGTAGGTCTGAATAATCTACTCCATCCTGGAAAAATGTCTACCCCTATCCCCATTGCTACCCTTGATAAATCTCCTGAGGATGTCTCAGATAGTTTTAACCATTTATTTACAGAGACAATTCAAGCCCTAGCTAGCCCACTGCATCCCAGCTCCCCTGGCCCTGATAGTACCACCCCTATAAACCCACTCTCGTTTAGCTTCCAACCAGTGTCCACATCACTTATCCGTACCTTGATCAAAAAATTAAAACCCACCACACTCTCAGCTGATCAACTCCCTGCTGAGTACCTTCAAAAATCAGCTGATGCCATAGTCTATCCAGTATCTATACTAATTAACCGCACCATAGCAGAGGCAAAAATTCCCACCATTTGGAAAACATCCTATGTAATCCCACTACATAAAGGAGGTTTCTCCACTGAATTCTCCAATTACAGACCAATAGCTATATTTTCTCCACTAGCTAAGATTATGGAAACATGTATACACAAACAACTCATGCACCAATTAATTCAGAATCACCTCATGGCCGATATCCAACATGGCTTCCGTCCACACCACAGCACAACTACAACCTAGCATTCACCAACACCATTAATAATAATTGTAACAATAATCAAATATCCTCATCCCTCTTCTTGGATCTTTCAAAGGCATTTGACATGGTGGATCACCAACTTTTGATTCACACCCTGCAATCTTTCTGTCTAAATACCAGTGCCATTCAATGGTTTAAATCTTACCTCAGTGGGAGACAGCAGGCTGTCCTCTGGCAGAACAAGCTCTCCAACCTATTACCTAACACCCTTGGAGTGCCATAGGGCTCCATATTAGGACCCCTACTGTTTTTCATCTTTATAAATAACCTATATACAATCATCCCGAATGTTAGCTGTATGCAATGCGCTGATGATTCCACCCTGATTTGCTCAGCCACATCTCTCTCAGAATTAAGGTCTGTTACCCAATCCACCTTAATATCCTTTCTTGGTTCAAAAGATATCTCTCTGATAGATCCCAAGCTGTGAAATGGCAAACGGGTACCTCTACCTTCCTTCCTTCCTACCCCAACCGGAGTTCCCCAGGATTCTATTCTCGGACCAATGCTCTTTAATGTCTTCATCAATGATTTTCACTCTGCAATTCCAAACACTCAAATAGTGCAATATGCAGATGACTCCACTTTATTCTGCTCAGACTCTAGCCTTCCCAAGCTCCAGGCCAAGACCCAATTGGCCTTCACAACTACAGAGAATTGGATGCTTCAAAACCATCCTCCTTTAATGCCAATAAATCCAAAATCATTATTTTCTCCCCTCAAGATCCCTCCCACTTGATAAGCACTCTTTCAAGATCACCAGCCTCACCCACTCCTCAATAGAAGTTGTTACTTGTGCCAAACTACTTGGTGTTACCATTGATGAACACTTGAAATGTAATACTCATATTCAACTAAACATAAAAAAAACATCAACAGCTCGGTATGCTTTACAGACACGCTCACTTTCTGTCAATAGCTACAAGACAAACCCTCACCTCCAACTTCCTTCTACCTTCTCTATTGTATGGTGCTCCTCTTCTAACCAACCTCACAGCTTCTATCTCCTCAGAACTAGAAAGTTGCTACAACAAAATCGCCAAATTTGCTACTAATTCTACTCATTCCACACACCATTACATCTCCCTCCATAGTCTTAAATGGTTAGAACTCCCTAATCATCTTGATTACCTTCAACTTACTACTGCCCACAAACTAATCTTTAAACCCACTGCTTGCTCTGCACTAACTAATATCTTGCCTTTCTACACTCCTCTCAGGCCCCTAAGATCAGCCCACCAAACTCTTCTTTCAGTTCACAAACCTAAACGACCTCCTGGCCACCTTCTACTTTCTTATACTATAGCAAAAACATTGAACTTGCTTCCTCCCCTGCTAAGAATCACTACAAACCCTGAACAATTCAAATCTCTGCTCCATTCCCACCTCTCCCAAAAGTGGAAATGTAATTGTATGCTTCCTACCTAAATCCACTAACGTCCCCTTTTCATGATTCTCCCTCTTGCCCCTCTCCATCCAACTCCTTATTCAGCTCCCCACCCTCAGCTTTTTTTAATAATTTTCTCCCTGTATAAACTCTATGTAAATACTTTATATATCTTCACATCCTTACTGCCTATAATGCCTCTTCATGCAACTGTATCTTTGACCACAAACATAAAATGAATCTTCATCTAATTGTTCTTTTTTCCTCCACCTGGCATTTCTTCTCCTTTTACTTCTTTTGCATTTCAAATGTATATTTAATTTTTGCTTTTTTCTGTGCTAACTATGCAAATGTATACAATTTTATTTTTGCTTGCTTGTAAATTATTTAATTGTGCAATTTGTTTGTATTATGGAGCTTTTCTCCCCGGGACTCCACTGAAAATGGGCTTTCGGGCCCAGTGGACATCCCTAGTTATCAAACTGGAAATAACTAAATAAATAAATAAATACTATAGAAACCTGGCTCTTCGAACGTTGATTGTTGCTAAATCCCCAAAAAACAAAAACAATGTTATTCTCTTCAACACAAAGGTCCACACCATTTACCTTCGCCATAAATGCAAAAGATAGCACAATAATCACTCCCCAATTCCTCTACAAAACTGTTAGGAGTAATAATTGTTTTGTTTGTGTGTTTTAGCTGCTTTTCTGTATATATAGACTTCTCTGTATATGTAGACTAGCTACTTATTCTACTGTATTACTGCCTCAAATCGTTTTTCAGTTGTGCACTTGCCTTGCTTCATTTAAAAAGTTTTAAATTGCTAATTTTGTAGAGTTTTAATTGCATTTACTGTTTATGACTACACACTCAAGTATGTTAGCCTTGTCTGTGTTTATTTACTGTATTATTGCATTGTTTAGCCTGTTTCAACAAAAAAAAAAATACTATCTTGTTTGCTCGTTTCCCACCTTTTCTAGCCAGTCCATATCCCAGGCTTTGCTTGTCTCAGGACTTTATTTTCTGTGTTCAGAGCTATCCAGACCTTGCTGTGGTAGAGGGAAGTCCTACTGCCTACCAATGGGACTGGTGAGCATTGTACTGCCTATCTAACGCTAGAGGAGTGGTGTCCAGCTCTGAAATTGTAATTTTATTAGCCTTTTTGGGCTGATTTCTATCCCTTTCAACTTTCTGGCTTAAAAACGTGTGTGTTTGCACATTTTTCGCAGTGAGGCTACAGTTAAACTATTCCAGGTGCCAGAAAGTCTGTTCTTCAAATTTTCCCTTAGAACTAGCTGATTTCTCAGTAGTAGCACTAAAATCTGTACCCCTGCGACTAGCACTTGCTCTAGAATGTACTGGAAAGCACTAGGAAGCCTGAAACTGATACAAGCACTCAGTGCTCCTTGTCAATAAGAAGAAATTAATTGTAGGCACTAAGCCTATAATTGCAAAGTATCTTGCAAAGCTAAGGGAAAACAGCTCTTAAATTTTACAAAACAGCACCTAAACAGGCATGTACAAGGGTCAGCTTCCAGTGATTTCTCCTGTCCACCTGGTGAATCTGGGCATACTGGGGCAATGCAGCAACTACCTCATGTACACAGACAATCCTCTCCTCCTGCCACCCAATACTACAACCTGCGAGAGATGCACTTACATAGCCAAATTGGAAGCAAAGCTCTCTCTGGCCAAGATTGTGCTAGACAGTCAAGAGGAGAAGGTTAACACCTGCATTACACCTCAAGCAACTCATAGCCCTTCAAAACCCACACCATCAACACCCACACATAGCAACACTAAACCCACATATGCGGAGGCCCTTAACATTAACCTGCCCAAGCAACAAGGACCACTGAGGCTGAAACACAAACACCAGTCACAACCAAAATGACACATAGCTCACAACAGTAGTGTGCCACCCAACAACAGCCCCTAAGGCAAGACAATGTACCCAACACTTTAGTCATAGGTGACTCTATAGTCAGGCACACTGATGTCCCACTCACCAGGCTGAACAAGGAGAAAATTACAGTCAGCTGCCTGTCAGGTGCCAGGATCCGTCACATAACAAATGCACTCAAGTCACTCCACAACAAGTACAAATACAACTCTGTCATTGTCCATGCTGGAGTGAATGACTTGAGACGTACCTCCATGGACTACATGAAAAGAGACATGGAAGAACTCTTGGATCATGTGACCCAGGCAGTGACCCTAGCCCTGAGTAGCATCCTGCCTTCGCCCAGAATGATGCCACAGTATAAGGACATAAATGATTGACTTCAACAATTGTCTAAGCTTCTGGTGTCATTCAAAGGGGATCCAGTATTTGTCTGCCTGGGAAGACATGATCGACAAACCACGATGTTTGCAAGAGATGGTCTGCACCTGTCACCCCTGGGATTCAGGTTACTGGCTAAAGCACTTGTCACCCCTATAGTGCCTTTTTTAGGCAAGGTTCAAAGGATAAAACCACCACTGTAACAGATACAAGCATGCAAAATCTGAAGGCAATGCTACTCAATGCTAGAAGTCTAAACCTCAAAATGCACTCTCTTGAGGCACTCCTAAAAATGGAGAACATCGATATCTGTGCAGTAACTGAGACCTGGTTCAAGGGTCCAAAGAGCACCCCTGCAATACCAGGCTACAATTCTTACCACACTTTTTGGCCACAAAACCAAGACCGAAACACAAAGGTGGAGGAGTGTCCATATTCACCAAGGATATTCACTCCTCCAGGCTAGTTGCCCAACACAATGCATCTGAAATTCTCCAGGTGCAACTAACACTAGGTAAGACTGCAATCCAAATTGTAGCTTGCTACAGATTCCCCACCATGCCCCAAGATTCTCACTACACCTTTCTAAACATACTGGAAAATATTAAGATACAACCAAACACCCTAATACTGGGTAAATTCAATGACCCTGCCATTAACTGGGAAAACTACTCGGGTACCAACTCATTTTCCCAATGGTTCTTGGAATTCATAAATTCCAACACCCTGGATCAACTAATCCACTGTCCCACCAGGAGGTCCAATATCCTAGACCTGGTCATTACCAACATGGGAGATAGATGCTCCACACTAGTGGTCACCCCCTCATTGGTCAGATCTGACCATAAGCTAATCACCCTTGACATCCACATCCCAACCCCATCCCCCAGTAAGGAAACCTCCTTAAAAAACTTCTCCAAAGCCCACTTCATGTTACTGAAGTCAGAAGTGACAAACTTCAAAACACCCACGCAAACAGGATCTGGAAGTTCAACTGCAGAATCCTACACTAAGGCACTGTACGAGCACATCCACTCGTGCATGACTCGTGCCATCCTAAATAGAACCAAGATGCTCTTCTCCAAAAAAAGGAAGCCAATCTGGTGGTCCCCTGCTATAAACAAACTATACAACAGAAGGAAGAAACTGTTGCAGAAAAGAGGAAAATCCCAGGATGCAAAGAACTCCCTCACCAGCCTCAGTAAGAAGCTGAGATCCCTCATAAAATCTTCAAAAGCTAGTTACAAAAATAAATTTGCCAAAGATTCCAAAGACAACCACAAGGCATTCTATAGTTATGTCAAGAATCTAAATGGCAAGGCTTAGATCTGCTCTGAGCTACAACAGAATGGAATTAAATATACTGATCCCAAGGATATTGCCAGTATCCTGGCAGATCGATTTAGTGCCAACTTCACCCCCCTCTCACCCCCTAAAGGGCCCATCTCAATACCAAAAGATTGCCAAATTCCAGTAATCACGGCCACACAGTTAGAAACCGCACTCTCCAAAGCTAAGAATACAGCATCCATGGGACCAGATGACATCCCAGGCTGTGTACTACATGAACTACAAAATGAACTGGCATCTCACCTAAGTGTCATGTTTAATCATAGCCTCACCTCAGGCTTCATGCCCACTGAGTGGCGCACAGCTACAGTTATCCCGTTCCACAAGGGAAGATCCACCCTGGATCCAGGGAACTACCGTCCCATCAGTCTGACAAGCCTGATCTGCAAGGGCATGGAACACATAATCATGGAACTTATAAACAAAGATATTGGCAACCTTCAAACACTGGACCCCACCCAGTTTGGGTTTGTGAAGGGTCGATCTTGTCTCCTGAATCTGATTGACTTCTTTGAATCAGTCTCCAGAGCTGTGGACGAGGATATGGCAGTCCACACAGCCTATCTGGACCTCATCAAGGCCTTTGACACCATCCCCAATCTGGAATCATAGATAAACTTACTAAGCTGGGCATAAATCCCTACGTCACTCGATGGGTTGCCAACTGGCTTACTGACAGAAACCAGACTGTAAAAGTAGATGACTCCAAATCCAGCTCCAGACAAGTGACAAGTGGAGTACCTCAGGGTTCAGTCCTGAGACCCCCCTTGTTTGGCATCTACTTCTCTAAAGTACAGGCCAACACTAAGGGACTCTGGCTAACAAAGTTAGCAGATGATTGCAAACTGGGAGCCATTATTGAATCCCCAAATGATGTGGATATTCTACAAAAGGGCCTTACATAAACAGATTCCAGGTGCCAGAGTCATGGGCTCAAGCTTAATGCCAAGAAATGTATAGTTATCCCCTTTAGAAAAAAAACATGTACCCATGAATTACCACATAGGTGGAAGGACACTAAACATCGAAAGTGTGATGAGAGACATAGGGACACAGGTGGACAGTGGTCTCACGTTCGATAACCACATCGCCACAACAGTCAGGAAATCCTTCTATGTGGCACACCTCATCACTAAGGGCTTTTCATCCAGAAAAAAGGAGGTCATTGTCCCACTGTACTCATCCCTCATTAGATCCATTATAGAGTATAATGCCCCATTTGGTATATACCTCACAAGACATCTGCAACAGCTAGAACGGCCACAGAAATACCTCACTAAAAGAATCACAGGCCTAAAGCAGATGCCATATGCTGACCGTCTAACAAAACTCCAGCTATACTCCGTGGCATATCGTCTACTCAGAGGCGATCTCTGCTTAACATACAAGGCCATGTCAAACCCTGAGCTGTTGGACATGCTCCACTTAAAGAAATCCCAATCCCTCAGAGCCACACGCTCCAGGGATCTAAACATTGTCATCACAATGAACAAGACATGCTGGAGGGATAGGTTCCTGACCCAGAGACTCCCCATACTCTGGAATAGACTGCCCATACATGTCAAGCAGAGCACCTCATTGGACCTCTTCAAAAGGAACCTTGATGATTGGGTGGGAGATAGGAAATTCATCCCGGCAATCATGTCAGTCACCCTGCTAGACAGGGGCCCAGAGAAGTAAATATTGTAGGAAGAAATATCCAGGGAATTGTTATGGCTAGGCTTGCATAGGCCCTAGGGCCAATAGCCTAGTACCAACCTATGAACATATGAACCTATGAACCTAAAATTTGACCTTCATGTAAACGAAACGATCAAAACCATCAATAAAAAATGAGGGTCACTGTATAGAATAAAAGCCTTCCTAACCCCTCCGGCTATGGTTGCCATAGCTCGCTCCCACCTGCTTTCAACACTTTTATATGCATCCCCCTCTTCTTTCTAATCTAAATAAAACTGTACTTAATAGACTCTCAATCTGTTACAACCACAGTGCCAGGTTTGCCACTTGCTGACCTTTTAGAGCACATCATTGCATCAACCTTAAACAGCTTGGGTGGCTAGAACTTCCCAGTCTAATCCAGTATAACCTTTTGATTATGGCTAATAAAATCCTCTATTATCCAGATAACACACCAGCTCTTAAAAATATGATCACCCCCACAACAATCCAAGACTGCTCAGATCCTCAAACAGACTACAAATTAAGACAATTAAAATTAACAATGTAGCAGGTGACTCCCTCTTTGCAAACTCTGCAGGCAAAGCATGGAACCTCCTTCCAGCTAACATTATTTGCTCTTCTCCTATCCCAATTCAAGGCTAAACTTAAGCAACATCTGGCACTAAATTGGCTTTGCCACTGTAACAAGCCTAGCTAACCCTCACCATGAATGTATATAATCTATTAATCAAATTACTGTTATTTTTTCCCCTGACTGTTACCAGAGGTAATTCAAACTTGTGATATTGTCTATTTCATGCCTGCTTATGTCATTTGTAAATATCTTATCTGTAATGTGCCATCTTTGTTATTACTTATCTGTCTGCCTTGGAGCTTTTCTCCCCGGGCCACCACTGAAAATGGACATTAATCCAGTTGGACTATCCAGGTCAACAAATGTAAAATAAATAAATAAATAAAATAAATGTTGACTACATGGCTCAAGCTATGGATTCACAATACTAGCTGGATGAGAATTTAATATACAATGAAAACAGTGAGATTAATAAGACTAATAGTTACGATGATCTATCCTTCATAACAATTGATAGAGCAGAAATTACTGTATTAGAAGCTGAAGATTCTTCAGAGATGGACAGCAAAGATACTCTTGTAATTGGAGACTCAGTTATTAGAGGAACTGATACTTATATTTGCAGAGATTATAATGAACATCGAGTAGTGTTATGCTTGCCAGGAGCAAAAACAGAAGATGTGAAACAAGCCTTGGAATGCCGTAATGTAAGGAAGTATGGATCTGTTTTTATTCATGTTGGTACAAATGATGTCACCAACAAAGATTCTCTGACTGTTAGTCGGGAACTGACAGCCCTCCTAGATAGTATAGTTTGTACTGATGTTAGGACATATTTTTCACAAATCACCTACAGAAAGGATAGTCAGGTCACGGTGAATGAAAAGAGTTTTTGGATAAACACCTACATGGAAAAAATGTACTGTTTTAAAAAATGGAAATGTGTAGAGCATCCAAGCCTTCTTTTGGGGACACGTGTTCAGACAGGATGGTGTGCATTTGTCTAGATCAGGGAAGAGAATTTTTGCAGCAGATATTTTGTAATATTTGACAAACACTAACCAGGATTTTTGCCAGGTCAAAAATGTAACAGTTCACAGATAGCAACATTTTATGCATCTCTGATGGTTGTTAATGCTAGGAGCATTAATAATAAAGTTTTTTATTAGAAAATATGCTATGTTCCCACAAGATTGATGTTGTTATTGTTTGTGAAACATGGTTAAAGAACAATGACTGGAAACTGATTCTGACAGGGTATAAATGTTTTTACTGTAACAGACATTCTAACAAAAAAATCAGGTGGAGGTGTTATGATAGGGATTAAAGATAGCTATGAGACTTGTGATAATTACATATTCAATGATAACACCAATACTATAGACTGTGTTAACTGTGACAATAAAGACAACACTGGAACACATAACAATTCTTGGAGTGTATAGACCACCAAAGTCAAATGCTAATGACCTAGAGGGATTCAAACATTTCTTGCATGAAACACAGGAGGGAAGAATAATATTAGCTGTGGACTTAAATTTACCAGAAACAGACTGGAATAATATTGATTCAACAACATTAATAAAGAAATTATTCAGAGTATATTCAGGAACAACAAATGCTTCAGATTGTAAAAAAAAACCTACCAGGGGACAGAATATACTAGATATTGTTTGTGTTTCCAAAGAAATTGCTGTAACTTCATGTTTTACCACCATTGATGTGCAGTAATCATGGGGTTATAAAGGTTAATTTGTTGCAACATAATTCTGCCAAACTCAAATCTAAGCCAAAGGACAGAAGATTAATTACAGAGTATAGGGAAGCAAAACAGTTACTATATAAAACTAATTGGAGTGAGGTGTTCAGTGGAAAAAACTGCAGATGGAATGTAGAAAGTTTTGAAAGAGAAATTGTTTGAGTGCAAAAAGTAAAAAAAAATGTTTAACATCAGGATCTATGCATGTAACATCGGTGGGGGGGTGTATTTCCATAAGAACAAGATACCTGATTAAGATGAGAGACAAAAAATATAAGAAATGGAAGAGAGGTCGAACTACAACTTTGAAAACTGAAATAAACGAGCTGGACAAACAGATTAAGCATAGTGTTAGACAAGACCAAGAAAAATTTGAGGAAATTTTATATAAAGATATTGAGCATAATAGGAAACCTTTTTCTAGATGCACAAGATGTGGAAGGAGTAAAGACACACAAATTGAAAAACTGTGTGCAGATTCTAAAATTTATTCTCAGACACAATAGATTATAGATATATTTACAAAATCATGTGTAAAACAGTTTGGCTGCACAAAAGGGGTGGTAAGTTGTCCTTGTAACATTCAGGTAACCCCAGATACTGAAATCAAATTAGATTATATTGAAAAAGAACTGGGCAAACTGGAGCCAAGCAAAGCACGGGGAGGAGACAGAATTAATAACAATGACCTGAGAACACTTAAGCAAGAACTTACACTGCCATTACATTTATTATTCACTAGGTCATATAAATACGGGGAGATTCCTCAAGATTGGAGACATGCACTTATTAAACCTGTCTTTAAGGGAAAGGGGAGTAGGACAAACCCAGAATCATATAGACCCTTAAGTCAACTTTCATGTTGTGGAAAAATAATGGAGAAGGTAAAACTGGATAAGTTATTGTCAGAACTGGATAGGTTGGGACTTGAAACCATATATCAGCATGCATATGTTGAAAATAGATCTATTACACATGTAACATGATTTTCTATAACAATAAAATAACACCTATGAATGAAAAATTGTGCTGTGATGTAATTTATATAGATTCAACTTCAGCCTTTGACAGGGTCATACACAAAATACTGATCAATAAATTAGTTCAACTAGGTATTGATGTACTGTTGATTAGATGGATAGCTGCATGGCTTATAAATAGGACATGGCAAGTATCATACACCAAATGGACAGGTGAAATCCTTGGTTACAGTCAAGGTGTCCCACAGGACTCTGTACTAGGCCC
>NC_056732.1:1884973790-1884994563 GCF_019279795.1 Protopterus annectens | reverse complement strand
ATCTCTATGGGACAGGTGGTAAATGGGACTATTACAAGATGTAAGACAGAGGAGGAGATTGTAATACAGTACTGCAGAGATGAGAAGAAGTTAGTATGGGGATTAGTGGGGATTTCTAAGGACAGGTGGTAATGGAGTAGTACAAGATGTAAGATGGAGTAGGAGATTGTAATACAGCACTGCAGATATGAGAAGCAGTTAGTATGGAGATTAGGTGGATCTCTATGGATAGGTGGTAATGGACTATGACAAGATGTAAGACAGAGGAGGAGATTGTAATAGAGTACTGCAGAGATGAGAAGCAGTTAGTATGGGGATTAGTGGGTCCCTGGCGGACAGGTGTTAATGGAGTAGTACAAGATGTAAGATAGAGGAGAATATTGTAATAGAGTACTGCAGAGATGAGAAACAGTTAGTATGGGGATTAGTGAGATCTCTATGGACAGGTGGTAATGGAGTAGTATAAGATCCAACATAGAGGAGGAGATTGTAATAGAGTACTGCAGAGATGAGATGCATTTAGTATAGGGATTAGTGGGATCTCTAGCGACAGGTGGTAATGGAGTAGTACAAGATGTAATATAGAGGAGGAGGTTTTAAAAGAGTACTGCAGAGATGGGAAGCAGTTAGTATGGGTATTAGTGGGATATGTACTGACAGGTGGTAATGGAGTAGTACAAGATGTAAGACAGAGGAGGAGATTGTAATAGAGTACTGCCGATATGAGAAACAGTATGTATGTTAGGTGGATCTCTATGGACAGGTGGTAATGGACTATTACAAAATGTAAGACAGAGGAGGAGATTGTAATAGAGTACTGCTGAGATGAGAAGCAGTTAGTATGGGGATTAGTTGGATCTCTGTGGACAGGTGGTAATGGAGTAGTACAAGATATAAGATACAGGAGGAGATTATTATAGAGTACTGCAGAGATGAGAAGCAGTTAGTATGGGGATTAGTGGGATTTCTATGGACAGGTGGTAATGGAGTAGTACAAGATGTAAGACAGAGGAGGAGATTGTAATAGAGTACTGCTGAGATGAGAAGCAGTTAGTATGGGGATTAGTGGGATCTCTGTGGACATGTGGTAATGGAGTAGTACAAAGTGTAATATAGAGGAGGAGATTGCAATAGAGTACTGCAGAGATGAGAGGCAGTTAGTATATGGATTAGTGGGGTCTCTATGGACAGGTGGTAATGGAGTAGTACAAGATGTTAGAATGAGAAGGAGAAGTAATGGAGGCAGGAAGGAAGTAGAGAGAGTTGCAATAGCCATGGCCTAAGGTAGGGAAGTAGGATTGGGATGGAGTGGATAAGTTCCTAGGAAAAGTAATTTGTTGGTCTTGTTAGAGAGTTGAAGTAAAATTTAAGTGAAACACCCTGTAGGGGGAGTAGGGGATATGTAGAAAGAAGGAGGATTTGCAGCAGACTAAACCATGAAGTGATATGTAGGGGAGGGTAAAGTGTTTTGAATTTTATAGCAGACAGGAAGAGTTGGAGTTAGGGGTGGATGGGATTAGGTGGTTAGGTATAAAGAAATTATATGGAGGTGGGTGAGAATGGGGGTGGGAGACAAGTGAAATGAGGCCAAGCATTGCGAGGGCGAAACAGAGTGGGTTGGGCCAGGAAGAGTCACCACAAGAAGAAATCAACAGGCCAAGAGGGAAACAGTAAGGAGCAAACAGTGAGAGTCAGCAGGTAAGTAGAAGAGGTGGTGAGATGTAGACAGAGAAGGAAGAAATGTAATAGCGAGGTATACACAGGTATTTGCAGTAAGATAAAGACAGTTAAAAGGAAACCATAAACACAAAGACAAAAGGAGTATAGCTAACTAAGAGAGAGTTGACACTAGTGTAGTGACTAACTTATAGGTGGCAAAGAGAGACAGAGGCAAGGTTTTTAAACAGGTGAGTATGTGGGGGGGCTCTCAGTGGTATTCTGGTACACTATACAGTAGAAAAAGTAAGGCTACTTTGTGCTATGAGCTTAGAACATACTTTTAGTGTAAACGGGCTATACAATAGACATGAGACGTAATTACAGGAGTTGGAGCCGTATCAGTAAAGGTAGAAGCAGTCTTGAGGGAAGACACTTTCCTTTTAAAACCTATGGAAAACAGGAGGGGAGAGAGTGTGTTGAATATAAATGCTAGGGAAATACAACAGAGGTGCTATACATGCAACTACTGATAACAGCTGGATAGGAGTTAGTTGAGATAAAATATGAAAAATACAGAAATAAATAAAATAAAGTGCATATGATATTAACTTTACAGATTAGAGCAGTAACAATGTGAGACAAAGGTTCAGCAACTTATTTCTGCTATAACACTTTCACATAAACAATGCTAAAACTATTAACCACGATATCTTAGTGTAAAACAACTGACAATAAAAATGTCTGCTGTAGTTCATGTAGTATAACATGTGCTATTTTGTAGGTGGAATAATCAAATTAACTGAGATATGAGAATATAGCTAAATAGAAGCTAAAACATTTTCAATTTTAAAAGAATTTTGTTGATCTATCCTCTCTTCTGTACTCTTCTAACAGTGTACCTTCTTGCTTTAATTGCTTTATATTTTTTACTCTATGCGATATTTCCATGATGGTATTCAATTTCTCCCCTTCCTTTCCCTCACTACACTGTGTTCTTGTGTTAGAAATTTATCAAGGATGAAAAAATGCCAGGTAAATCCAACAGTAGCCCAGATGGAGGTAAATAAGCTGGTAGCAATAGTGGTGTTCTAAACGCAAGTTTATTGTTTTTTTAAAAACAACATACGTTTTCGCTACTGTTCAACAGCAGCTTCTTCAGAGAAACAGACACAGAAAAAGCGCCAAACATTTAAACCTGCAGGTGACGTGAATACGTTAGAACACGTCACTGCAAGTCACAAATAATCATATGCATTCACTGAATACAATATGTTAGTGCAACAATAGAATGCGTATGAAAACACACTTGTACATCAATATTATGTTAAAAAGTATATATATACAGTAAGAACAATACATTCAACAAGTTAATACTGCTATGAATAATCAATTACTATTTTAATTACTATTTTAATAAAACGTGTTATAATATGCCAGCAATACTACTGCACATTTTCTAAAGGGTATCCAAAGTTCGTATACAAGTTAATCAATGTAATAATGATTAAATCAACTATATAATCCAATTGTTTATATAACAAATGTATTTAAAAATGTATGTATTTAAACTATGTTCTTTTTAAGAAAAATATATTAATTAATAATATCATGCTGGCATTTATGAAGGGAGCAAATTAAGAATGTTGACTAACGCACAAGGGGACTTTAAAATCTATAATTTTTCTAGTATTGAATTAGATCCTCCACTGATTGAACTGTTGGCTTATGGTAACACATTTGTACCTAGTAAACATTTCAATCTGGCAAAAACTATTATTGACTTAAAATGTTATGTGAGAAAACTTAACCTGCATTTACTGTTTAACAATTCAGTGTTTACAGCTCCAGACATTTTAAGATCTACCAGCACATTTAACCCTCCTTTACATCCTGCGTTATTAATATTCGAAAATATGTGTGAATTAGACATCAGACACCTCAGTCAAATGTCACATCCAAGCAACAAGTATGAGAAACCTAATATATCGAGAGAGCAATTGACTTCTTTCAATAACCTCTGTGCATCCCCCGTGAGGGTGATCAAGCCAGACAAAGGCGGTGGCGTGGTTATCTTTGATATTTCTGAGTACATTACGAAAATGCTGGTAGTACTACAAAGCCCAGCATATACTCCATCTTCATTAAATTAAATGAATGTATCTCATTCTAGAATCAGAGGTTATTTTAGGGACCTTTTCATTGGAGCTAAGATAGACTATGACACTTATAATTACATTGACATCCCCTTCCCTAAGGTTCCCATCATTTTTGGGATCCCTAAGATACATAAGGATCTCAATAATCCACCTATGCGAGCCCTTATTGATGGCCGCGGATCCATGACATACCCTTGTGCACAACTGGTCGACAACATCCTTTCAAAATATATAAAAAACATTCCGGAAATTTGTAAGGACTCTTGGTCATTCCTTAGTAATATCAACAATTTGGCCTTTGATATTTCTAACAATTTCCTTACAGTTGATGTTGTCGACTTATACACATCTATACCACACAATGAGGCGGTAGAATGGATTACACTCATCTTGAAGGAGCTTAATGCAACTCAAAGAGAAATTGACTTGGTGTAGTTTCTGAACTGTTAGATATTATTTTAACATATAACTTTTTCATTTTCAACAAAGAATATTATTTACAGAAACAAGGGATAGCAATGGGTTCACCATGTGGTGCTAGTGTGGCAAATTTATTTGTAGCATACTGGGAGAAACACTACATCTTCAATAACCCAGTGTTTATGCCAAGCATTAAATACTACACCAGATTTCTGGATGACGTCTTCATTCTCTTTCATGGGAATGTAAGTGAGGCATCAGCTTTGATTGATTTTTTCAATTCTACAACTAATTTTCTTAAATTTACTTACCATTTTTCTACTACAGAGATTGATTACTTAGACGTCAAGTTTAATAAGGACACTGTAAAAGGCCTTTATTTTTCATCTATCTTCAGAAAATCTACCTATTGTAATTCCTTTCTTCACTTCACAAGCTCCCATCCATTCAAACAAAAACGGTCAATAATTAAAGGGCAACTTATTAGAGCAGCAAGGATGTGTTCCTTTGACACAACTTTCCATAGAGAATGTCAATTTTTGAAAAACATGTTTCTTAACCGTAGTTACCCTTTAGCACTTATTGACGAGATGATCCAAGAAGTTGGACTAAAACGATCCAATGGAATTTATACACCATTACTTGTTAAAGATATGTATAACATTCTAGATAACTTCACTAGCTCCTCTTCTGACACTTCTATTTTAAATAACATAGACAACCAGAATTGTCTTAATATTCCCCTTGTCAAACAACTTATCACTAGTTTTATCACTACTTTTAATACTAATTCTAACCAGATTAAACATATAGTCTTTAAAAACTGGTATTTTATTAGAAATAATTTACAACTTTCAGAAAAATTAGGACAAAATCCTGTTGTAGTATACAAGAAAGGTAACAACCTTAAAATGCTTCTTGAAAGAAACAAAGAAACTGATTTTAATTCGAGACAAAAGGGGACATTTATTTGTGGCTCTTGCAACTATTGTAAATATCTGAGAACATCAAATTATTTTTCTATTAGAAACAAAAAATATTACATCAACTATAAACTTAACTGTGAGACTAAATCCATCATCTATTTAGCTACATGTGACTGTTGTCCAGCCTTTTACGTAGGGAAAACAGATCGTAAACTACATGAAAGGCTGTATGAACACATCTATGCTATAAAGAAAAACAAAGGTGACAATGCCTTGGCGAAACATATTTTCAACAACCCCGGTCACAGCTTCCATTTTCTAGCTATAGACCATGTACCTTATACTATTAGAGGAGGTCCTTTTTCACTACTTTTAGAAGCCTGTGAATTAGAATGGCAATTAACACTAGATGCATTTAGTACACCTGGGTTGAATGAAAATTGTAATATTAATTGTATATTAAATTAAGGAGCACTCTGAGGTAAACTATCCCTACTTGTTAACATATTGTCCCCAAAAAATTTTGTTGGAGGCATAAATTTTAAATTTTAAATGCTCATAATGTAAACAACTATAATTAGTATAAGAATATTAAAAAAAAAAAAATTTAAAAGAAAACTTTTTAAAAGAAAACTGTTTACACCTGAGACTGTTGTGTAACAACATTATGATATTATTAATTAATATATTTTTCTTAAAAAGAACATAGTTTAAATACATACATTTTTAAATACATTTGTTATATAAACAATTGGATTATATAGTTGATTTAATCATTATTACATTGATTAACTTGTATACGAACTTCGGATACCCTTTAGAAAATGTGCAGTAGTACTGCTGGCATATTATAACACGTTTTATTAAAATAGTAATTAAAATAGTAATTGGTTATTCATAGAAGTATTAACTTGTTGAATGTATTGGTCTTACTATATATATATACTTTTTAACATAATATTGATGTACAAGTGTGTTTTCATACGCATTCTATTGTTGCACTAACATATTGTATTCAGTGAATGCATATGATTATTTGTGACTTGCAGTGACGTGTTCTAACATATTCACGTCACCTGCAGGTTTAAATGTTTGGCGCTTTTTCTGTGTCTGTTTCTCTGAAGAAGCTGCTGTTGAACAGTAGCGAAAACGTATGTTGTTTTTAAAAAAACAATAAACTTGCATTTAGAACACCACTATTGCTACCAGCTTATTTACCTCCATCTGGGCTACTGTTGGATTTACCTGGCATTTTTTCATCCTTTGTAATTTTGGATTTCAACAGTTGTGTTTTTAGAAATTTATCAGTTATTAGTGTAGCAGCACAGTAATATATCCTGCTTAATTCTGTTATATTGCATGGATCTCTATGGACAGTCCTATTTACTGTGTTTATTTGTTTTATCAAACTTCTGACTTTTGGGGTTTTATTCACCTTCTGCAGTCTTTTTCTTTCATATATCTTAATATATTTATCTATGTATATTAAATCAAGCAACTCTTCTCTTAGCTCATTTTCCTCTACACTGAGGGCTCATTTTTTGTTTTCAATTTCCTGTGTGCATTCTGTAGAAAGTTCTATAACATCTTCCTGTGGTACATTCTCTTCAATTTCATCCTGTGTCATTCATTGCTCTGTCATATGGGAACTCACTGGCCTATCACTGCTCAACACTGACTGCATGAGCGTTTCCACAGTTTCCTGTTTCTTTCCTTGCTGTGTAGCTTCAAGTGAACGTTTATACTGGTTTCCTGTGGAAGGCACCAAAATATCTTGATATGGCACCTGACCAATTGCTTCCTGTTCCACTGATTTCCCCTTAATTTGGATATCCATTGCTCTATCCTGTTGTGGTACTTTCTGTATTAGATTTTCTACACTGAATCCTTGTCTTTGCAGGTGTTTATTACCTGAATTTCTATGTATTTAACTTCTCCATTACTAATCTCTTTTTCTACTTTTCCTCTTTATCTTCTTATTTTTTGTATTGTAAAGTGTTCCATGCCCAGATTCCTTTGCCTCCATTTCTCTTCAAATATCTTTTGGGGCTGCCTTCTTTATGTTGATTAATTTGGATTTTTCCTTTACATAAATATTACACAATATCAACTCTCTCTTTCTTTCCCATGTCCATATTTCTTTTTTATACTTTTCAAAAGTCTCTAGGTTTTGTTGTTTATATTTTCTCACTTCCTCAGATGCTTCTTTTTCCAAACAGATCAAAGTTTCTTGATCTATATATTGTTTTTCAAAAATCTGATGTATTAATGAATACAAATTTTCATTTAAAGCTGCTGACAGTTTTTCCTGTGGAAATATTTTTCTCTAATTTATCTCTTAATTTTTGTATATCCCCTGTCTGGAAATTCTGGGCTTTTTGCATAACAATAACAATACACAATTTCTTTCTTATCTTTAATAGCCCACTCTGTCATCTTTATGGCTCTTCTTTGGCTTATCAGTTTTTCTGATTTTTGTGGACCGCTACTTCTTTCTATAACAGAGGGCCATCCTCCCCGTGGGCTTGCCTTGGCCTCATTGTAGGAATGTTTCCGTACTTTGAGGATTCTACACTGTCATTTTTTCAAGTCCTGGCACCAATGTGCCTACCAGGATTGGGCAGTTTTTTATCCTGGGTCCTGTCCACCCAGCTATCTTTTTTTTAATTTTGATTTATGTCTGTCCATGATATATGCTATATAAATACAGTCTATATATCAGTGTCACCTTGGTGAGATTTTGTGAAAAACAGGGTCCACTTCGTGAAGGTACTCACCAAGACTTGAGGATGAATTCAGTTTTAGCACTACTTCTCTCCTTTGCTTGCTGACTTTTCATCTCTCCATTCAGGCAACCTCTTCCAGCTGTGGGAGTAACAGGATATTGTGACATTTTTCCTATAAAAGCACAATTGAAATTTCAACAATACCTAGTTGCACACAGGAAAACTAGTTTGCAGTGACAAGCACTGTCTGCATAGTTGCAAACTGGATACTCCTCACAGTGATTGATATTCTCACTCCAACTGTCTACAAAATAAAAAAGTGTCTATTACCATGGATATGAACTTTCCTACTGTCTCTATTACCAGCTTGGTGGATATGGGCATACTGAGCCAATGTAGAAATTAGCTAATGTTTACCTACAACAAGTTAATGCTCAAACAAACTGATATGGTATGTGAGAGACATATTAAAACAATGTCATTGGAGGCAAAGCTCTCACATAAAAGTACTCCTAATGTCAATATGGTTGTCAGTAGTACACACACTGCACCCATCATGCACAATTTAAAGCAGACACATTGACCCACATATGCTGAGACACTTAAGTGTAACTTTCCTAAATCACAAAGACCTCCTAGATGAAGTACACATAAAAAATACCCTCAGCAGCCCCAAATGCACTCTTTCAAAACAACAGCCACATCAATACATAAAGCTACATCTCATGGAGCCTCTACCGCTAAGCCCATAAGGAAAGTCACCAAACAGTCCAACATTCTAGCCATTGGAGACTCCATCGTGAGACACACTGATGTCCTTCTCACCAGTGTGAGTAAGGAGAAAGTTATGGTCAGTTGTTTAGCAGGGGTTTGGCTCTACCACATTATGCAGGCAGTCAGGTCACTGGACAATAATTACCAATATGAGTCAGTCATAGTCCATGTGGGAGTAAATGACCTGAGACATACCTTCCTAGACTGTATGAAAGTAGCTCTCTGAATGTGTGTCTCAGGCTGGTATGAGCCTGGCATTGAGCAGCATTTTACCTTGTTCAAGGATGATGCCACAATGTGAACAAAAGATGACTGGGTTTTATAATTGGCTTAGTTTCTGGTGTCATTCTAAGGGGGTGCAAAATTTGTCAGCATGGAAGGAGATGGCCGACAGACCATGCTGCTTTGCCAGGGATGGTCTGCACCTGTCCCCTTTAGACTTTTGAATATTAGCTAAAACATTGTCTTCCTCATAGTGCCTTTTTTAGGCAATGCCAAACTGAAAGTACTTCCGACATAACAAATCAAAACCAAGAAAATATAAAGATATTACTGCTCAGTGTTAGCAGTCTAAACAAAAAACTCCACTCCCTAGAAGCTCTCTTTACCCTAGAGAATACCGATGTCTGCGCGGTCACTGAGACGTGGTGTAAAGCCACGGAGAGCACACCAACAGTGCAAGGTTATAATGCCTTCTACACATTTAGACCAGCTACTTCACAGGCAGACACTAAGGTGGAGGTGTCTCTATTTACATCAAAGATAAATATACTTTAAGGCTGATCAAACAGGACAATGCACATGAGCTGATCCATGTTCAAATCACCATAGGCAAAATCCAATACCACTACCTTGCAAGCTATAGGTCCCCCTCTATGACCCAGGATACCTATACCATGTATTTAAACTTATTAGAAACACTAACCATCCAACCCAATACCATATTCATGGCTTACTTTATTTATAGCACTATTAACTGGGAATCCTATATGTCACCAAGTGTACATGCACAGAGATTCCTGGATTTTGGAAACACAAACTCCCTGGACCAGATAGTCAATACACCAACCAGGGATACAACCATGCTGTATCTGGTCCCCACTAATATTGGAGAGTGCTGCACACCCCCTACTGTAATGCCTTCCCTGGTAATGGTCTCCTTTGAAGTAATAATAAAACCTGGACCCCCAGCTAAACCTTGAATATTCAGGAACTATTCCAAGGCTAACGTCTTGCTATTAAATGAGAACCTGGCAAAATTTCCAGCCCACATAAACCCTGAGAACACTGCTGTCTGTGCAGAACTGTTCACAGAAACCCTGTACAAGCATGCTAATAGCTGAATAGAGGCAGCTGTACCCACCAGAAAGAAGTACAGAACTAACTCAAAAAACAAGCCACCCTGGTGGAATCACAAAATCAATGGGCCGTATAACAGAAGGAAGAAAATCATGGCAAAAATTAGGAGGTGCAGCACCCAGCCAGATAAAAGCACTCTCATCAAACTAAACAAACAACTTAGAGGATAAATAAACTATACCAAAGCCACATTTGAGGTAAGTTTGGCCTCCCAGGCCAAGGACAATCACAGAACATTCTTTATCTATGTCCGCAACCTCAAAGGCAATACACAATTGTGTGCAGAGCTCATTGTAAATGGAGGCACCTATACTGAGCCAGAAGATATTGCAGACCTCCTGGCTGATAAATTCAGCTCCAACTTTACTCCTCTCTCCCCCTCAACCTTCCCTCAGGAAATATCATCAAATATAACTCCCCCTACTATCACTAGGGAACAGGTCCTTAATGCTCTCTCTAAGACCAAGAACACTGCATTAATGGGCCCAGACAATATCACAGGATGCCTTCTAAATAGCATGAAACATGACCTATCAGGGCCTCTGGAATTACTATTTAACTGCAACCTCCAAACAGGTTTTGTGACTCATGAATGGAGAAAGGCAACAGTCATCCCTCTGGACAAAGATGGGCTATATACAGACCCTGGAAACTACAGACCCATAAGTCTCACTAGTCTTATATGTAAAGCCATGGAAAGAATTATCATGGAGATGATCTATAGAGCTATAGCAAACCTCCAGACACTGGACCCTACCCAATTTGCATTCGGCAAGTGCAGATCATGCCTACTCAACCTGGTGGACTTCTTTGAGAAGGTAATCAAAGCAATGGATGAGGACAAAATTGTTCATGCTGCCTACCTTGACCTGGTCAATTAATTTGATACAATACCCCACTCGGGCATTGTTGTCAAGTTCAAGAGGTTAAGTACAAACCCATATGTCACCCTATTGATAGCCAACTGACTCACAGACAGGACCAAGAGAGTTAGAGTTGGGGAGTCCACCTCTACAAAGAGGCCAGTCACAAGTGGAGTCCCTCAGGGATCAGTCCTTGGGTCACTCCTTTTTGGCATTTACTTCTCATAAGTCATGGCCAATGTCAATGGTCCCTGGCTGATTAAATTTTCAGAGGAATGCAAATTAGGAGCTGATATTGAATCTCACACTGACACAAATGTTCTCCAGGAGGATCTGACACAGACAAACAGCTGGTGTCAGAGACATGGACTAATACTAAATGCCAAGAAATGCATAATAGTATCCTTTGGGAAGTCATCCATCCCTGATCATATTGACAACACACCCCTTAGAGCTGACCCAGTAGTCAGGGACTAGGGGACACACACAGTAATCTAGCCTTTGATCATCACGTGTCTACAGTGGTGAGGAAATCATTCTATGTTGTGCAACTTATAAACAAAAGTATGGCATCGAAGTCCAAGGAAGTCATTGGTCCACTGTGTTTGGCATTTTTCAGACCCATCATTGAGTGCAATGACCCCTTTGGTATGTACCTAACCAGGCATATCCACCAATCGGAATGACCACAGATGTTCACCTATTCTAAAGACTTAAACCTTGCCTGTGATATAAATAGATCATGCTGAATAAATAGGTATGTATCCCAGAGACTACCACATCTATGAAACAGGGTCCCCATCCATGTGAAGCAGAGTTCCTGCCTAACCCAATTCAAATGCAACCTGGACGATTTGATGGGAAACTGGAAATTCATCCCTGGTTTTGCACCTATGTCTGTAATGGACACAGGTAACCTGTAAATGGTTCATCTTCCAAACCCCTGCTTACACTTATCACGGGTATCAGAGCTTGTCAGAGATTTGGGATGCATAGCTTTGCTTAAAAAGGCCCTTGCTTAAAAAGGACTGCAACATGACAGAAGAGATTGTCTCATCTGCTTTAAGCCAATGTTATGTTTCTACACTAGTAACCAGACCACAGATGTGGTAACTGTTTACAGTGGTTCCAGTCAGAAACTAATAATTGTTCCAATGTTATGTTTCTGCACTAGTAACCAGACCACAGATGTGGTAACTGTTTCCAGTGGTTCCAGTTTAAGTGTGGGATTGTCGATAACTTCTATTGTTGCCTGTTGGGAAAAGACTGATCGAGAGACTGAATTAGGCAGAGAAAGTCAAGCCACACTGTGACTTTTGCTACTGACAGTCTAAATTGTGGGTTATCTGAGGCAATAGGGTATTTTGAAAAGGCTCAAGAAATAGATCTTTATCATGTAAACCACTGCCAGGAGTAATGTAGATTAATCATAGCAGAGTTTTTAAATGGGGAGGAAACACAGGAAGTGATTTCAGAAAAAGTATTTGATGTTAAGTAACATCAGCTATAAATGTCGCCATTGCAATGTTAAGTGCAGGCACAAAATCCTGTGCGCTAAGGTCCCTCCCTCCAGCAGTAAACTGAGGTAACAATGTAACCTTTGCAAACGCCACATGCTGCAGAGATACAAATCTGGTCTAAGCAGTGTTTTTGTAAAGCAGTGCAGTTTTAATTTAAATGAATTTTAAAGGCAGGAGAAATCTGTATACAAGTTACCTGTGAATAACTCTCAATGTCTGCCGTTACACTGAGCACACCTATCTGTGCAATAGCTCACTTTCATTACACTGAGCATGCCCACCTGTGTGATAAATTACAGTTTCTACTAGAAGAAAAACCTAGTTAAGCTAGAGTTTTCACTGTGCGATATCTTAATCCTCCTGTAACAGAGGCCCATGGGATATATGGAAATGACCCCCTCAATGACATCAAGTGCTTCAGCTATATGGTTTGTGAATGTCCATGACTTTTACTTGTTACCTTTTAGGTCATTATGGATACATTTGGAACAATAAAGCCAAACCCCACTAGCTGTGGACATGCATGTTTCTGATCTCATCATCACAGTATAAGTGGACTGTTTGGCTATACTTTAGAAACACAGGAAGCCATATAGTTGAAGTACTGGATGTCCTTAAGGGGTCATTTGCGTATATCCCATGGGCCTCTATTACTGTTTGTTTACATGGATGAAAGTAACTGACCCTTTTGTCACTTGCTCAGTGTAACAGTCATCTGTCAAAAATAAGGTACTATCTGCATCCCAGAATACACAGAACTTCTAGAGCTGGTAATCCCCACACACACTAAGGCTATGTAAGTGGATTTTGACATGGGTTGAGTAATTGCCTCTGCACTGAACCCTGACCTGGCCTAAAACTTACCCTGGACATAGGTGTACACAGAAGGTCACTGTACTTGTGTGAGGGGCTGGGGATGATGACATTATTTCTTTAACTTTCCCCCCAAACTTCAGAGAGGTGCACGAAGGGTGACTGTAGCTTGTGTAGGAGCACTGGTACTGTCTCTAGAAGGTACAAGTTGGAAACAATATTGCAACCATTATTGTTTTTTTTTTTTCAATTAACTCGTACTCAAACATCTGCTGCACATATAGGGGGCTATATTTTGGGGGAGAGGAAATAATAGACTAAATAAGCTGTTTATATGTGTCTGACAGTAAATATGTTGTAATTCCTGTTTCAGTGTTGTCCGTCTCTTACATCAGAAGGGTACTCAGAAAGTGGCTGTCTTTTGGGGGGTAGGGGGTGAGGAGGCCTGCTGTATGTAGACATGACAACAGCAGCTTGAAATATGACTGCAGCCATTTGTGCCTTAATTTTAATCTCAGTTTAACAACAGAATGTAATTACCAGTTTGGAGGTTGGGGGCTTGGAGGCAGGAACTATTCCCAACACTCCTAGATGTATCCTCACAAACATTTGTTTTCTCAGTTGATTGTGAACTGTGTTTGGTCAGCTTTGAGCATTAAAACCTGGATACAAATGAATAATAAAATAATAAGTTTCAATTACTTTTCCCTATGCATAATTTTTGTTCAGGCTATCGTCGGTTCAAGTATGGAAAAAGCTCCAGAACCCATCGCAGACCATCTGTAACTCCAAACGATGTAGAAAAAGACAAAACTGAAGAGTAAGAATTAATTTATTTTCTTAATCTTGGTTTCATTCAGGCTGTTATTGGATGAAGATTTTTTTTTTAATGTCAAATGCATTTCGGAGCATTTAGAAACCTCATGGATTAATAGACTTATTTCCACATCAGTTATTACACTGTAGCCCTCGCTATTTAAAGTGTGCTGAATGTAAGCAGGAAAAAGCAACTTTAAAGAGTAAAAGGTTAATTTACTTTCTTTCTTCATTCTTTTAGTTCATGCAATCATTTAATGAAAAGGTTGTTTAAAGCAATTTTATGATGTTAAGCTATACATCACAGCATTTGATGACTCAAGTGCCTAAATGCATTTTTACATTGTTATGTGTTTGGTCTGTTTTTTAACTACAACCCAGATAAATTTAGCATTTACTATTGTGATGTTACCCCGAGGTAACGTGTTTTGTGTCCATATACTTTAATAGGGCACCTTTGTACATTTGCAGTAGTGCACCCATTAAAGTCTATGGTTGCAACATATGTCTTTCCTACACTGTTTTCACTAAGGTCAGAGTTTAGTGTTTTTCTCAGTGTATGGAAATCATATTTTTAAATTACTTTTTTTTTTATTTTGAAGTACAAGCCAATGGTCACAAATTGGTAACGGTGTAACACATGCTGTGGTGCAAAGATATGATTAGAAAACATTGAAAAATCACTTTAAAAAAACTCTAAAATGCATCTCAGAGCATATTGAAACCTCATGGATTCTGGGCCCCCCAGAGCTTTGTCTTAATAATGTTATTTTGACTGCATTTATTACAGTGTCTTGCTCAGCTAGGATGTGCTGAAAGCATGATGAAAAACAGTTGAAGAGAAAGACTAAATTTCTTTATTTGATCATGGTTTTAGTTAAGGCAATCACTTTATGATAATGTTGTTAGAAAAAAAACCTTGTAAAATTCACATCAGTGCATCTAGAACCCCCATGATTTCTGGGGGCCTTGGCATTCACCAGACCCCCAACTGAATGCATTTTTCATCCACAGTTATCAGAATGCATTTTTGTTTAAATCAGACATGTAGAAAGAATAAATGAATGAATAACTGCAAGAAAAACTGAAGAGGAAGACAAATTCTGAGAAAAGGAAAGGAAAAAGTGATCTATATTCTGTGAGCAGGCCATGATGGGGTGGGTACTGAGGAGCGCCATGGAGCCTTTCCTCCTAGGGCACCAGTGGGTGGGCAGTAGGGGGTACCATGGAGCCTTTCCCCCTAGGGCACCAGTGAGTGGGCAGTGGAGGGCACCATGGAGCCTTTCTTCCTAGGTCACCAGTGGGTGGGCAGTGGAAGCCACCATGAAGTCCTTCCCCCTAGGGCACTAGTTTACCTAAGGCCACCCCTGATGCCACTAGTCCTTCACTGGCTGTCTGAGGCTGTGTTGATGTCTCAGTCTCATAAGTTCATAGGTTGGTACTAGGCTATTGGCGCTAGGGCCTATACAAGCCTAGCCATAACAATTCCTTGGCTATTTCTTCCCACAATATTTACTTCTCTGGACACCTGTCTAGCAGGGTGATTGATATGATCCCTGGGGTGAATTTCCTATCTCCCATCCAATTGTCAAGATTCCTTTTGAAGAGGACCAAGGAGGCACTCTGCTTGACATGTCTGGGCAGTCTATTCCAGAGTCTGGGGAGTCTCTGTGTCAGAAACCTATCTCTCCAGCATGTTTTGTTCATTGTGATGACAAGATTTAGATCCTTGGAGCATGTGGCTCTGAGGGATTGGGATTTCTTTAAGGTTAGCATGTCCAACAGCTCTGGGTTTGACATGGCCTTGTATATTAAGAAAAGGATGCCTCTGAATAGATGATATGCGACAGAGTATAGCTGCAGTTTTTTTAGACGGTCAGCATAGGGCATCTGCTTTAGGCCTGTGATTCTTTTAGTGAGGTATTTCTGTGGCCTTTCCAGTTGTTGCAGATGTCTTGAGAGGTACATACCAAACGGGGTGTTGTATTCTATAATGGGTCTAATGAGGTATGAGTACAGTGGGACAATTATTCGTTTTTTCTGGATGAAAAGCCCTTAGTGATGAGGTGTGCCACATAGAAGGATTTCCTGACTGTTGTGGCGATGTGATTATTGAAGGTGAGACCACTGTCCACCTGTGTCCCTAAGTCCCTTATCACACTTTTGGTGTTTAGTGTACTGCCACCTATGTGGTAATTCATGGGTACATGTTTTTTTCCCAAAGAGGATAACTATACATTTCTTGGCATTAAGCTTGAGCCCATGGCTCTAGCACCAAGCATCTGTTTCTTTAAGGCCCTTTTGTAGAATATCCACATAATTTGGGGATTCAATAATGGTTCCCAGTTTACAGTCATCTGCAAACTTTGTTAGCCAGAGTCCCTTAGTGTTGGCCTGTACTTCAGAGAAGTAGATGCCAAACAAGAGCGGTCCCAGGACTGAACCGTGAGGTACTCCACTTGTCACTTGTCTGAGGCTGGATTTGGAGTCAGCTGCTTTTTCTCTGAACTCACTGTAACAGAGTTGTTGCTGGAGCTTTGCTATACATTTGCAGTGTCTGTGGATTGCATTTGGCACAGTATGGAGTTTGACGTATTTATATGCATATGTACTCAGGACCAGGGGTATCACTGATGCACACTTACATATGTTTTAATGCTGCTCTTATTGCCAGCTTTTCATGAATGCTGTTTGGGAATTCCCAGGCATGTTTTTGGAGTAGTGACCTTATGCAGGATATTCCATTTCTATGATTCCTCCCTCTGAAGTTCACCAAAAACAATTTTACCTTCTGCTGGTCGACTATCATGAATGTCAACCTCCTAAAGGTTAACTTTTGTTCCCCCATTATGTTGGGCTTGGTCCAGGTTTCTTGTAGTCTCTAAAAAATAAATAAATACATATATAAATAGTGCTCTTGTAAGCTTAGAATGTTCCTAGAAGAAGTGATGCATTAGAATACATTTCTTGAAGGTAATGAAGCCAAACTTGAAATGTCTCTCTTTATTTAAAGAATTAAATTCCATGTGCATCATAAGAAAATAATTAGTTTTATGAGGAATAGACAAAAACTATGATACAAAAATGTGAACATTCTGTGTAAATCTGGACAACTGAGAGGCGCACCAGAGTCTGCGAAGACTTTAGGAGACACAGTGCATAAATATAAGAAAAATCAGGTCCATTTATGTTTCTTTATTATTGCAGAGCATACCTAATTTTCTTGTATTTGGCTCTGTCCTCTTAGCATATCCTAGTAGAGAAGTCTGGCCACTCAATTGTACTTTAGTGGATGGACTTCTTTCTATTTGTATATGCTCAATTTAAATGGGTATGCTGGTCGGGCTGTCCAATCAGCATGTACATTTCTGAATGGCAATAAGCCGTTGTTGTATAATTAATTTTAATTTTAGAGAAATAAGAAAGCAAGTAGCTGATATATAGATTTATTTTCTCTATGAGCTATATACATCAAAATACCACATCTGTCTGTTTGTTGAAAGCTATGTCAGCAGTTGGAAATAAATAATTGATTAATAGGATTGATTATATCATGTCTGGTATCTTATTCTAATTTTATTTCTTCTGAGCACACTGTGTGATAAAACATGCTAAGGCGCTCTTACAGATGGCTATAATAAACATTTTGAAACTTTTATTTGTTATTCTGGAACTGCTTGCAGCCTTTCACTTCTTTTTCTCCGTACAAGTTTGGATTTTGGTATCAGTGACAGTCAGTCAGTATATTGATTTTATTGTTTCCAGCTAGATAGTACCTAAACAAATACAGCTCAGTGAAATTGGTGATATACAGTTCTTTTATACAATATCTGTATAACAAGATGCATATCAAACTGAAATATATCAATCTATCTAGCTTATTTATTTATTTCATATTATTATGTATCAAAGTGAGTACACCCATAGATGCATTTCAACTGTGGTTAAGGTTTCAGGTTGAAGTTCCTGTGGTACAGGGTTTGACTCCCTTATCCTTGTTTGCCTATTGTGTGAGCTGGAGAACGTAACTTAACCAGAAATTGCTTCTGTGTCACCCATAAAAAGGAACTGTGTGTCCAGTGTACCTACCTGGTTAGCAAATAAGTATTATTATGTTCTCTTTGAGGTGAAAGAGTAATAATAAACAAATTAACTATTACTTGGACCTGTAGGCCCATACAATTATACAATCTTCTTATATAAGAAACACAGAGAATTATGAACATGTCAGCAATTATAATCAGCTTATTATATGCTCAAGACAGGGACACCAGTAAATTCACATTTGAGAACTATCTCCATGTCAAGATCGAAATATTTGTCTTAGTAGAAAGCATGACCTCCCTTAGCATACAACTACCCTGATTCGTAAACTCAGGAGATAGTGAGGCCCAGCAACTGGCAACATTTAACAAAGAGCTATAGTTCCAGGTGCAAGTATTTAAAAGCAAGGTATCTCTAACTGTAACTAGAAGGTTCCTTACCCTTTACCTGGATAAACAGTGATGTTCCCTACAACTGGAAATTGAAATAAATTGGGGTACAATATGTATTATTCCCTTGAGTAGCTGGGCATTGCGGGTAAATGAAAGTCCAGCAGAAACACAGAAAATGTAATGCTGCAAATAGATTTACTCCTACCACTATCTTTACTTGAGGTTACCCCTGCTCACCTATCATTGTTTTTACCAAATGAAACTTCCAGGTGGGACAGGAGAAAGCTAGGGTAGTTTTTAATTGCATGAATCAAACAAAATCACAGTATGCCAAGAGTGTTTTGGAGGTGAAAAGAGTTTCAGAGTGATGTTTATGAAGCTGGAAATTGATGGTGTAATGATGAATTTTGTTAGTGCATATGTTCCACAAGTTGGGTGTATGATGGATGAGGAAGAAAAATTTTGGAGTGAGTTGGATGAAGTGGTGATGAGTGTACCCAAGGGTGAGAGATTGGTGATTGGAATGGATTTCAATGAGCTTGTTGGTGAAGGGAACAGAGGGGATGAGGAAGTGATGGGCAGGTATGGTGCTAAAGAGAAGAATGCAGAAAGTCAGATGATTGTGGATTTTGCAAAAAGGATGGACATGGCTGTGATTAATACATATTTTAAGAAGAAGGAGGAGCATAGGGTGACATACAAGAGTGGAGGTAGATGCACACAGCTGGATTATATCCTATGCAGGAGAGCCAGTCTAAAGGAGAGTGGAGACTGTAAAGTGGTGACAGGGGAAAGTGTAATTAGGCAGCATAGAATGGTGGTCTGTAGGATGATGTTGGTGATCAAGAAGAGGAGGACAAGTGTGAGGGCAGTGCCAAGGATCAAATGTTGAAAGTTGAAAAAGGGTGATTGTGAGGTGGAGTTCAGGGATGAGTTAAAACAGGCACTGGGGTGCAGTGAAGAGTTATCAAATATCTGGATAACTACAGCAGATATGGTAAGGGAGACAGCTAGAAAGGTGCTAGGTGTGACATCTGGACAGAAGAAGGAGGACAAGGAGACCTGGTGGTGGAATGAGGAAGTACAGGAGAGTATACAGAGACAGAGGCTGGCAAAGAAAAAGTGGGATTGTCAGAGAGATGAAGAAAGTAGACAGGAGTATAAGGAGATGAGGAGCATGGCAAAGAGAGAGGTGGCGAAGGCTAAGGATAAGGCATATGAAGAGTTGTATGAAAGGTTGGACACTAAAGAGGGAAAAAAGGACCTGTACCGATTGGCTAGACAGAGGGACCCAGCTAGGAAAGATGTGCAGCAGGTAAAGGTGATCAAGGATAATGAGGGAAACATACTTACAAGCGAGGAGAGTGTGTTGAGGAGATGAAAAGAGTACTTTGAGGGGCTGATGAATGAAGAGAATGAGAGGGGGAGAAGGTTGGATGATGTGGGGATAGTGAATCAGGAAGTGAAACAGATTAGCAAGGAGGAAGTATGGACAGCTATGAAGAGGATGAAGAATGGAAAGGCTGTTGGTCCAGATGACATACCAGTGGAAGCTTGGAGGTGCTTAGGAGAAGTGGCAGTAGAGTTTCTAACCAGATTGTTTAATGAAATCTTGGAAAGTCAGAGGATGCCTGAAGAGTGGAAAAAACGTGTTTTGGTACCTATTTTTAAGAATAAGGGTGATGTACAGAGTTGTAGTAACTACAGAGGAATAAAACTGATCAGTCACAGCTTGAAGTTATGGGAAAGAGTAGTGGAAGCTAGGTTAAGAAGGGTGGTGATGATTAGTGATCAGCAGTATGGTTTCATGCCGGGAAAAAGCACTACAGATGTGATGTTTGCTCTGAAAGTGTTGATGGAGAAATATAGAGAAGGTCAGAAGGATCTGCATTGTGTCTTTGTGGACTTGGAAAAAGCATATGGTAGGGTGCCTAGAGAGGAGTTCTGGTATTGTATGTGGAAGTCAGGAGTGGCAGAGAAGTATGTAAGAGTGGTACAGGATATGTACGAGGGTAGTGTGACAGTGGTGAAGTCTGCAGTGGGAGTGACAGATGCGTTTAAGGTGGAGGTGGGATTACATCAAGGATCAGCTCTGAGCCCTTTCTTATTTGCAATGGTGATGGATAGGTTGACAGACGAGATCAGACAGGAGGCCCCATGGACTATGATGTTTGCAGATGACATTGTGATCTGTAGTGAGAGTAGGGACCAGGTTGAGGAAACCCTGGAGAGGTGGAGATATCCTCTAGAGAAGAGAGGAATGAAGGTCAGCAGGATTAAGACAGAATATGTGTGTGCGAATGAG
>NC_056732.1:1884951410-1884973290 GCF_019279795.1 Protopterus annectens | reverse complement strand
GAAATTACTGAACTACTCTATGCAGGGACAGTGAGTTTACAGTGTGGAATACAACATTGAAATTACTGTACTACTCTATGCAGGGACAGTGAGTTTACAGTGTGGAATACAACATTGAAATTACTGTACTACTCTATGCAGGGACAGTGAGTTTACAGTGTGGAACACAACATTGAAATTACTGTACTACTCTATGCAGGGACAGTGAGTTTACAGTGTGGAATACAACATTGAAATTACTGTACTACTCTATGCAGGGACAGTGAGTTTACAGTGTGGAATACAACATTGAAATTACTGTACTACTCTATGCAGGGACAGTGAGTTTACAGTGTGGAATACAACATTGAAATTACTGTACTACTCTATGCAGGGACAGTGAGTTTACAGTGTGGAACACAACATTGAAATTACTGTACTACTCTATGCAGGGACAGTGAGTTTACAGTGTGGAATACAACATTGAAATTACTGTACTACTCTATGCAGGGACAGTGAGTTTACAGTGTGGAATACAACATTGAAATTACTGTACTACTCTATGCAGGGACAGTGAGTTTACAGTGTGGAATACAACATTGAAATTACTGTACTACTCTATGCAGGGACAGTGAGTTTACAGTGTGGAATACAACATTGAAATTACTGTACTACTCTATGCAGGGACAGTGAGTTTACAGTGTGGAATACAACATTGAAATTACTGTACTACTCTATGCAGGGACAGTGAGTTTACAGTGTGGAATACAACATTGAAATTACTGTACTACTCTATGCAGGGACAGTGAGTTTACAGTGTGGAACACAACATTGAAATTACTGTACTACTCTATGCAGGGACAGTGAGTTTACAGTGTGGAATACAACATTGAAATTACTGTACTACTCTATGCAGGGACAGTGAGTTTACAGTGTGGAATACAACATTGAAATTACTGTACTACTCTATGCAGGGACAGTGAGTTTACAGTGTGGAACACAACATTGAAATTACTGTACTACTCTATGCAGGGACAGTGAGTTTACAGTGTGGAATACAACATTGAAATTACTGTACTACTCTATGCAGGGACAGTGAGTTTACAGTGTGGAACACAACATTGAAATTACTGTACTACTCTATGCAGGGACAGTGAGTTTACAGTGTGGAATACAACATTGAAATTACTGTACTACTCTATGCAGGGACAGTGAGTTTACAGTGTGGAATACAACATTGAAATTACTGTACTACTCTATGCAGGGACAGTGAGTTTACAGTGTGGAACACAACATTGAAATTACTGTACTACTCTATGCAGGGACAGTGAGTTTACAGTGTGGAACACAACATTGAAATTACTGTACTACTCTATGCAGGGACAGTGAGTTTACAGTGTGGAACACAACATTGAAATTACTGTACTACTCTATGCAGGGACAGTGAGTTTACAGTGTGGAACACAACATTGAAATTACTGTACTACTCTATGCAGGGACAGTGAGTTTACAGTGTGGAATACAACATTGAAATTACTGTACTACTCTATGCAGGGACAGTGAGTTTACAGTGTGGAATACAACATTGAAATTACTGTACTAGTCTATGCAGGGACAGTGAGTTTACAGTGTGGAATACAACATTGAAATTACTGTACTACTCTATGCAGGGACAGTGAGTTTACAGTGTGGAATACAACATTGAAATTACTGTACTACTCTATGCAGGGACAGTGAGTTTACAGTGTGGAATACAACATTGAAATTACTGTACTACTCTATGCAGGGACAGTGAGTTTACAGTGTGGAACACAACATTGAAATTACTGTACTACTCTATGCAGGGACAGTGAGTTTACAGTGTGGAATACAACATTGAAATTACTGTACTACTCTATGCAGGGACAGTGAGTTTACAGTGTGGAACACAACATTGAAATTACTGTACTACTCTATGCAGGGACAGTGAGTTTACAGTGTGGAATACAACATTGAAATTACTGTACTACTCTATGCAGGGACAGTGAGTTTACAGTGTGGAATACAACATTGAAATTACTGTACTACTCTATGCAGGGACAGTGAGTTTACAGTGTGGAACACAACATTGAAATTACTGTACTAGTCTATGCAGGGACAGTGAGTTTACAGTGTGGAATACAACATTGAAATTACTGCACTACTCTATGCAGGGACAGTGAGTTTACAGTGTGGAATACAACATTGAAATTACTGTACTACTCTATGCAGGGACAGTGAGTTTACAGTGTGGAACACAACATTGAAATTACTGTACTACTCTATGCAGGGACAGTGAGTTTACAGTGTGGAACACAACATTGAAATTACTGTACTACTCTATGCAGGGACAGTGAGTTTACAGTGTGGAACACAACATTGAAATTACTGTACTACTCTATGCAGGGACAGTGAGTTTACAGTGTGGAACACAACATTGAAATTACTGTACTACTCTATGCAGGGACAGTGAGTTTACAGTGTGGAATACAACATTGAAATTACTGTACTACTCTATGCAGGGACAGTGAGTTTACAGTGTGGAACACAACATTGAAATTACTGTACTACTCTATGCAGGGACAGTGAGTTTACAGTGTGGAACACAACATTGAAATTACTGTACTACTCTATGCAGGGACAGTGAGTTTACAGTGTGGAACACAACATTGAAATTACTGTACTACTCTATGCAGGGACAGTGAGTTTACAGTGTGGAATACAACATTGAAATTACTGTACTACTCTATGCAGGGACAGTGAGTTTACAGTGTGGAACACAACATTGAAATTACTGTACTAGTCTATGCAGGGACAGTGAGTTTACAGTGTGGAATACAACATTGAAATTACTGTACTACTCTATGCAGGGACAGTGAGTTTACAGTGTGGAATACAACATTGAAATTACTGTACTACTCTATGCAGGGACAGTGAGTTTACAGTGTGGAATACAACATTGAAATTACTGTACTACTCTATGCAGGGACAGTGAGTTTACAGTGTGGAACACAACATTGAAATTACTGTACTACTCTATGCAGGGACAGTGAGTTTACAGTGTGGAACACAACATTGAAATTACTGTACTACTCTATGCAGGGACAGTGAGTTTACAGTGTGGAACACAACATTGAAATTACTGTACTACTCTATGCAGGGACAGTGAGTTTACAGTGTGGAATACAACATTGAAATTACTGTACTACTCTATGCAGGGACAGTGAGTTTACAGTGTGGAACACAACATTGAAATTACTGTACTACTCTATGCAGGGACAGTGAGTTTACAGTGTGGAACACAACATTGAAATTACTGTACTACTCTATGCAGGGACAGTGAGTTTACAGTGTGGAATACAACATTGAAATTACTGTACTACTCTATGCAGGGACAGTGAGTTTACAGTGTGGAACACAACATTGAAATTACTGTACTAGTCTATGCAGGGACAGTGAGTTTACAGTGTGGAATACAACATTGAAATTACTGCACTACTCTATGCAGGGACAGTGAGTTTACAGTGTGGAATACAACATTGAAATTACTGCACTACTCTATGGAGGGACAGTGAGTTTACAGTGTGGAACACAACATTGAAATTACTGTACTACTCTATGCAGGGACAGTGAGTTTACAGTGTGGAACACAACATTGAAATTACTGTACTACTCTATGCAGGGACAGTGAGTTTACAGTGTGGAACACAACATTGAAATTACTGTACTACTCTATGCAGGGACAGTGAGTTTACAGAGTGGAACACAACATTGAAATTACTGTACTACTCTATGCAGGGACAGTGAGTTTACAGTTTGGAATACAACACTGAAATTACTGTACTAGTCTATGCAGGGGCAGTGAGTTTACAGTGTGGAATACAACATTGAAATTACTGTACTACTCTATGCAGGGACAGTGAGTTTACAGTGTGGAATACAACATTGAAATTACTGTACTACTCTATGCAGGGACAGTGAGTTTACAGTGTGGAATACAACATTGAAATTACTGTACTACTCTATGCAGGGACAGTGAGTTTACAGTGTGGAACACAACATTGAAATTACTGTACTACTCTATGCAGGGACAGTGAGTTTACAGTGTGGAATACAACATTGAAATTACTGTACTACTCTATGCAGGGACAGTGAGTTTACAGTGTGGAATACAACATTGAAATTACTGTACTACTCTATGCAGGGACAGTGAGTTTACAGTGTGGAACACAACATTGAAATTACTGTACTACTCTATGCAGGGACAGTGAGTTTACAGTGTGGAATACAACATTGAAATTACTGTACTACTCTATGCAGGGACAGTGAGTTTACAGTGTGGAACACAACATTGAAATTACTGTACTACTCTATGCAGGGACAGTGAGTTTACAGTGTGGAATACAACATTGAAATTACTGTACTACTCTATGCAGGGACAGTGAGTTTACAGTGTGGAATACAACATTGAAATTACTGTACTACTCTATGCAGGGACAGTGAGTTTACAGTGTGGAACACAACATTGAAATTACTGTACTACTCTATGCAGGGACAGTGAGTTTACAGTGTGGAATACAACATTGAAATTACTGTACTACTCTATGCAGGGACAGTGAGTTTACAGTGTGGAATACAACATTGAAATTACTGTACTACTCTATGCAGGGACAGTGAGTTTACAGTGTGGAACACAACATTGAAATTACTGTACTACTCTATGCAGGGACAGTGAGTTTACAGTGTGGAACACAACATTGAAATTACTGTACTACTCTATGCAGGGACAGTGAGTTTACAGTGTGGAACACAACATTGAAATTACTGTACTACTCTATGCAGGGACAGTGAGTTTACAGTGTGGAATACAACATTGAAATTACTGTACTACTCTATGCAGGGACAGTGAGTTTACAGTGTGGAATACAACATTGAAATTACTGTACTACTCTATGCAGGGACAGTGAGTTTACAGTGTGGAATACAACATTGAAATTACTGTACTACTCTATGCAGGGACAGTGAGTTTACAGTGTGGAATACAACATTGAAATTACTGTACTACTCTATGCAGGGACAGTGAGTTTACAGTGTGGAATACAACATTGAAATTACTGTACTACTCTATGCAGGGACAGTGAGTTTACAGTGTGGAACACAACATTGAAATTACTGTACTACTCTATGCAGGGACAGTGAGTTTACAGTGTGGAATACAACATTGAAATTACTGTACTACTCTATGCAGGGACAGTGAGTTTACAGTGTGGAATACAACATTGAAATTACTGTACTACTCTATGCAGGGACAGTGAGTTTACAGTGTGGAATACAACATTGAAATTACTGTACTACTCTATGCAGGGACAGTGAGTTTACAGTGTGGAATACAACATTGAAATTACTGTACTACTCTATGCAGGGACAGTGAGTTTACAGTGTGGAATACAACATTGAAATTACTGTACTACTCTATGCAGGGACAGTGAGTTTACAGTGTGGAATACAACATTGAAATTACTGTACTACTCTATGCAGGGACAGTGAGTTTACAGTGTGGAATACAACATTGAAATTACTGTACTACTCTATGCAGGGACAGTGAGTTTACAGTGTGGAATACAACATTGAAATTACTGTACTACTCTATGCAGGGACAGTGAGTTTACAGTGTGGAACACAACATTGAAATTACTGTACTACTCTATGCAGGGACAGTGAGTTTACAGTGTGGAATACAACATTGAAATTACTGTACTACTCTATGCAGGGACAGTGAGTTTACAGTGTGGAATACAACATTGAAATTACTGTACTACTCTATGCAGGGACAGTGAGTTTACAGTGTGGAATACAACATTGAAATTACTGTACTACTCTATGCAGGGACAGTGAGTTTACAGTGTGGAATACAACATTGAAATTACTGTACTACTCTATGCAGGGACAGTGAGTTTACAGTGTGGAACACAACATTGAAATTACTGTACTACTCTATGCAGGGACAGTGAGTTTACAGTGTGGAATACAACATTGAAATTACTGTACTACTCTATGCAGGGACAGTGAGTTTACAGTGTGGAACACAACATTGAAATTACTGTACTACTCTATGCAGGGACAGTGAGTTTACAGTGTGGAATACAACATTGAAATTACTGTACTACTCTATGCAGGGACAGTGAGTTTACAGTGTGGAATACAACATTGAAATTACTGTACTACTCTATGCAGGGACAGTGAGTTTACAGTGTGGAATACAACATTGAAATTACTGTACTACTCTATGCAGGGACAGTGAGTTTACAGTGTGGAATACAACATTGAAATTACTGTACTACTCTATGCAGGGACAGTGAGTTTACAGTGTGGAATACAACATTGAAATTACTGTACTACTCTATGCAGGGACAGTGAGTTTACAGTGTGGAACACAACATTGAAATTACTGTACTACTCTATGCAGGGACAGTGAGTTTACAGTGTGGAACACAACATTGAAATTACTGTACTACTCTATGCAGGGACAGTGAGTTTACAGTGTGGAACACAACATTGAAATTACTGTACTACTCTATGCAGGGACAGTGAGTTTACAGTGTGGAACACAACATTGAAATTACTGTACTACTCTATGCAGGGACAGTGAGTTTACAGTGTGGAATACAACATTGAAATTACTGTGCTACTCTATGCAGGGACAGTGAGTTTACAGTGTGGAATACAACATTGAAATTACTGTACTACTCTATGCAGGGACAGTGAGTTACCGTGCGGAATACAACATTGAAATTACTGTACTACTCTATGCAGGGACAGTGAGTTTACAGTGTGGAACACAACATTGAAATTACTGTATTACTCTATGCAGGGACAGTGAGTTTACAGTGTGGAATACAACATTGAAATTACTGTACTACTCTATGCAGGGACAGTGAGTTTACAGTGTGGAATACAACATTGAAATTACTGTACTACTCTATGCAGGGACAGTGAGTTTACAGTGTGGAATACAACACTGAAATTACTGTACTACTCTATGCAGGGACAGTGAGTTTACAGTGTGGAATACAACATTGAAATTACTGTACTACTCTATGCAGGGACAGTGAGTTTACAGTGTGGAACACAACATTGAAATTACTGTACTATTCTATGCAGGAACAGTGAGTTTACAGTGTGGAAAACAACATTGAAATTACTGTACTACTCTATGCAGGGACAGTGAGTTTACAGTGTGGAACACAACATTGAAATTACTGTACTACTCTATGCAGGGACTGTGAGTTTACAGTGTGGAATACAACATTGAAATTACTGTACTAGTCTATGTAGGGACAGTGAGTTTACAGTGTGGTAAACAACATTGAAATTACTGTAGTACTCTGTGCAGGGACAGTGAGTTTACAGTGTGGAATACAACACTGAAATTATTGTATTACTCTATGCAGGGGCAGTGAGTTTACAGTGTGGAATACAACATTGATATTACTGTACTACTCTATGCAGGGACAGTGAGTTTACAGTGTGGAATACAACATTGAAATTACTGTACTACTCTATGCAGGGACAGTGAGTTTACAGTGTGGAACACAACATTGAAATTACTGTACTACTCTATGCAGGGACAGTGAGTTTACAGTGTGGAACACAACATTGAAATTACTGTACTACTCTATGCAGGGACAGTGAGTTTACAGTGTGGAACACAACATTGAAATTACTGTACTACTCTATGCAGGGACAGTGAGTTTACAGTGTGGAACACAACATTGAAATTACTGTACTACTGTATGCAGGGGCAGTGAGTTTACAGTGTGGAATACAACATTGAAATTACTGTGCTACTCTATGCAGGGACAGTGAGTTTACAGTGTGGAAAACAACACTGAGAAAATGAAAAATAATACTATCACTTACTAGAGATGCTACACCTGGAGGGCTTTCAGCTGCAATCAGAGCAAATATGGCACCGAGGTTTACCTTTGGTGTGTTGTACCTGAGCAATCACTTGGGTGTGGGGGAAGGGAGGGAAACCTTCAATTGGAATTTAAAGTAGCAGGGGAGAATCCAAGGGACTCTGCTAACCCTAGCTAATTATCAAAGGACAGCCAAGGAAATAAGGTAAACATACAGGCACCCTTGTTCAAGGACTGGAAGGTTTCTCCAAGAAAAACTATTTATTTTATTTATTTTACGTTTGTTGACCGGGCTAGTCTAGCTGGATACATGTCCATTTTCAGTAGAGGCCCGGGGAGAAAAGCTCCAAGAAATCATACAAAGAAATATAAAAGTCATAATAGATCAAATAAAAAAAAAATAGAAAAGTCAAAACAGATCAAACTAAAAACTACAATTGTAATAAAAACATAACTTTTTTTATATATATATTCCTATAGAGTAATCAGTGAGGATAACATTAGCAGTAAGCATCAATGGGTGATGTACAAGAGATGGTCAATATGCAGTACATACATAAATTTTATTTGCAATAATATGGTATTTTGCTGCTCTAGGGTAATATTATGAGTTTCAGAGTATTTATTAGTTTAAAAGGAAAGAAGTTAGTCAGGGTTAGTACATGTACATAGCCAGTGTGTCTTAAGAAATAGCTTTAGTTTATTTTTAAAGAGTGAAACAGGAATTTGAGTTGTAAGTTCAGTGGGTAGTAAATTCCATAGCTTGCCTACAGAGTTAGAGTACAGGGAGTCACCTGATGAGTGATTGGATCTTGAAGTGTTGATCAGCAGTTTGTTTGAGGAGCGTAAATTCTTGAGGTTTTTGTAAGGTGTAATGAAGGTAGAGAGTATTGGAGTGTTGTGGGGTTGATGCAGGGTCTTATAGACAATGGCAAGCTGGTGAAATTGAAGATAGTTAAGAAATTCTAGCCAGTCTAGATGTTTTAGGTTCAGACAGTGATGAGTTCTGAAGGGAGAGCCTGTAGCAAATCTAGCAATATTATTATAGGATGTTGCTGTTTGTTGAGGTTATTTTTGAAAGGTTAGTATATATAGGGGAAGCATAGAGTTGAGTTGAGATTAAGTGGGTCCTGGCTATAGTGGTCCTAGCCACTGGTGTAAGAAAGGGCTTGATTCCATAAAGGGATCCCAGGTTTTTGTTCACTGATTTTATTGTGCTGTTTATATGACTGTCAAAGTTGAGGTTGTTGTCTATTGTTATTCCTAAGAGTTTAGTGGTTGTGTCAGGAGAGATAACAGTGCCATCATTAGATGTGAGTGTGAGATGAATAGGGGTGGAGTTTTGGGTTGGTGTAAAGAGTAACAGTTTAGTTTTTGGGGGGTTAAGGAGGAGGCAGCGGTTTGAGAACCATTGTTCTACAGTGTTGAAAGCTTTTTGGGTAAGAGATTTAAGTTCAGTTTGAGAGGTGGCTGTACAGATGATAGTAGAGTCATCTGCATATTGAATGCAGTTGGTTCATGGGATTGCTGATTGAAGGTCATTAATATAAATGGAAAATAGGAGTGGGCCTAAAATGGAGCCCTGTGTAACACCGAGGGAAATAGGAAGCTTATTAGAGAGTTTATTTTGCCAGAGTACCACCTGTTGCCGGTTTTCAAGGTAAGATTTGAACCACTTTTTGGCTAGGGAATTAAGTGAAAGGGATTTCAGTATGTGTAGGAGGAGTTGTTGATTAACCATATCAAAGGCTTTAGATAAATCAATGAAGACTGCAGAGGAAAGAATATTATTGTTACGGTTTTTATTGATGCTGTCTGTGAAGGATAGAAGGGCAGTGGTGGTACTGTCGAAAGGTCTGAATCCATGTTGACAGTTGGCAAGTAAGTTGTTATGGAGAAGGTGGTCTAGTAGTTGCTTATGGATGCATTTTTCCATCATTTTTGCAAGAGGGGATAGCACAGCTATAGGACGAAAGTTAGAGTAGTCATTGGAGTGTCCCCCTTTATGTAGTGGGATAATATGAGAATTTTCCAGATGGATGGGATAGTTCCTTCACTTATGGTTCTGTTGATCAGAATGGAAATGGGGTAAGCAATGGCTTTAGCTCCTTTTTGTAGGAATTCTGCCGGGAGTTGGTCTGCTGAGGGGGTGGTAGGTTTTAGTCTTTGGAGAAGGGAGCAAATGAAGGAAGTAGGTACTGGTTGTATATGAAATGGAGGGGGTGGGATAGTGGTAGAAGTAGGCAGATTTGAGGTATCAGGAGATAGATGGCTAGCAAGATTTTGGATATCATCTGACAGTTTGAGAGGGATTGTCAGGGTTGGAGCCAAGTGGGTTGGGAGTGATTGATTGACCTGGGTATAGAAGTTTGTTAATGCTAGTCCAACACTTTTGTGGTTCCTTGTGGTAGGAGTACTGTAGGTAAAAGTTCTTTTTGTCTAACAGGATGGCTTTTTTTGTATTATTTCTATGTTGTCTAAAGATTTGGTGATCAGAAGGATTTTTAGTGGAATGCCATTTTGCCCAAGATTTGTTTCTAAGAAGGACTTTTTGCCTAGTATTATTAGTGAGCCAAGGGGCTGGTTTAGTTTTATTTCTAACAGAGCCTGATGGGGCGTGATGATCCAGGATGGTTAGGAATGTAGAACTGAAGTAATCTACTGCTTCATTGATTGGGAGAGATTTTAATGGTGACCAATTACATTGTTTGAGTTCAGTTTGGAAATGTTCCGGGTTAAATTGCTTTTTGGTGCGTAGTGTTCTGTATGAGAAAGGGAAAGTTAGTTTGGTTTTATGTCTGATAATATAGGTTAGTGAATGGTCACTTAGGTCATCTGGGAGGGTTCCTGCTTTGTATGCTTGATGGAGACTATTAGTAAGTATCCAGTCCAAGGTACTTTCTTTGTTATTGGGTCTATTAGTTCTGGTAGAGGGGTCAATAGTTTGTGAAAAGCCATAAAGGTTGATATGGGTGGTTGGGTGTATAGTACTACAGGTATTCCAGTTTATATTAAAGTCTCCTAGGACTATGTTTTCTGGTGGGAAATTTATGGAAAGCCAGTTAAGGATATTCTTGAGTGTACTGATATTATTTCCTGGAGGAAGGTATATACAGAAAATATTTATAGCCTTATGTGTGTTGATTTGAAATTTAGAGATGAGTATTTCAGCACTATTGTCTGAAGGCATGCTAAGATTTACAGTGCTAACTTGTAGCTCTGCTTTATAGAGGATTGCTACCCCTCCTCCCTTTTTGGCTGTGAGGTCTAGTCTAATGATATTGTAGCCTGGTGGGGTAACTTCATTGTCCTTAACTGTAGGTTTTAGCCAAGTTTCAGATAAGCAAAGGATGTCAAATAGGTGGACATCTAATAGGGCATGAATCCAAAAAATGGTCAGAAGCAGGTCCACAAAGTAGGTGTACGGAAATCTATCAGCTCACAATAATAGGGCATGAAGTTAAGTATTTTTATTGCAAATACTGCGTATATTGAGGTGAGCTATTAAGAATGAGTTAGAAGGTTTGATAGTTGTTAGTGTATTAGTTTTATTTGGGTTGCTGTTTGGAGAGTTAAGGTTATGGTTATGGCCAGGGTTAGGGTGAATGTCCCCATCTAGTAGGGAGAGTAGGAGTGTTGTGTGTATAGGGTTGAGAGGCTTACAATAATAGTCTATTATTTTTTTAGCATTTCGGTTTGTATACTTAATGTGAGCTAGTCTATGATATTTGGCTAGTAGGTAGCTGGGTTTGGATATAAAGTTAAGAAGGTTGGGATAGTTAGTTAATGGTGGTGTGGAAGTGTGTTTGGAGGGGAAGAGAAAAGTAGAGTATAGTGGTTGTTCATAGGAGGTTAAGAGATAGGCAGTGGTTAGAAGAGGTAAGAGAGAGAGTAAGAAAAAGAATTGTAATTGGTGTGGGATAGTTGAAGTAGGCATTATATCAGTTTGAGAAGTGGGAGAAAATGTGTGGTAGAGTTTTATGAGCAGGTTAGGAGAGTTGTCAGTAGGTAGGGTGTTGTAACAAGGAAGGAGAAGAGGAGAGGTAACAGAGGGTGTGTTGAGATAATGGGGGTTGGTGGTGTTCATGATATGAGTAGTTTGATTAGAGTGAATTTGATGTGGGTGTGGCTATAGAGGATTAAATGTAGGAGCACTGGAGGTGGGTGGAAATTGGGGGCAGGGTAGGGGAGCGGAGTGAGCCCACAGGGCGACTGAACGGTAGAGACGAGAGTAGATTGTCAAGAATGACAATCAGTGAAGTATGGAATTCATCGGGTAAATCTGAACGTAAGAGAATATAGAGGAATGATGAGAGGCTGACAAGAGGTAGATTGTATGAGGAGTAGAGTGTAACTAGAGATAATTTAGGTTGAGGGAGAGATGGTAAAACAATGAGACAGAAGAAAAACTGGGAAGAGAGTTAGGGAGATATGGATAAGCAAGTGAGAAGAAACTAATATTCAGAAGCTAGTATAGAGGTGCCACCTAGTGGTCAGTTACTTTAATGCAGAAACATAAGTCTCCTAAAGGGGATGTCAGGCCATGGAGGAGGGGGAGATAAGCCAAGTTAGAGATAAAGAGGGTATGAGCTAGAGGTACAATTTATTTAAAATGTTAAATATGGGGGGGGGGGGGGTTGGCTGCTGGTTAACCTGACTGTGAAGCTTGCCTACCTATCAGTATCTATAACAACTTATTATTACTACAGTTTACTAGAAGCTATAATAGCACATACTTTCACTGTCTCTTAGCAAGGTAAGGTTTCCCAAGGAGCTGATAGGTTAAATCTTAATTTTGACTATTTTCCTTAGGCGTCCAGCTGGGTGAATTCAGGTGAACTAGTACAGGGAGGTACAGGAACAGAAGGCTGGTTCATGTAGAAAGAGAGAAAAAAGGTAGTGAAGCAAACAGTATGTGAGCTAGAGAGCAAGCAAAAGTTACCAAAGACACAGTAGCATGGTTTATCTAAGCAGGAGTTCACAATACTCTATTTATCAAAACATATGATTACAGTATATATCAGTATATATACATTATGTGTAGGAATACACCACAGGTAGATGTTGTATGCTGCTTACTAGTCTGCAATGGCAGATTTTATTCCTTTTGTATTTGTATTCCCCTTTGCTCATTGTTTACTGCACACAATGTAGCTAAAGATAAAAGCAGCTGGAGACTTTGCACCGCTCTTTGGTGTTTAGTGAAGAATAAGTATTGAGGAGGAGGGACTGAAGGCTATGACTATTGAGAGGGGCTAAATACCTTAACATACAACAAATTATCAACAGTGAAACGGATAAAAGGGGTGAGGGTGGGCTAAGAGGAAGAAGGTTTGCAGCTATTGCCCCTGGAGTATGCACTCTAGCTGACTGTAACAGATTTTAACAAGGCATAACAGTAGTTACAAAATCTGGCACCTACACTACACAAGCGGCAACAACAAGGTTCCTGGAGTTAAACCTGGGGCTGCAGTCTATTTTTGGATGATTGCTGGTTAGAGTTGTCTTTGCTTTTAGCTGGGATGAGAGGATTCCTTGCTCATACAAGTGGGGGGGGCAATGCGATCATGTCCACAGTGGCTTAGAAATGCTACACCTGGAGGGCTTTCAGCTGCAATTAGAGCAAATCTAATGTACCCAGAGTTCCCCAGTACCTTATGTACTCATGTGATACACAGTGAACCATATTGCCATGATACGTACCATGAGTTCCTAGTACCTTATGTAGTGAGCCATACTACCATGGTATGTACCCAGAGTTCACCAGTACCTAATGTACTTTTGTGATACACAGTGAACCATATTGCCATGATATGTACCGAGAGTTCCCCAAGACCCTATGTACTCTTGTGATACACAGTAAACCATATTGCCATGATATTTACCCAGTCTTCCCTAGTACCTTTTGCACTCTTGTGATACACAGTGAGCCAAATAGCCATGATACATATCCAGAGCTCCCCAGTATGTTATGTAGTGAACCATACTACCATGGTATGTACCCAGAGTTCCCCAGTACCTTATGTATTCATGTGATACATAGTGAACCTTATTGCCATGATAGGTACCCAGAGTTCCCTAGTACCATATGTACTCATGTGGTACGCAGTGAACCATATTGCCATGATAGATACCCAGAGTTCCCCAGTACCTTATGCACTCTTGTAATACACAGTGAACCATACTGCCATGATATGTACCCAGAGTTCCCTAGTACCTTATGTACTCATGTGGTACACGGTAAACCATATTGTCATGATACGTGCCCATAGTTCTCCCATAGTATCCAGTCCAAGGTACTTTCTTTGTTATTGGGTCTATTAGTTCTGGTAGAGGGGTCAATAGTTTGTGAAAAGCCATAAAGGTTGATATGGGTGGTTGGGTGTATAGTACTACAGGTATTCCAGTTTATATTAAAGTCTCCTAGGACTATGTTTTCTTGTGGGAAATTTATGGAAAGCCAGTTAAGGATATTCTTGAGTGTACTGATATTATTTCCTGGAGGAAGGTATATACAGAAAATATTTATAGCCTTATGTGTGTTGATTTGAAATTTAGAGATGAGTATTTCAGCACTATTGTCTGAAGGCATGCTAAGATTTACAGTGCTAACTTGTAGCTCTGCTTTATAGAGGATTGCTACCCCTCCTCCCTTTTTGGCTGTGAGGTCTAGTCTAATGATATTGTAGCCTGGTGGGGTAACTTCATTGTCCTTAACTGTAGGTTTTAGCCAAGTTTCAGATAAGCAAAGGATGTCAAATAGGTGGACATCTAATAGGGCATGAATCCAAAAAATGGTCAGAAGCAGGTCCACAAAGTAGGTGTACGGAAATCTATCAGCTCACAATAATAGGGCATGAAGTTAAGTATTTTTATTGCAAATACTGCGTATATTGAGGTGAGCTATTAAGAATGAGTTAGAAGGTTTGATAGTTGTTAGTGTATTAGTTTTATTTGGGTTGCTGTTTGGAGAGTTAAGGTTATGGTTATGGCCAGGGTTAGGGTGAATGTCCCCATCTAGTAGGGAGAGTAGGAGTGTTGTGTGTATAGGGTTGAGAGGCTTACAATAATAGTCTATTATTTTTTTAGCATTTCGGTTTGTATACTTAATGTGAGCTAGTCTATGATATTTGGCTAGTAGGTAGCTGGGTTTGGATATAAAGTTAAGAAGGTTGGGATAGTTAGTTAATGGTGGTGTGGAAGTGTGTTTGGAGGGGAAGAGAAAAGTAGAGTATAGTGGTTGTTCATAGGAGGTTAAGAGATAGGCAGTGGTTAGAAGAGGTAAGAGAGAGAGTAAGAAAAAGAATTGTAATTGGTGTGGGATAGTTGAAGTAGGCATTATATCAGTTTGAGAAGTGGGAGAAAATGTGTGGTAGAGTTTTATGAGCAGGTTAGGAGAGTTGTCAGTAGGTAGGGTGTTGTAACAAGGAAGGAGAAGAGGAGAGGTAACAGAGGGTGTGTTGAGATAATGGGGGTTGGTGGTATTCATGATATGAGTAGTTTGATTAGAGTGAATTTGATGTGGGTGTGGCTATAGAGGATTAAATGTAGGAGCACTGGAGGTGGGTGGAAATTGGGGGCAGGGTAGGGGAGCGGAGTGAGCCCACAGGGCGACCGGAACGGGTAGAGACACGAGAGTAGATTGTCAAGAATGACAATCAGTGAAGTATGGAATTCATCGGGTAAATCTGAACGTAAGAGAATATAGAGGAATGATGAGAGGCTGACAAGAGGTAGATTGTATGAGGAGTAGAGTGTAACTAGAGATAATTTAGGTTGAGGGAGAGATGGTAAAACAATGAGACAGAAGAAAAACTGGGAAGAGAGTTAGGGAGATATGGATAAGCAAGTGAGAAGAAACTAATATTCAGAAGCTAGTATAGAGGTGCCACCTAGTGGTCAGTTACTTTAATGCAGAAACATAAGTCTCCTAAAGGGGATGTCAGGCCATGGAGGAGGGGGAGATAAGCCAAGTTAGAGATAAAGAGGGTATGAGCTAGAGGTACAATTTATTTAAAATGTTAAATATGGGGGGGGGGTTGGCTGCTGGTTAACCTGACTGTAAAGCTTGCCTACCTATCAGTATCTATAACAACTTATTATTACTACAGTTTACTAGAAGCTATAATAGCACATACTTTCACTGTCTCTTAGCAAGGTAAGGTTTCCCAAGGAGCTGATAGGTTAAATCTTAATTTTGACTATTTTCCTTAGGCGTCCAGCTGGGTGAATTCAGGTGAACTAGTACAGAGAGGTACAGGAACAGAAGGCTGGTTCATGTAGAAAGAGAGAAAAAAGGTAGTGAAGCAAACAATATGTGAGCTAGAGAGCAAGCAAAAGTTACCAAAGACACAGTAGCATGGTTTATCTAAGCAGGAGTTCACAATACTCTATTTATCAAAACATATGATTACAGTATATATCAGTATATATACATTATGTGTAGGAATACACCACAGGTAGATGTTGTATGCTGCTTACTAGTCTGCAATGGCAGATTTTATTCCTTTTGTATTTGTATTCCCCTTTGCTCATTGTTTACTGCACACAATGTAGCTAAAGATAAAAGCAGCTGGAGACTTTGCACCGCTCTTTGGTGTTTAGTGAAGAATAAGTATTGAGGAGGAGGGACTGAAGGCTATGACTATTGAGAGGGGCTAAATACCTTAACATACAACAAATTATCAACAGTGAAACGGATAAAAGGGGTGAGGGTGGGCTAAGAGGAAGAAGGTTTGCAGCTATTGCCCCTGGAGTATGCACTCTAGCTGACTGTAACAGATTTTAACAAGGCATAACAGTAGTTACAAAAGCTGGCACCTACACTACACAAGCGGCAACAACAAGGTTCCTGGAGTTAAACCTGGGGCTGCAGTCTATTTTTGGATGATTGCTGGTTAGAGTTGTCTTTGCTTTTAGCTGGCATGAGAGGATTCCTTGCTCATACAAGTGGGGGGGGCAATGCGATCATGTCCACAGTGGCTTAGAAATGCTACACCTGGAGGGCTTTCAGCTGCAATTAGAGCAAATCTAATGTACCCAGAGTTCCCCAGTACCTTATGTACTCATGTGATACACAGTGAACCATATTGCCATGATACGTACCATGAGTTCCCTAGTACCTTATGTAGTGAGCCATACTACCATGGTATGTACCCAGAGTTCACCAGTACCTAATGTACTTTTGTGATACACAGTGAACCATATTGCCATGATATGTACCGAGAGTTCCCCAGGACCCTATGTACTCTTGTGATACACAGTAAACCATATTGCCATGATATTTACCCAGTCTTCCCTAGTACCTTTTGCACTCTTGTGATACACAGTGAGCCAAATAGCCATGATACATATCCAGAGCTCCCCAGTATGTTATGTAGTGAACCATACTACCATGGTATGTACCCAGAGTTCCCCAGTACCTTATGTATTCATGTGATACATAGTGAACCTTATTGCCATGATAGGTACCCAGAGTTCCCTAGTACCATATGTACTCATGTGGTACGCAGTGAACCATATTGCCATGATAGATACCCAGAGTTCCCCAGTACCTTATGCACTCTTGTAATACACAGTGAACCATACTGCCATGATATGTACCCAGAGTTCCCTAGTACCTTATGTACTCATGTGGTACACGGTAAACCATATTGTCATGATACGTGCCCATAGTTCTCCCATACCTTATGTACTCTTTTGATACACAGTGAACCATACTGCCATGATACATGGCCAGAGTTCTCCAGTGCCTTATGTACTCTTGTGATACATAGTGAACCATATTGCCATTATAGGTACCTAGAGCTCCTCAGTGCCTTATCTACTCTTCTGGTACACAGTGAATTACATTGCCTTGATACGTTCCCAGAGTTCCCTAGTACCTTATGTACTCTTTTAATACACAGTGAACCATACTACCATGGTATGTACCCAGAGTTCCCCAGGACCTTATCTACTCTTCTGGAACACAATGAATCATATTGCCAGGATAAGTACCCAGAGTTCTGTAGTACTTTATGTACTCTTCTGATACACAGTGAACCATATTGCCATTACAGGTACCTAGAGTTCCCCAGTACCTTATGTACTCTTGTGATACACAGTGATGCCTACTGCCATGATATGTACCCAGAGTTCCCCAGTACCTTATGTACTCTTGTGATACACAGTGATGCCTACTGCCATGATATGTACCCAGAGTTCCCCAGTACCTTTTGTATCCTTGTGATACACAGCAAACCATACTGCCATGATATGTACCCAGAGATCCCCAGTATCTTATGTACTCTTATGATACACAGTGAACCATATTGCCATGATATGTTCCTACAGTTCCCCAGTACCTTATATAATCTTGTGATACACAGTAAATCATATTGCCATGATATGTACCCAGAGTTCCCCAGTATCTTATGTACTCTTGTGATACACAGTGAGCCGTATTGCTATGATATGTACCCAGAGTTCCCCAATACCTTATGTACTCTTGTAATACACAGTGAATCATATTGCCATGATATGTACCCAGAGTTCCCCAATACCTTATGTACATGTGATACACAGCAAACTATATTGCCATGATATGTACCTACAGTTCCCAGTACCTTATGTACTCTTGTGATACACAGTGAACCATATTGCCATGATATTTACCCAGAGTTCCCCAGTAACTTATGTACCTTTGTGATACACAGTGATCCTTACTGCCATGATAGGTACCTACTGCTCTGTATACTCATAGTTTAAATATTGTCATTAACATCAAACATACATTAAAATTAGCGTAATACAATTTAAAAATGTCAGTTACTAAGTTGTGCTATTTGTTGCAAGACTGATGTGAAATAGAACATGAAAAGACAATGAAATGAGTTATAACATAAAAGTAACATAACAGCTCACAAACCAGATGGTGATTGTTTACTCATATGTAATGGTGGAAATCAGCAGTGTGGCAGTTACCACAGATTATAGGTTCATAGGTAGGTACTAGGCTATCAGCCCTGGGGCCTGTATAAGCCTAGCCAAAAAGGTTCCCTGGCTTTCGCCACTCAAGAAAATGATTTTCCTGTGCCCCTGTCAAGCAGTTACACAGAAGTGATCCCCAGGGTGAATTTTCTATTTCACGTCCAGTCGGCAAGATTATAGGTTCATCTATATGATGAAGGATTTGTAGCTGCTAGTGAACTGATTCATGTAGTTAGTGTTTTAACTTCATCAGTCCTCTACTAAGCAATTCTGACCATGTCACATAACCATACAGTGCTCTTTGGCTATTAGAAAGCTGGGCTGGGCTCCTGTCTGCAGTCTTGAACCTTATACCTTGCAACTAGCTATGGTTATAAAACAAATGTGGTATACTGTACCAAGGGTGTAAGTGGTAGTACAAAGGATACTTTGTTTCGGTTAATCTATACTACAGTATGTTGTTGGGACATTTGACATTTAAAGGTGTCATCTTTTTCCTAAATTTAAGTTCCATGTACAACAACATACATTTATTAACGTCTTCCTAAAAACATCATAACAAGGGCAATAGTAGCACTGTGTTTTCGACAAAGCCATTCTGGTATTTAGATAATAGCTTGTTCCTTTGAAAATTGTCAAGGAGGGGAGTACGGATGCATTTGTCAAGGATCTCAGTTATGGGAGGGAGACTGGCGACTGGACTAAAGTTTGTGAAGTCAGTGGCGGTTCCACCTTTGTGAAGGAAATTATATAAGATACCGTCCAGAGTTTAGGGATATATTGCTCAGGACTTGTCTCCATTTAATTAGTAGACACATTGGGTAGGATATGCACTAGGTAGTTGCTCAGCAGAAAGGGAAAAGGGCTTGGGTTTAGCAAGAAGTTTTTTTTAATGATGTTAGTTTTGAATGAATTATGGTTAGTTTGAGGACTTGGGAACTCAGGTTGATAGTAACCTGAACTTTGATCATCATTTGTCTATGGTAGTGAGAAAATCGTTCTACATGGCACAAATTATAGGTAAGAGCATGGCGTCCAGTTCTAATGAGATCATAGTCCTATTATACTCAGCCCTCATTGGATCAATGATGAAGTACAATTCACCCTTCAGCACATACCTGACTAGCCATTTGCAACAGCAGGAACAGCCACAGATGTTTTTCCCTAATAGAATATAAGGTGCAAATAACATGTCCTATGGAGATTGCCCTCTACTCAGTCCCCTACAGACTACTGAAGGGTGATCTATGCCTAACCTACAAGGCTTTCTCTGATCCAGGCCTGATGAATCTGCTACACATTCACAAAACAAACAGCACTCAAATTACATGATCTAAGGATCTAAACCTCATCTGTGTCATAAAACATTTTGGGGGGCAGGTATCTGTCAGAGATTATACCTTCACTGGAACAGACTCCCCATTCATGTGAAACAGAGCTCTTCCTTGAGCCTATTAAAATGCATTTTGGACCAATGCATGTGAAAATACAAATTCACCCTTGGCTTGTCTCCTATGTCCCTTATGGACAGAGGCAGTTTATAAATGCCCTAAGGTGCAGGCATATAGAAAAAGCCATTTTTTTGTCCATGGGCATTGATAATTGAGAAAATTGGGACATGAATGTTTAGGCTTAAAGATGTTCTGTGTCCATTAGCCTAGTAACCTCCTAGAACAATCAGACTCATAAGCAAGGTCATGCAGCTCTGTGTCATGATTGTGCTGTGACCAATCATATACCTTTAACAGGATGTATGTGTCACCAATCATATGCCTTTAACAGGATGTATATGTGGCCAAGCATATGCCTTTAACAGCATGCATGTGTGACTAATCATATGCCTTTAACAGGATGTATATGTGACCAATCATATGCCTTTAACAGCATGCATATGTGACTAATCATATGCCTTTAACAGGATGTATATGTGACCAATCATATGCCTTTAACAGGATGTGTATGTGACCAATCATATACCTTTAACAGGATGTATATGTGGCCAATCATATGCCTTTAACGTGATGTATACACCTTCGGAGATATAACCAGACATATCTGCTGTCTGAGAATGTGCTGTGCCATGGACATTTGCTGTCCAGTCTGGAACTATGTCACCCCAATTGTTAAACTGCTATGGGGACAGTTGTCTAATGTCATCATTATGAACAGGATTAGATTCCCTACTACCAGTCGATTGTGTGGGTTTACTGTCCTCTCAACAGGAAGAAATATCTTGGGGTAACTGCCATGATACCTGTTGGAGTGTGTCTATATGTGTGTGTGTATATATATATATATATATATATATATATATATATATATATATATATTTATATAGGAGCAGCTTATAATCTCGAAATTCTGAAATACCGAATTTCAGAATCCCGAGATCATAAAGCCGAAAGCTCTAAATACCGAAACCCCAGAAGCGCAAATTTCAAAATCCCGACGTTCGGAGATGTTGAAGTAGTGCTTCTGGTGTTGCGGTGTTTGAATGGATAGGTGGAAGTTCAGGTAAGTATGTATGTTTAAGGGTGTTGGTTAGGGGCTTTAGTGTGTGTCAGTGTGTGTTGTGATGTGTGTGTGCAAGGGGAATGTAGGTGTGGTGTGGTGCTTTTGTGTTTGTCTGTGTAGTGCGACCCTGGAGTTAGTATATTTAAGTAGGGGGTGTGGGGGCTTACCCCCCACACAGGGGGTACTGGATGGCTTGTCCCCCTTCTTGTATGTAGTGTAGGTTTGTGTGTTTGTGTGTGGGGGGAAGGTATGTGTTTGTGTATGTGTGTGGTGTCTGGTTAGTGTAGGATTCACAATTTTAAAATTTGCGCTTTTGGGATTTTGGTATTTAGAGATTTCGACTTTATGGTCTCAAAATTCTGAGATTCAGTATTTCAGTATTTGGGGGTTATAAAGTGAATCCATACTCATATATATATATATATATATATATATATATATATATATATATATATATATATATATATATATATATATAT
>NC_056732.1:1884902126-1884950910 GCF_019279795.1 Protopterus annectens | reverse complement strand
GTGCCAGAGGCAAGACCGGTGCAGAAACTAGTGCCGTATCGAAGGTTTCGAGATGCTCCGAACAGAGGAAGATGGAGCCATAGAGGCAGAATTATGCTCTGAAGACAACTTTGGGACCTTAGATTTCACAGGCTTGCCATGATCACCTGAAGGTGAGGAGGGAATTGAGTAGGACCTTTTTATGTCTTTAGTAGGATGGGTTGAGACCTCCATTGCAGAAATGGCCTCTGAAATGGAAGACTTGAGTAACCCCTTCAGAATCAGTTTATTTTTGTGCTCATTAAGAGTGTGTTGACTGAAACTGTGACAAATGTCACACAGAGGCTGCACCAAAAGGTGGGACACTCCCAAACAGTACACACAGTCCTCGTAAGAATCACTATTAGGTAACTTGCCATTACATGAAGCACAATGCTTAAAACCTGAACTACCCTTCTTATCTGACATCTTTAGAAAGAGACACTGCAGGCTGATAGTATAATCCAGTTAGTAAAACACCATTCACAGAAGTCAATTATCAATACAGTGATATGTAGAGAAGAAAGAAATCACCTTACTAAAACCCAAAGCCAATAGGTTAAACCGAAAAGACAATACCAGCAATGGTAGTGAAGGAATACCACAAGGGTAAGGGAGGAAAGGCTGTACCAACAATGTTACTTAAAAGTTTACCAATGGTAAAAACAGATAGAGTAGAGAAGAAAAAAAATAAGATCAGACAGAGGAAAACACTCTAGAAATACTATTCTCCCGATAAAATATGAAGATATAGAAAATATTTCACACAAATATCAAATAAAGTTCCACTTAGCTGAGAGCTCGGCTGAAACATGGCTTTATGGCTATGTGGTAAACGAGATCTGAGGTAACAGGGAGAAGGGCATTCTGGGTACAGACTTTGCTCAAGAGTATTTTTGGCTGGCGTGAGCTTGGTAAAGAGGTGACTCAGTTCTTAGGGCTCAGAACTGAATGCATCAGTGATGAATGGAAAGAAGATTAACAACATCAGATCAAAGATTTGCATAGGTATCGCATAAAACACAGCTATGTATATTTTTAATAACAGCCTTAAACACTGCAATGCAGGAGAATAGAGTGTGTCTGGCAAAGTCGCATGGTGGTCATCCTGTGCGGTAACCAATACTAGCTACAGCACTACCAGGATTTCTGTTCAGAGAAAAGCTTAGAAAATATTTACCCTCTCTAGCAAACTCTGACTGGTATGAAATCTGGAGGAAAAGTGGCCACAGTCATGCATTTATTGTCTTATTTAAGCCAAATCATCAATTAATTTCCAGTCAGAAAGAATGCCAACAGAACATATCAGATTTGTACTTATGGGCATCTTATTACTTGACAGGAGTATCATACAGGCCAGTAAACCAATAACCTAGCTTGCGCATTGTAATCAGGTCCCGAATACAAACACAGCTAATACTCATTACTGAGATGATCTCAGGGTTGTCACCATTACACTTTGCCATTTCCTGTCAAATAAGACACACACACACACACACACACACACACACACACACACACACACACACACACACCCGGTAAAGCTGCTCCGTTTATGTTTACATTAAGAAGGTGTGTGTGTGTGTGTGTGTGTGTGTGTGTGTGTGTGTGTGTGTGTGTGTGTCTGTATACAAATTTAAAACTCATTCTAACAACTGGTGCTGTATTATACAAGACATATGTATTAGGAAGGTGAATCAAAAAATGCATACATGTATGCATGGCACTAAAATGTGTTTGAAAACAGCCCAGAGAAAAGTGTGAAAGGCTCAAAATCACTGTTATTACCAAAGCAATGGATAAAGGTAAAACAGTTCAAACCACATTACCTTGACCTGGCCAAACCTTTTGACACAATCCCCTACTCAGGTGTAGTACAAAAGATGAATAATATAGGAGCAAACACTTGCATCACTAGCTGGATTGCTAACTTGCTCACAGGATGCAGGAGATCAAAATAGGGGAATAAACCAGTCACCAATGGAGTCTCCCAGGGTTCGGTGCTCAGACATTTTCTGTTTGGCATATACATCTCAAATGTAGGCCAGCTAAGTTTGAGATGACTGCAAGCTAGGAGCAGTTAGTGAATCCCCAAATGATGTAACCATCATGCAGGAAGGTTTGTCCCAAGTAATTACTGGTGTCAAAATCATGTCAATGCCCTCTGAGAACTGACCCAATTGTTTGGCATTTGGGTACTTGTGTGCACAGTGACCTAACTTTTGACCAGCATGTGCCCAGAGTTATAAGAAAGCCTTTCTATATTGCACAGCTTATAAACAAATTGATTGTGACTAGATCTAAAGATGTTGTCGTTCTCCTTTACAAAGCTCTTATTAGGTCAATCATTTTGTATAATGCCCATTTTGGCATGTATCTGTCCAGCCCCATGCAACAATTGGAATACCTTCAGAGATACGCTACTAAAAGGATATAAATCCTAAACAATAGGTCTTGCATGGACCACCTCAAAGATTTATTACTGTACTCAGTATCCTACAGAGTGCTTAGAGATGACATGTCTGGCATACAAGGCATCCTCTGACCTAATACAGATGGGCCTACTGAACATCAGCAATTCAAATATCATCAGAAATACTCAGTCCAGGTATCGAAACTGAATGTTGTGGGGAGATGAATATATATCACAGAGTCTACCACTGTTCCAGAACAGAGTATCTATTCAAGTAAAACAAAGCTCATCCCTGTCTATATTCAAATGCAACATGGATCTAAGGATGGGTAATAGCAAATGTACTCCAGGATTGCCCCTCATGTCACTAATGGCTAGAGACAGTTCCTAAATGCTGCATCCCCTTACATGGATCCCTTCAAATTATCTATGGTATAATCACAGTTATTCTCACTAGGGCTAATATTATCAGCCATGGGATTGGTAAGACCAATCAGAAAATGTTAATTCAAGCACCAAAAGGGAATTGGCTAAGCTTAAAATGTCCTCCAAGAGAACCTATGATGTGGTATTAAATAGTTATAAAAAATTGTCCTTTTTAGATCACTAAGTGCTCCTCTCACCCCCCCCACCCCAGCCTTCAACAGCATCCGGCACCTATGTTTCAGACTTTATATTCTTCAGAAAGTACATGGTGACACAAAACATTTTATTCTAGCAATTTTATAAGTTTATAAGATCAATATTTGAAATGTCGTATAAAACTAGTAAAATCCAAAAACAGTAGCTCAACAGGAAAAGCGGACCCCAGAGGATGTAAAATGAATATAATAGAGTCAATAAAATGTTGAAAATCATCCACGGGACACACCACGGCACAGGACACCAAAATAGCAGTCACAGCAAATATGAAAACTGTAGATACTTTTAACGAAAAAATAATAAGCGTAACGTCGACTTAAGCTTCATATAATTTTATTGTGCACAGTAAGCGCTTTCACCTCTAGGGCTTCATCAGACCTAGTAAAGCAATCAACAACTCAAACTTAAATACTTGTGTACTCATTAAAAATTAATTACATCACATCCTGTCAGCACATTAATGATATACATTTAAGAGCTACAAATGGATGAAAAATGGACAGAAAAATAAATGTAAGAATACAGATAAAAATAACAGTAATAATAATATGAACATAAAACTCATCAGAGATGTTTCAAACTATAAATCAAGCAAAACCTTGAAACATCATATATAAAAACATATAAAAATAAAACAGACATAATATCATACTTCATATAAATTTTGAATGATTTCATACAAAAATATATATAAATATATAAATATATGGATCTACTTTACATAACCGACACTGCAAAACACTGACAACGCAAACATCGACACCACATAATCGACAAACCATAAACACGAAACCTCACAAGCCCGACAATCAAATAACCGACGGTCCACAAACACGAAACCTCATACGCTACACACACCACAATAACAACAATCAACTAACAAAACACATCCCCTGTCCAAACACCACACACACAACACAAGCACACCAAAATCCTCACAAACTCACACTAAACCTCACATACACAACTATCTACAACCCTAACCCAAACCCTAACCTAAGGTCCGTCACTATCGCACACTCAGCTAACCCAGCCCTAACCTAACTCAATTAACCCCTAACCCAAAATATACTACTACCGCACACTTACCTAACATGGGCCCTAACCCTAACTCACTTAACCCGCCCCTAACCCAAACACTATCACTACCGCACACTTACCTAACCCGCGCACTGACCATAAATCACTTAACCCACCCCTATCCCCACAGACCATCAATATCCACACTTACCTTACTCGCACCCTAACGTCCGTGTCACCACCGCATACTTACACAGCCTTTTTACAAGTCGGTATCCTCTGCGTCGGTGTTTTCATCCATAGCATCGGTCTTCCGGATTGTCGATCTTCTGGTGCTCGCAAATTCCTTGTCGATGAAATCAGCTGTCGACTATCTCAGGTAGACCCAAATATATATATATATATATATATATATATATATATATATATATATATATTTATCAAATACAAATAATCTACAAATATTCATATTCCCAACATAAAATAAAAATATTCCTCATTCATTTATTTTTAAAAACTTGCAGCCTTCTACTGCTCAAAACAGGCTTTAAAGGAATTTTATCATTAATGCCTGGTGGTCTATCAGCTCTAAATTTAATAATCCATTTCATCTCAATATGTTCTGTATAGTTACGAATATTACCACCTCGAACATTAGGACTAATGACCTGTAATACTGTAAATTTAAAATGATGATGAAAATCTGTCTTAGTTATGTGTTTTGCTAACGCACTACGTTCATCATTTTGTCTTATATAATAAATATGCTCTCTGATTCTTTCTTTTAATTTCCTATTTGTTTTTCCTATATAGAATGTGTTACAGCCCATACAGCGAGCCAAATAGACCACATTCTGTGTTTCACAATTGGCTGGTTCTTTGTAAAAATGGACATAGTTTGTAACAGGATGTATAAAGACATTTGTATTGTCAATGTATTCACACTGATTACATCTTGTACAAGGTCTCGTCTCCAAATGTGCATCTTTAACACTAGATGTATCATCGTCTCTCACTTTTCTTGTATGACAAAGTATCTGTTTAAGGTTCTTTTTATTCTTAAATACAAACTTCGGTGTTTCACTAAAAATATCCTTTATATTTTCATCCAGCATAAGCTCTCCGCAATGCTTCTTATAAACATCTGTAATCATATCAGTATCAGTACTAAAATATATAGGAATTTTAACCACATGGGTATTCCAAAAATTCATATCTTGTGGTTCAGGATTAATAGTATAATCAGAAAAATCGGGTTTAGCTACAGTTTGTCTTAGAGAATTGACAGTGGTTAAAGCATCATCAATTTCCCTAGCTTTATAACCCCTTTTTAAAAATCGATTCTTCAGACTATCTAACTCTTGAGTGAAGCCTGTTTCCGAGGGATTAAGTCTAGAAGCTCTCATAGTCTGTCCTTTGACAACATTTCTAAAAATATAACTAGGATGCATACTAGTTCTGTGTAGTAGTGTATTCCTAAAGCATGCTTTTCTATGTATTCCAGTGTTTACTAGTCCATTTTCAAATATTTCTAGATTGACATCAAGAAAGGAAATCTTATGTGTGGAAAAGTTCATAGTAAAATGTAAATATTCTGTTAAAGTATTTAGTTGTTCACAAAAACTGACCAGTGATTCCTCATCACCTCTCCATAACAGAAACAAATCATCTAGAAACCTTCTATAAAAACAGACATATTGTTTATAACTATCTAATTCAAATAATTTATTCTCTTCCCAAGAAGCCATGACTAGATTAGCATAGCTATTAGCACATGGTGTTCCCATGGCTACACCTTCTTGTTGAGAATAAATGACATTATCAAAGATGAAGACGTTATTGCATAAAACTGTTTCTAAAAATAAACAAATTAAATCTATATGTTTTAAAGTCATATCAGAATGTGTTGAGAAAAACCTATGTATATCTCTTATACCATCCTCAATAGGTATCACTGTAAATAAACTTGTTACATCTAAAGTAACAAAATAGAAAAAGGGGTATCTTGATCTAAAGTTTTCAAATGTTCATACGAATCAATTAAGAATTGTTTACTGTCTTTTAATATCTGGGGTCTACTATCAACAATAGGTCTTAAAAATGTTCTATATACATAGATAATGGTTCTGTTACCCAATTCCTACCTGAGATGATGGGTCTCATTGGAGGGTGTTCAGAATCTTTGTGCACCTTTGGAAGGCCATTAATAGTTGGAATTTGCAGATAATCAACTTTTAAAAACGTAAACAGATCTAAATCAATATATCTGCTCACTAAAATATCATTAGACCTAAAGATCATTTTATAGTGAATAAAGGCTGCAGTTCTAATACAGAACAAACCCCTTTCCCCATAGTACTATCACATTATCCCAAACAACAGAGATCTTACAGTCGAGGAAGACAGAAGAGAAAAGGGTCAGAAGGGGAACATATAGGCCCCACTTTGAAGAGAATGTGGCAGAAAATGTAGAATCTCTGATACATAATTTGTCACATAAAGTTTTAACCAAGTATGAAACACAGGTCCTTAACAAAGGGCTTTCTTTTATACCTGCATGTAGAAATAATTTAACTGATGTCGTCATTGATACTAAACTATTTGCGAGAAATGTTCAATTGAAAATTAATTATAAAGACAATGTTTCTAGTAGTAATTCATACACCATGTTTAAACCACCCAGTACGTATATTCCTGTACTGAATCCCTATTTGGATGTATTTAGTAAACTAGTTGAGGATGATTTACATAATATATATTCTAATGATACACAAGATGCGCATAGGTTAAGAAAAAGGAATTTAAGCTTCAAACAGCAACAAGCTTTGAATGCTTTCAGAAATGACTCTTCAACAGTTATAAGACCAGCTGATAAAGGTGGCCCTCTGGTCATTTTAGATATAAATGATTATAAAGATAGTATGTTTATATTATTACAAGACAGTAAGTTCTATGAAGTTATTGATTTTCAAGCAGTGAAAGGTAAATTATATAAAGTATTTGACATGTTAGATGATATTTTAATGAGCAGATATATTGATTTAGATCTGTTTAACTTTTTAAAAGTTGATTATCTGCTAATTCCCATTATTAATGGCCTTCCGAAGGTGCACAAAGATTCTGAACACCCTCCAATGAGACCCATCATCTCAGGTAGGAATTGGGTAACAGAACCATTATCTATGTATATAGAACATTTTTAAGACCTATTGTTGATAGTAGACCCCAGATATTAAAAGACAGTAAACAATTCTTAATTGATTTATATGAACATTTGAAAACTTTAGATCAAGATACCCCTTTTTCTATTTTGTTACTTTGGATTTAACAAGTTTATTTACAGTGATACCTATTGAGGATGGTATAAGAGATATACATAGTTTTTTGTCAACACATTCTGATATGACTTTAAAACATATAGATTTAATTTGTTTATTTTTAGAAACAGTTTTATGCAATAACGTCTTCATCTTTGATAATGTCATTTATTCTCAATGAGAAGGTGTAGCCATGGGAACACCATGTGCTAATAGCTATGCTAATCTAGTCATGGCTTCTTGGGAAGAGAATAAATTATTTGAATTAGATAGTTATAAACAATATGTCTGTTTTTATAGAAGGTTTCTAGATGATTTGTTTCTGTTATGGAGAGGTGATGAGGAATCACTGGTCAGTTTTTGTGAGCAACTAAATACTTTAACAGAATATTTACATTTTACTATGAACCTTTCCACACATAAGATTTCCTTTCTTGATGTCAATCTAGAAAGATTTGAAAATGGACTAGTAAACAATGGAATACATAGAAAAGCATGCTTTAGGAATACACTACTACACAAAACTAGTATGCATCCTAGTTATATTTTTGGAAATGTTGTCAAAGGACAGACTATGAGAGCTTCTAGACTTAATCCCTCAGAAACAGGCTTCACTCAAGAGTTAGATAGTCTGAAGAATTGATTTTTAAAAAGGGGTTATAAAGCTAGGGAAATTGATGATGCTTTAACCACTGTCAATTCTCTAAGACAAACTGTAGCTAAACCCGATTTTTCTGATTATACTATTAATCCTGAACCACAAGATATGAATTTTTGGAATACCCATGTGGTTAAAATTCCTATATATTTTAGTACTGATACTGATATGATTACAGATGTTTATAAGAAGCATTGGAGAGAGCTTATGCTGGATGAAAATATAAAGGATATTTTTAGTGAAACACCGAAGTTTGTATTTAAGAATAAAAAGAACCTTAAACAGATACTTTGTCATACAAGAAAAGTGAGAGATGATGATATATCTGGTGTTAAAGATCCACATTTGAGGATGAGACCTTGTACAAGATGTAATCAATGTGAATACATTGACAATACAAATGTCTTTATACATCCTGTTACAAACTATGTCCATTTTTACAAAGAACCAGCCAATTGTGAAACACAGAATGTGGTCTATTTGGCTCGCTGTATGGGCTGTAATGCATTCTATATAGGAAAAACAAATAGGAAATTAAAAGAAAGAATCAGAGAGCATATTTATTATATAAGACAAAATGATGAACGTAGTGCATTAGCAAAACACATAGCTAAGACAGATTCTCATCATCATTTTAAATTTACAGTATTACAGGTCATTAGTCCTAATGTTCGAGGTGGTAATATTCGTAACTTTACAGAACGTATTGAGATGAAATGGATTATTAAATTTAGAGCTGATAGACCACCAGGCATTAATGATAAAATTCCTTTAAAGCCTGTTTTGAGCAGTAGAAGGCTGCAAGTTTTTAAAAATAAATGAATGAGGAATATTTTTATTTTATGTCGGGAATATGAATATTTGTAGATTATTTGTATTTGACATATATATATATATATATATATATATATATATATATATATATTTATATATATATATTTATATATATTTTTGTATGAAATCATTCAAAATTTATATGAAGTATGATATTATGTCTGTTTTATTTTTATATGTTTTTATATATGATGTTTCAATGTTTTGCTTGATTTATAGTTTGAAACATCTCTGATGAGTTTTATGTTCATATTATTATTACTGTTATTTTTATCTGTATTCTTACATTTATTTTTATGTCCATTTTTCATCCATTTGTAGCTCTTAAATGTATATCATTAATGTGCTGACAGGATGTGATGTAATGAATTTTTAATGAGTACATAAGTATTTAAGTTTGAGCTGTTGATTGCTTTACTAAGTCTGATGAAGCCCTAGAGGTGAAAGCGCTTACTGTGCACAATAAAATTATATGAAGCTTAAGTCAACGTTGTGCTTATTACGCTTATTATTTTTTGTTAAAGTATCTACAGTTTTCATATTTGCTGTGACTGCTATTTTGGTGTCCTGTGCCGTGGTGTATCCAGTGGATGATTTTGAATATTTGAAATGTGTCCATATTTTGGGGTCTGTATTACCCCCATTATTGGCTTTGTGCAGGTTTTCTTGTGCTAAGAGGTTGATAGCTATGGTGAGAACTGAATTCACTAAATGATGATAGCCATTTTAAGTTTCAGTCTTCCTGTCTTTCAAGAAGCAGCTGATTTGACATAGTGGTATGTTGCTCTGACTGTAGTGCACAGGGTCTTGGGGCCAAGCCTTGGCAGTGAAATGCGTGGTGGTAGCACATCATTTTATTCTAGCAACTTTACAAGGTTATACAAGCAATGTTTAAAATGCGTCCCTGGTTTTTGAGCTTTTGTTCCACCCCCCAATAAATTTTGTTTTTTTCCAGATTTCTTGTGCTCATGTGCTACTAAGTTGAGCGATACAATTAAGAGTTGAGTGGATTTTACAAGGAGCTAAGAGCTTCAGGGGAAGAAAAGTTTAGTGCTGCTTATGCTAAATCTGCTTGCATTGTTAATAGCACAGCAAGTAGTGTACTTGCATTTGATGCAGAAGGCTGTGGGTTCTACTCCCACAGTATGTAGAATCATTGCTGATACTGTACTGTGTTGTACTTTTAAGGGGTGTGGACGCTGCAGTCCTGAGAATGTCCTCTTTGACAGAGATACCTAGTAACTATCAACCTGTTATCAGTTTGCCATCCATTCCCTATTGTAACATTAATAGCTTATTTTTTTAATGTAACATGGGCAATTTATTCCTCGAGGGCAACAGGAATTTCATTTGTAGATGAAACAATGGAATATAAAGTTGTTTGCTAGCAGCAACTTCTTCTTTAGTTACAGATTTCTTTAATGTGGAATTATTTAGATGACTTACTTCTGCAGAGATTGTGCATATTTGCTGATACTGGTGGATTGTAGAAGTTTGAGTAGACTTATGATGGAGATGTTCTGAATTGGGCAGTTTTGTCATTATTGGTGCATGCATTTTTTTTCATTGTTTACTAGAAAAATATTCAAAACAATAAATTTAAAACACCCTCTGACAACTGTACTGTATTATACAAGGAATATAATGTAATACAACCAGGAAGGTGTATGAAAGAACACATGTTTCATGTGCAAGTGGCCTATGATTTGAAAACAGCCCAAAGTTAATATTTATCTGCCACTGGCCAGATGTATCTTTGAATGTGGGTTTCAATGCTGTTTCAATGAATGCAAGTTTCAAGGGAAGAGAAGTTTTAATGCTAATTCTATTTTCATTGTGAGACTGCATTGCTTTGTTTACCAGATGTCTATTAGTGTTTGTGCTGCAAAATGTAAAATAAAACTTTTAAATGAAATCCAGATCATTGTAGAAGTAAATCAGTATGCACATTACAGTGTTTATGGTAAATGTGGTGAAATAGCTAAGTAATTGGGCATTGGAATGGCTGCAGGGGGGAGGCCCCATTCAGCCATGATTTTGTGAGGGGGGAAGGGCAGCAAACTTAATGACAGCCCTGGCTAAACTATACATCAGCTCTCCAGATTTTCACAGAATGAATAGATTCTTGCTTCTTATTTTTGGTTTGTTCCTCATAAAATTTGTTGTTTTCTGGCAAATCATTTAGGAATGAAGTCACTAAATAATGACAGTCATTGTTTCAGACTTCATACCCTTCAGAAAAATGCATGCTAAAGCAAAACCTGTTATTCTATCAACTGTCTAAGTTTATACAACAGCAATTTTTAGTATTGCCTGTATGTTCCCCCAATATATTTGGCCTTGTCCAGATTTCCTGCATTAAGAGGTTGAGATGTACATGCAAATAAATCCCTTTATAGAATTAGGTATATCCAAGCCTCTTAACTGTCTCTTACTTTGGCTCAAAAGGTTGCTGTCCCCCTAATAATCCCTCTGCAAAATGGCAATTTTGGAAGAAAATGTGGAGGGTTTACAATTAATAAATAATTGTAATGATCAGTTATAGATTACTTTTATTTCGGAAATGCATGTAGATTCTTTTATTTTGTCAGCTGCTTAACTTAACAGTACTAATATTAAAAAAGTGTCCCTTCTTTGACAGGTTCTCAGCTGTATTGTGTGGCTATTTTATATTTTTGCATCACATTTTGGTCCAGTTTTCATAAAATGTGGTTTTCTGGCAAGTTAGTGGCAAATCATTAAAGATTGAAGTTAGAAAATAATGACATACATTTGAGTTTCAGATTTCATACCCTTCAGAAAATTCATACTGATGTAAACCCTACTATTTTATTATCTTTCTAAGTTTATAAGAGCAATATTTTAAAATTGTCCTTATTTTTGGGCCTTTGTCCCACTTATATTTATGGCTTTGTCCAGATTTCTTGCTCTGAAGTTGGGAGGTATGACAAATGTGTCAGGGTCATCACCATCAGCCAGAGACATTTCAAACTGAGACATATTTGTTGCACCCCACTCCTCCATGTAGTGATTCTGGATGTGTCCAAGCAAGGCAAGGAGCAGCTATGCATAAGTGTGCAGACTATCTCCCCATCCAAGGTAAACACAAGTACTACAGTGACTTTTCATCTGTCCTTGATTTTGCAGAATGTTCTGGTTTTCTGTCATTTTTATACTGTTGCTTTAATGCTTCTTATTGTTCAGAAAATGCATGTTATTGCACTGCCTGTTGCTCTGTGTTTAAGTATCAATGCTTTAATGACCATCAGATAAGCTTGTATGAGATTTTAAGGTGCAAGGAAGCTTTAATAAGCACACTGTTAAATAATTACCAACATTGAAAGCCTTTTTGTTGTTACCATGCAGAGAATACTTACATACCTAGATAATGTATAAGCCTTAGGTATTGAAATGAATATGACAGTATTTGTAATAAAGGACAGGATTACAGTATTTTCTGAACCTCATTACATTTGTTGGGGACTTGCAGTCATCTTTGCAGGCTTTGCTCATAAAGTAAACAGAATGCCAATCTATCATGTGTGGTCCATATCCTGTGCAGTAATCCTTTAAGCAATTTACCTTGAGCTTGTTTGCAGTTCATGTTTTACTTTGATCATGTTTTCCCCATGAAACAAGTAGATAGTTGTTGTCAGGCAGCAGATCTTTTTGGAATAAGAAACATTTTTACAAGTGGGGGTATCACAGAGATTGCTACTTTCAGCATGTTACTTGGTACTTTAATAAAGCTGAATATAAATTATAATTACAACTGCAGTGCGAGGAGACGTGGTTTGAGTTGAGTGCTGCTTGTTTTTTTATACTTGTTTTTGACTGGCATTCCAGTAATGTATTTAAAAAGTAATTTATTTTTTCGAGCCTCGCAACCTTTTTGTTTTCATCTAGATATTAAGTAAGCCGTCATGTCCCACTCACTAGGCTGAACAAGGAGAAGGTTACTGTTAGCTGCCTGTCAAGTGCCAGGATCCGCCACATAACACAAGCACTCAGGTCACTCCAGAACAAGTACAAATATGACTCTGCTATTGTTCATGTTGGTGTGAATGACCTGAGCTGTACCTCCCTGGACTACATGAAAAGAGACATGGAAGAGCTCTCTGATCACATAGCCCAGGCAGGTATGACCCTGATCCTGACTAGCATCCTGCCTCACCAAGAATGATACCATGGTATAAAGAAAAAAAGATTAATTTCAACAATTGGCTAAGCTTCTGGTGTCATTCAAAGGGGATCCAGTGTCTGTCAGCCTGGGATGACATGCTCAACAAGACACACTGCTTCGCTAGAGATGGCTTGCACCTGTCACCTTTAGGCTTTGGAATACTGGCCAAGGCTCTTGCTGCCCCCATAGTGCCTTTTTTAGGCAAGGCTCAAAAGACAAACCCACCGCCGCAAATAGCACAGGTAAAAAAAACTGAGGGTAATGCTACTCAATGCCAGAAGTCTAAACCTCAAAAGGCACACACTTGAAGCACTCCTCAGTATGGAGAAAATTGATATATGTGCAGTAACAGAAACCTGGTTTAAGGCTGCAGAGAGCACCCCAGCACTACCAGGCTACAACTCATACCATACATTTCGGCCACAATACCTGGACCGAAATACAAAAGGCGAGGGTGTATCCATATTCATCAAGGATACCCACACCTCCAGGTTAGTGGCACAGCACAATGCTTCAGAGATCATCCACATGCAACTAACAATGGGCAGAACTGCAATTCAAATTGTTGCTTGCTACAGATCGCTCACTATGTCCCAGGACCCCCATTCTGCATTTCTGGAAACACTGGAAATATAAAGGTCCTACCTATGAAGATTGGGGGAAGATGGGGGAAGGCTGCCAGCCTATTCAAATAGAATTTGATACATAATTCTGTCATTTGTATATATAAATGTAAAATATAGGCTTGTGTTCTTAATGAAAGAAAACACTGTAAAAAGTAAACTTCAAGATTGTAGCAACATTGCCATTTGCTGTAAGGAAAACTAAGCCAAGCATTTCAAATGTTCTTTGAAGAAAAATTATCTAAATAGTAGTGGCGAAGTGTCTGGCTGAACACATTCTTTCTAGTGTTTTAACTTAAGGAATAATTGCTAGAGTGTGCATGTGAAATGTATTTTATTGTTGTAGTTTCCTGAGCAGGTGTTAGCTTGCTAAATAATGCAGCTTGTTTGCCTGGGAGCTCCAGACTAAGTGTCAAAATGATGTAATGTGTATAACAGGAAAACCTAAGTGTCAAAATGGTGTAATCTGGGAGGGCCTAGCAAAGATGTTTGTTAGTGAGTTTTAAAACTATTGTTCTGTGAGAGACTGTGAGCATTTTGATCTTGATACCCCGTTTATCAGCACTCCGTCTGTTGTCTTATGTAAGTAGTGTCTTAGAAATATGTTTTCTTGTAGTAATAGCTAGGAACTTAGACAAAAGTTAGACAAGTGTTTTGTGTTATACCAGAACTTTCATACTGTATTGTTTTACATTTCTGTGTAATCTCTGAACTCGTAGATATCACTGTAGTGTAGTAGTATTGTCTTGTATTTTAATTATTTGTTATTAAATATTTTAAAAACTCTTTACCTGTGGCTGGTTTGTGTAGAGATAAGTAAGTTATAGAGTACATTGCATATTTATAGAGTTTATTGTAATAAGCCACTCTAATAAGCCTTAGACTGAATCGTCACATTAAAATTGGATAATAATATTGCACAGTAATAACTGGACACCCTTTTAAGGGCCTTTGTGTAGCTGATAAGTATTAGCTGGTGGTGGCAGCAATTACTGCCATATCATCTAGGTAAAGGGGCACAGCTGGAGAATCTGTGTCAGCCTTTCCCAGGAGTGTCTGTGAAGTTGTATAAATACTTATCTCAAAGTGTGTGTGGTGTGTCAGCTACCTGGGCAGGGACACGAAGTACTGGTGGGACAGAGAGGGTACTAGATGTTAGCTTACCAGCTAGGCTGAGATCTGGAACCTATAGCTGTGTCAGTGGGGAGTCTTATGGGGAACCTGGAGAGCAAGGGAGCAACTAGCACCAGACTGTCTGTGATCTCTGTGTGCACTTGAGGGAAAGTGTACATTACTGTGTGTATTTGTTATCCTTTCCTCTTATATGAGATGCCCTCCCTGATGTTAGTGGTGAGGATTGAGGCTTCTTGATTGCTTGGCCAGGGCACGGTCATCACACTACCAAACACCCTGATATTGGGTGATTTCAATTACCCAAATATTTGCTGGGAGAACTACTCAAGTAATAACCCCCTTGCCCAATATTTCCTAGAATTTATAAACTCAAACACCCTGGATCAACTGGTCAACACCCCCACCAGAGGTGACAACATATTGGACCTGGTCATCACCAACATAGGCGACCAGTGTTCCACACTGGAGGTCAACCCCTCACTGGTTAGATCTGACCATAAACTAATCATTCTGTATATCCACATTTCTCCCCCACCCCCGGTCAAAGAAACCACTGTGAAAAACTTTTCAAAAGCAAACTTCACGTTACTTAAGACCGAGGTGTAAAGTTTCAAATTCCACATGCTAAAGGATAATGCTGTCCAAGCTGCAAAATCCTTTACTAATGCACTCTACGGGCACTGACAAGTATGCATGGATCATGCTATCCCAAGCAAAACCAAGACTCACTCCTCCAAGAAAAAGAAACCAGTCTGGTGGACCCCTACCATAAACAAGCTATAGAACAGAAGGAGGAAACTAGTGCAGAAAAGAGTAAAATCCCAAGAAGGGAAGACATCCCTGATCAGTATCAGCAAGGAACTATGATCCCTCATAAAATCATCCAAGGCTAGCTTCGGAAGAAAAATTGCCAAGGACTCCAAAGATAACTACAAGGCATTCTTTAGCTATGTCAAGAATCTAAGTGGCAATTCTCATATCTGCTCGGAGTTAGTGCAGAATGACACAAAATACACTGAACCAACCAATATCACCAATATCCTGGCAGACAGGTTCAGTGCAAACTTCGCCCCCACCCCCAAAAGGGCCCATAACCATACCAGAAGAATGTAGTGCCCCTGAAATCACAGACACTCGGGTTAAAACAGCCCTCTCTAAAGCCAAAAACACAGCATCAGTGGACTGGATGGTGTCCCAGGCTGTGTCCTACACGAGCTCAAAGATGAACTAACCCCTCACCTAAACAGACTGTTCAAACTCAGCCTCTCCACAGACTACGTGCTCATAAAGTGGCGCACAGCAATGGTTATTCCGCTCCAAAAAGGTGGAGCCACAACAGACCCCAGGAGCTATCGCCTTATAAGCCTGATTAGCTTGGTCTGCAAGGTTATGGAGTGCATCATCATGGATCTCATTAACAGAGACATTGGGAATCTCCAAACACTGAACCCTACCCAGTTCGGCTTTGTTAAGGGCAGATCATGCCTCCTAAACCTGGTAGACTTCTTTGAGACAGTTACCAAGGCTATAAATGAGGGAAAGTGGTCCACACAGCCTACCTAGACCTTGCAAAGGCCTTCAACACCATTTCCCCATTCTGGTATTATAGACATGCTCACCAGCCTGAGCATAAACCCCTATGTCACAAGATGGATTGCCAACTGGCTCATGGACAGAACCCACATAGTAAGATTTGCAAGAGCTAGACCTGACTCTAAACTGGTTACAAGTGGCTTTCCCCAGGGTTCAGTCCTAGGACCCCTCCTGTTTGCCATATACTTCTCAGAGGTAAAAGTAAGCACAGGAGAACTATGGCTGACCAAGTTTGCAAATGACTGCAAACTAGGGGCTATAACTGACTCTCCAGCTGACACAGATATCCTTCAAAAGGGTCTCAATGTGTCAGATATCTGGTGTCAAAACCATGGCCTCAAGCTAAATATCAAAAAGTGCATAGTCATCCCCTTTGGAAAAAGGAAAGTACCCACAAACTACCACATAGGTGGTAGCCCCCTAAATACGGAAGACATAATAAGGGATCTGGGGACCCAAATAGATAATAATCTCTCCTTTGATAATCACAATGCCAAAGTGGTTAAAAAATCCTTCTATGTGGCCCACCTAGGGTGTATCCAGATCAAAAGAGGTCATTGTGCCCCTCTACACATCACTCATCAGACCCATCATAGAGTACAACACCCCATTTGGGATGTACCTTACAAGACACCTGCAACAGCTGGAAAGACCACAGAAGTACCTCACCAAGAGGATCACTGGCCTCAAACAGATGCCCTATGCAGCTCAACTGAAGAAACTCCAGCTGTACTCAGTTGCATACCACCTACTCAGAGGTGATCTCTGCCTGACATACAAGGCCATGTCCAACCCAGAACTGATGGACATGCTCCACCTAAAAAAACATATCCCCTCGAGCTACACACTCTAGGGATCTAAACCTCACCACAACAATAAATAGGACGTGCTGGAGGGATAGATTCCTGTCCCAGAGACTTCCCGTGCTCTGGAACAAGATTCCAGTCTACATTAGGCAGAGCTCTTCACTAACACTCTTCAAGAGAAACCTTGACAAGTGGATGGGAAACAGAAAGTTTACCCCAGAGATCACTTCAGTGACTGTGCTAAACAGAGTCACAGGGAACTAATCTAAGGGGGTGGCTCAAGCCAACACATTCCGGCTAGGCTTATAAATGCCTTTGGGCAGATAGCCTAGTACCTACATATGAACCTATGAATCTATGAACTTATGTAGCCAATGGATTGAAATATTTTTTTTCTTCTACACTTCATTTTGTCTTGATTGGACTTGCATAATTACGGTGTGGCACCCAGGGCAGCATATTTAATTAACGTCCCAGTTTTTGTGGTTTTGAGCATAGCTCCACCACTTTCTAGTTGGTCACACCTCTTCCCATTGGCCTCACCCATTCAACTGTCTCATGCAGCCCCCCTTCGATTTGAAGTCACTAGCTGCTACTGTTCTCTTTGCCCTTATTTTACCCTTGCCTTTGCATGGTGCTGCTCTTCACTCAGCATCAGTCAGCAGAACCCTGTATAGACACAAAAGAATAGAAGCTCATTTTTTCCTAAACATTTGTCAGTGAAACCCTTCCATGCTTTTCTGCTGCTCCTGGAGCAACTCATTGCACACTGATCACAGTTGCCTCACTGATTTACCCTACAGACAGTACAGGTCCATCTTGTAGTCCCAGCACTACCAGCACAGTCCTGTCAAATGAACCCATTCCCTTCCCTAATAAAACATACAGTAAAGCCCTGGTGACATTGGTGGGCAGTTTCCCTCTCTGGCCAGCCTGATAGATATGGGCATCCTGAGGCAATTTAGTAATTGTCCCATGTATACTGACAACCACGTACTCCTGAAACAAGCAAATACTTTATGTGAGAGATATTATTGCACTATGAAATTGGAGGCATGACTCTCACATAAGGACAAGTTGAATGCCAAACAGGTTGTCAGCACACACACACTTCCCACACTGAATAAAGACAAGACACATAAACCCACATATGCAGAGGTACTCACTAGTAACTTACCAAAATATAAGAGGCCTCCCAACTGGAAACCATTTACATATACAACAATGCAACAAACAACCACAACACATAATAACACACACATACCAGTGTTTCAACAAATAAGCCTATAAGGCATAGAACCACAAAACCTAATGTATTGGTCATAGGTTACTCCATTGTGAGCCACACGGATGTTCCCCTCACCAGGCTGGCTAAGGAGCAGGTTATGGTTAGCTGTCAGGTGCCAAGATCCATCAAGTCACTCAAAATACTTAACCACATGTACTGGTATGATGCCATCATAATCCATGTGGGGGTAAATGACATGAGTCCTGGATAAGGGAAAGACAGTATATACCATCTATCTTGAACTAACCAAGGAATTTGACACAATGGACAGGTATTATAGAGAATCTCTCCCAACTGGGAATTAACCCCTACATTACCAGGTTGGGAGCCAACTGGCTCACCAACAGGACACATACTGTCAAAGTGGATGACTTCACTTCTAGCAAAAGACTAGTCACCAGTAGAGTACCACAGGGTTTTGTGCCCCTTACTGTTCAGAATTTATTTCTCAAAGGTTCAGACAAACTTCGACAGCCTGTGGTTGACCAAGTTCACTCCATGCATGTATCCTCAACCCCTTTTCCCATTTTTGCACATGGGGTCAGGGTGTCACTGCAGCAGTGACAAACATCTCAAGGCAAGCTTTACATCTACAGGTGGCTAGTCGTGCTGCAGTAATTCCAGTTTTATTATTCACTTGCATAGACACTCTCACATACAGCCACTTTAGAGGGTCAAGTCCACATACTGCATGCCTTTGGAATGTGGGAGGAAACTGGAGCACCTAGAGGAAACTCACGTGATCAAATGAAGGTCATGCAAACTTTGGTCATTAATTGACCACGTTCACTGATGATTGCAAATTGGGAGCAATGAGTGAGTCTCCCAACAATGTTAGTATACTGCAAACAGGGTTAATGCAGACAAATGATTGATATCAAAGCTAAATGGAAAAAAAGCATTATTATTCCCTATGGGAAAGCTGACATCCATGCTAATCACATTATAGACAGCAGCCCCCTAACTGTAGACCCAGTGGTATGTCATCTGAGTACACAGATTGATAGTAACCTGATCTTTGATCATTATGTATACACAGTAGTAAGGAAATCCTTCTATGTGGCACATATTATAAGTAAAGGCATCACATATGTTATAATTCCATTATACTCGGCCATAATCAGACCAATAATCGAGTACAATACTCCCTTTTGCATGTAGCTGTCCAGACACCTGAAACAATTGGAGAAACTACAAAGGGTTCTCACCAACAAATTACAGGGTACACAAAACAAGTCTTATGTGGAAAGACTGAAAGCCCTGTCTCTGTACTCTGTCTCCTACAGATTACTAATGGGTGACCTGTGCCTACCATAGAGGCAGTCTCTGACCTGGTCACAATGGAAATGCTACACATGCATAAATCAAACTTCCCATGGGTCAGTCATACCATTGATCTTAAACCTAGACTCTGACATGAATAGATCATGCTGGAGAGATAGATACATATCCCAGATACTGCCACATCTCTGGAGCAAGCTGCCAATCCATGTAAAACAGAGCCCCTCCATGACCCTCTTCAAACACAACCTAGATTAATGGATGGGCGACTGCAGATTCAATCCTAGGGTGTTGCCTGTATCCCTCCTGGACAGAGGAAGTCAGTATTAACTACCACAGGCACATACTGGATGGTTAATCGAGATGAAGATTAGCAAATATGACTTTACGATTTATGTACAAGACGTAGAAATTAAAAGCTTATTTAAAAAAATAGAAAATGGGTTTGGATGTATAAATAGTTTCATTAGGTTTGAATTAGTTGGGTATTAGGAACCATGATGTGATCTATTAGATAACAAGTATTTGAAAGGCCTCTAGAAAAGGGTGAACTTGGGTAACAATTATTTATGAAGTATATTTTTGGGAGTTTACGGATGGTAAAATACCCATTAATGTTTTCCTATTATATAAAAGGGTAAATGAAAGAAAGTGCTTGTGTGGAGGTGTAGAAACCATTGAGCAGGTTATCTTCATTGGTGAGATAGGTAAAAAACTGAAAGAAACCGATGACATTAGTGACACAAAGTCTGATATCAGTAGATGAGCTGTCCTATAATTTATTTATTTTTTTACTTTTTTATTTTATTTATTCTTAAATTTTATTTATAAATGTATTTATGTATTCTAACCAACTTACGAACATCTATTAAATCCAAAATGGAACAGTGCTATAACAAATTGAGAAAGCTTGCACAAACTCTCAGTACCAATCACATCACTGCAGATTAGTACTAGAACTTAACTGGCTTGAACTCCCCAAACAACTCCACTATATCCAGCTATTAACTGTGCACTACTTAATCTACAAGTCATCTGCCTGACCAGCACTATACAACCTACGCAAACCGTACCAACCAAACAGAACCCTAAGATCTGAGGGCAAAAAAAAAAATCCTGGTAACAATGTCTAAACCCTCAAAAAAAAAAAAAAAAAAAAACAGGACAGCGTCTCTACTCATACTCTGCCACAAAAATATGGAATTCTCTCCGCCAGGCTACCAGATCAATTCCAAGCCTAGCATTCTTCAAAGCTTCATTAAAACAATATCTAAATAACACATGGTTGTGCACCTGCACCTGCACAACTCCTTGTTGTTCTCACTTCTAATTCATCTGCTATGCACAGCTCCCACCCTCTTCTCCTATATTCAACTGGTTTACTTGTTTACATGTGTGATGTTTCTTGAAGCAGCATGGATTTGGCTGGTAGTGCTGAGGAGGCATCACCGGTACGCAGTGAGGAAGTATCCTTATCAGCTATATCACGTTTACTACAAACACTCAATGACAGGATGGATCGTTTTGAACAGCGTTCGTTAACGCAATTTTCAAATCTAACACTACACAAGAATCCGTTTGTGGACATCATGGAAGACGAACCTGAAGAGGTTTTCCGAAATAATACCTGCGATAATTTTGGCCAACAAGGGGAAACTAGAATGCAACCGTTAAATTCAAACAACGCCATGAAGGAAGAACTGGGGAAATGGATGCAAAACATGAGTGGTTTCCATTTACATGGAACCCCACCATCAGGTACTGTCCAATCTATATCAGATAAACTGGCTGATTTAGATTATATTTTGTTAAAGATAAAAAAACTACAAATGGACAACCTTTATTTTCAGGAATGTTTGAATAAAAAGATAGTACCTAAGGGCCTACGGGTGTGGAACTTTCCAACGGGTCTTCAAGCGAATTCCACCTTACACATGGAATTATTAAAATTGTTTGATAAGTTTGGTTTTGACTATATGGGTCTTGTCATCAAGGACAACAATAGTATTCTAAATAAGTTGTTCAAGCAAGCTAATGAGTTGGACAAAAAGTTAAAAGATGACACTTCTTTTAGTAAACATGACTATGACTATCATCGTATTTTTAAATCTATTGATGAAAAAGTGGAAATTATAAAAGAAAGGAAAACAAAAAAACTTGACCGGGACATTTTAGCTTACAGCCAAGGGTTTGCATATCCCCAACCACCATCATCACAATTGTGGGGAAAACAATTAAATAATAATTATAGTAACAATGTCTATCGAACAGAGAATGATGGAACAACTACTGTTGTGGATGAATTTTGTAATGATGAAATGGATTTTTTAGGGGAGAATTCCTTCCCGCCATTGCGGAGGTCCGAGAGACTTCAGAAAAGACAGCAAAACAATTTTCAAGGAAATCAACCCCAACAACATCAAGGGACCAACTATGGGCCACAGTTGAGGGGGAGATCACAGAGGGGCCCATGGAGGGGCCGTCGTTAGACAATGAGTGTGATCTTAATGGACCCACACTATATTTCAACAATAAAGGGGACTTTACAGTATATAATTATTCGAACTTGAATTTTGATGCTAATATTGGTGAATTATTATCATACGGTCAAACCTTTGTTCCTAGCAAGAAAATGAATATGGTGCAGAGTATCATAGACTTAAAAATGTACACTAGAAAGTTGAATTTTTCACAATTATTTAGGAACAATGATAGTATAGTCAGACCATTTTATGTGTCTAGTTCATTTAATCCTCCACTACATGCTACAATAGAAAGGTTTGAAAAGGCATGTGAATTGGACTTCAGAGCAATTTGTAATGGGATGAACAATAATAACAACAAGAATATTAAGTATAATTTATCAAAACAAGATTATGAAACATTATCCTATATAGCTAATTTAGACACTGTGAGATTTATAAAACCCGATAAAGGCGGAGGTATTACCATATTTAACAACAGTAATTATGAACAGAGTATGATGACTATATTAGAAAGCGAAACATATTCAGAGAGTTCTATTAATGAAAAGAACATAGCGTACAGGAAAATTAGAGGTATTATTTACGACCTATTCATTGAAGGGGCTCTAACTTCTGATGAGTTTAATTATTTAAATATGGACTACCCAAGAACCCGACTATATTCGGGGTTCCAAAGATTCATAAAAGTACCACTTGTCCACCATTTAGAGTGATTGTTGATGCACAGGGATCCATCACTTACCCCATAGCGAAGTTTATAGACATTAAATTAAAAACTACATCAATTCAGAAAAACATCTTTTAAAGGATTCGTGGCATTTTCTTGATACCTTAAATTCCCTTGTATACAATGAAGAAGATTTTTTGGTCACTATAGATGTCAAAGATTTGTATTCATCTATACCCCATAGCGAGGGTATTAGTATGTTTAATAATTATTATACAAGAAAAGGTATCGGCCATGATTTAATTAATTCATATGAGCAATTGTTGGATATAGTACTCAGGAATAATTTTATATATTTAACAAAACATCTATTTACAAAGAAAAGGGGTAGCGATGGGGTCACCTTGTGGTGGACTATATGCTAACACTGTGATGTATACATGGGAATTTGATTATGTTTTTAATTCTAATTATTTTAAGTAGTGTAAACTTTACCTCCGCTTTTTGGATGATATTTTTATTGTGTGGACAGGTAATAGTAAACTTTTAAATGAGTTTTTAGACTATTTAAATCAAACCACATCCTTTTTAAAATTTACGGCAAACCATGATATGAGTCATATAGCTTATTTGGATGTATGGTTAGAAAAAGATAGACCGAATAAGACGTACAAAATGAAAATTTACCGTAAAAAAACCTATAGTAACATGCTCCTACATTATAATAGCTGCCATCCTTTCCCTCAGAAAAAGGCCGTGATAAAGGGCCAGTTCGTGAGGGCTGCAAGGATGGTGAGTGATTGGAAAGATTTCCTATCAGAATGTCAGTTACTATCATGTATGTTTAAAAATAGAGGTTACCCTGAATTATTAATCAATGAGGTTATGTGTGAAGTTACCAATAAACGGGCAAGTTCATTTTACAAACCTTTATTGAAACACCCAGAAACTTGTTTAGAACAGTGTGGTTGATACAAACTTAGAAATATCATCATCTACACAGTTCCCAATTCCATCTGAGATTGAAAATACTGAAATGATGGAGAATAATTTAATGTTCAACAATGTGGTTGACAATTCGAAGGACTTTAGAAATGCATTTATTACTAATTATAGTATTCATAGTAATACCATTAGGCAAATTATAATCAAAAATTGGCAGATTATTATGAATGATACGATACTACACAATATTATGGGTGAAATACCAAGAATAGTGTACAAAAAGGGTAAGAATATGAAAAACATTTTTGAAAGTAATAATAAAAATGTGATAGGCAGAACTTTTAGATGCGGTAAATGCAAGTTTTGTAGGTTTATTTTTGAGACGAATAATTTAATAATTTCCAATAACAAAATTATATTAAAACATAAAGCTTGTTGCTCTACAGAAAGAGTGGTGTATTGCGCCCTCTGTCAAGTTTGCCCCATGTTTTACGTGGGAAAAACAGAACGGAAACTAAAAGAGCGGATAGGAGAACATATTAGGGCAATAAGAGATGAAAATTAACTTAATGCCCTAGCTAAACATGTAAAATTATATCCAGGACACACTTTTAAATTTATTATATTGGATGTAATTAAGCCAGACGTCAGAGAAGGGGCATGGCAACCTCTCTTGGAAAAACATGAACTAGAATGGCAGTTGAGATTAAATTCCAACAACTGGCCAGGAATGAACAACCACGTTTCCATCAGCAGTATTTTAAAATTAAAAACTCTATCTAGATAAATTGTTTGCTTAGATTATCACTATCTATGCATAGATATTACATTATGTGGTTTTTACAATAACTTATTTTTTTAGATTTTTTAGATGTTATATGTTATTTATATATATTAATATTTGTATTATATCTATATTATATTTACATATATTACAGTGTATTTAGCTATGTAGAATAAATTTGATATATCATCAATTAATACATAATAATATATTATATTACTGATTTGTTATATTTGTAGGTTTATCTATATTTCACATATACTAACATTACATTATATTTATAATAAATTTATAGTATATTATAGGCTATTTATGGCATTTAGCCACGTTGAATAATTTTGATACATTATTAATAAATATATAATATATTATATTATTAACTTGTTATATGCGTAGGTTCATCTATTTAACATCAGCGAAAATTGCATTGAGCTCTTTTAGGTTTTAGAGCGTACTGTTTTCCTTAGTTTGGTGTACGATCCATGCCTGTCATGTTTCTATTTAGGTTTAGTCTCACGTCAGTATTGTAATGCTTAGTAGTAGGGTTTATTAATTGTTTAATTGATGGTTTCCAAGGAGATGTATTTAAATGTATTGTGGGTGTTTGTTAGTGTTTTTGAAAAAGTTTGGCACAGCCAAACGAAAGCGCTCATTTTAAGGAGATTCTGTTGTTTCTGTCACAATAAACGCTACTTTTGGATATAAGAATACGTCTTTTTTTGTGGCAGTTATAGAAGCAGCAACCAGTCCCATTGTGCTCGTGTTTTTGGTACTTGGTTTTGTTTTTTGTTTCATTTTGTTTGAGTACTCAGATTAATAGTAACCTGATCTTTGATCATTATGTATACACAGTAGTAAGGAAATCCTTCTATGTGGCACATATTATAAGTAAAGGCATGACATATGTTATAATTCCATTATACTCGGCCATAATCAGACCAATAATCGAGTACAATACTCCCTTTTGCATGTAGCTGTCCAGACACCTGAAACAACTGGAGAAACTACAAAGGGTTCTCACCAACAAATTACAGGGTACACAAAACAAGTCTTATGTGGAAAGACTGAAAGCCCTGTCTCTGTACTCTGTCTCCTACAGATTACTAATGGGTGACCTGTGCCTACCATAGAGGCAGTCTCTGACCTGGCCACAATGGAAATGCTACACATGCATAAATCAAACTTCCCATGGGTCAATCATACCATTGATCTTAAACCTAGACTCTGACATGACTAGATCATGCTGGAGAGATAGATACATATCCCAGAGACTGCCACATCTCTGGAGCAAGCTGCCAATCCATGTGAAACAGAGCCCCTCCATGACCCTCTTCAAACACAACTTAGATCAATGGATGGGCGACTGCAGATTCAATCCTGGGGTGTTGCCTGTATCCCTCCTGGACAGAGGAAGTCAGTATTAACTACCACAGGCACATACTGGATGGTTAATCGAGATGAAGATTAGCAAATATGACTTTACGATTTATGTACAAGACGTAGAAATTAAAAGCTTATTTAAAAAAATAGAAAATGGGTTTGGATGTATAAATAGTTTCATTAGGTTTGAATTAGTTGGGTATTAGGAACCATGATGTGATCTATTAGATAACAAGTATTTGAAAGGCCTCTAGAAAAGGGTGAACTTGGGTAACAATTATTTATGAAGTATATTTTTGGGAGTTTACGGATGGTAAAATACCCATTAATGTTTTCCTATTATATAAAAGGGTAAATGAAAGAAAGTGCTTGTGTGGAGGTGTAGAGACCATTGAGCAGGTTATCTTCATTTGTGAGATAGGTAAAAAACTGAAAGAAACCGATGACATTAGTGACACAAAGTCTGATATCAGTAGATGAGCAGTCCTACAATTTATTTATTTTTTTACTTTTTTATTTTATTTATTCTTAAATTTTATTTATAAATGTATTTATGTATTCTAACCAACTTACGGACATCTATTAAATCCAAAATGGAACAGTGCTATAACAAATTGAGAAAGCTTGCACAAACTCTCAGTACCAATCACATCACTGCAGATTAGTACTAGAACTTAACTGGCTTGAACTCCCCAAACAACTCCACTATATCCAGCTATTAACTGTGCACTACTTAATCTACAAGTCATCTGCCTGACCAGCACTATACAACCTACGCAAACCGTACCAACCAAACAGAACCCTAAGATCTGAGGGCAAAAAAAAAAATCCTGGTAACAATGTCTAAACCCTCAAAAAAAAAAAACAGGACAGTGTCTCTACTCATACTCTGCCACAAAAATATGGAATTCTCTCCGCCAGGCTACCAGATCAATTCCAAGCCTAGCATTCTTCAAAGCTTCATTAAAACAATATCTAAATAACACATGGTTGTGCACCTGCACCTGCACAACTCCTTGTTGATCTCACTTCTAATTCATCTGCTATGCACAGCTCCCACCCTCTTCTCCTATATTCAACTGGTTTACTTGTTTACATGTGTGATGTTTCTTGAAGCAGCATGGATTTGGCTGGTAGTGCTGAGGAGGCGTCACCGGTACGCAGTGAGGAAGTATCTTTATCAGCTATATCACGTTTGCTACAAACACTCAATGACAGGATGGATCGGTTTGAACAGCGTTCGTTAACGCAATGTTCAAATTTAACACTACACAAGAATCTGTTTGTGGATATTACGGAAGACGAACCTGAAGAGGTTTTTCGAAATAATATCAGCGATAATTTTGGCCAACAAGGGGAAACTAGAATGCAACCGTTAAATTCAAACAATACCATGATGGAAGAACTGGGGAAATGGATGCAAAACATGAGTGGGTTCCATTTACATGGAACCCCACCATCAGGTACTGTCCAATCCATATCAGATAAACTGGCTGATTTAGATTATATTTTGTTAAAGATAAAAAAACTACAAATGGACAATCTTTATTTTCAGGAATGTTTGAATAAAAAGATAGTACCTAAGGGCCTACGGGTGTGGAACTTTCCAACGGGTCTTCAAGCGAATTCCACCTTACACATGGAATTATTAAAATTGTTTGATAAGTTTGGTTTTGACTATATGGGTCTTGTCATCAAGGACAACAATAGTATTTTAAATCAGTTGTTCAAACAAGCTAATGATTTGGACAAAAAGTTAAAAGATGACACTTCTTTTAGTAAACATGACTATGATTATCATCGTATTTTTAAATCTATTGATGAAAAAGTGAAAATTATAAAAGAAAGGAAAATAAAAAAACTTGACCGGGACATTTCAGCTTACAGTCAAGGGTTTGCATATCCCCAACCACCATCATCACAATTATGGGGAAAACAATTAAATATTAACAACAATAACAATTTCTATCGAACAGAGAATGATGGAACAACTACTGTTGTGGATGAATTTTGTAATGATGAAATGGATTTTTTAGGGGAGAATTCCTTCCCGCCATTGCGGAGGTCCGAGAGACTTCAGAAAAGACAGCAAAACAATTTTCAAGGAAATCAACCCCAACAACATCAAGGGACCAACTATGGGCCACAGTTGAGGGGGAGATCACAGAGGGGCCCATGGAGGGGCCGTCGTTAGACAATGAGTGTGATCTTAATGGACCCACACTATATTTCAACAATAAAGGGGACTTTACAGTATATAATTATTCGAACTTGAATTTTGATGCTAATATTGGTGAATTATTATCATACGGTCAAACCTTTGTTCCTAGCAAGAAAATGAATATGGTGCAGGGTATCATAGACTTAAAATGTATACTAGAAAGTTGAATTTTTCACAATTATTTAGGAACAATGATAGTATAGTCAGACCATTTTATGTGTCTAGTTCATTTAATCCTCCACTACATGCTACAATAGAAAGGTTTGAAAAGGCATGTGAATTGGACTTCAGAGCAATTTGTAATGGGATGAACAATAATAACAACAAGAATATTAAGTATAATTTATCAAAACAAGATTATGAAACATTATCCTATATAGCTAATTTAGACACTGTGAGATTTATAAAACCCGATAAAGGCGGAGGTATTACCATATTTAACAACAGTAATTATGAACAGAGTATGATGACTATATTAGAAAGCGAAACATATTCAGAGAGTTCTATTAATGAAAAGAACATAGCGTCCAGGAAAATTAGAGGTATTATTTACGACCTATTCATTGAAGGGGCTCTAACTTCTGATGAGTTTAATTATTTAAATATGGACTACCCAAGAACCCCGACTATATTCGGGGTTCCAAAGATTCATAAAAGTACCACTTGTCCACCATTTAGAGTGATTGTTGATGCACAGGGATCCATCACTTACCCCATAGCGAAGTTTATAGACATTAAATTAAAAAACTACATCAATTCAGAAAAACATCTTTTAAAGGATTCGTGGCATTTTCTTGATACCTTAAATTCCCTTGTATACAATGAAGAAGATTTTTTGGTCACTATAGATGTCAAAGATTTGTATTCATCTATACCCCATAGCGAGGGTATTAGTATGTTTAATAATTATTATACAAGAAAAGGTATCGGCCATGATTTAATTAATTCATATGAGCAATTGTTGGATATAGTACTCAGGAATAATTTTATATTTTTTAACAAAAACATCTATTTACAAAGAAAAGGGGTAGCGATGGGGTCACCTTGTGGTGGACTATATGCTAACACTGTGATGTATACATGGGAATTTGATTATGTTTTTAATTCTAATTATTTTAAGTAGTGTAAACTTTACCTCCGCTTTTTGGATGATATTTTTATTGTGTGGACAGGTAATAGTAAACTTTTAAATGAGTTTTTAGACTATTTAAATCAAACCACATCCTTTTTAAAATTTACGGCAAACCATGATATGAGTCATATAGCTTATTTGGATGTATGGTTAGAAAAAGATAGACCGAATAAGACGTACAAAATGAAAATTTACCGTAAAAAAACCTATAGTAACATGCTCCTACATTATAATAGCTGCCATCCTTTCCCTCAGAAAAAGGCCGTGATAAAGGGCCAGTTCGTGAGGGCTGCAAGGATGGTGAGTGATTGGAAAGATTTCCTATCAGAATGTCAGTTACTATCATGTATGTTTAAAAATAGAGGTTACCCTGAATTTTTAATCAATGAGGTTATGTGTGAAGTTACCAATAAACGGGCAAGTTCATTTTACAAACCTTTATTGAAACATTCAGAAATTAGTTTAGAACAAAGTGTTGTTGACACAAATTTAGAAATACCATCTTCCACGCAATCCCCAATTCCATCTGAGATTGAAAATACTGAAATAATGGAGAAAAATGTAATGTTTAACAATGTGGTTGACAATTCTAAGGACTTTAGAAATGCATTTATTACTAATTATAGTATTCATAGTAATACCATTAGGCAAATTATAATCAAAAACTGGCAGATTATTAAGAATGATACGACACTACATAACATTATGAATGAAATACCAAGAATAGTATACAAAAAGGGTAAGAATATGAAAAACATTTTTGAAAGTAATAATAAAAATGTGATAGGCAGAACATTTAGATGCGGTAAATGTAAGTTCTGTAGGTTTATTTTTGAGACGAATAATTTAATCATTTCCAATAACAAAATTATATTAAAACATAAAGCATGCTGCTCTACAGAAAGAGTGGTGTATTGCGCCCTCTGTCAAGTTTGCCCCATGTTTTACGTGGGGAAAACAGAACGGAAACTAAAAGAGCGAATAGGAGAACATATTAGGGCAATAAGAGATGAAAATGAGCTTAATGCCCTAGCTAAACATGTAAAATTCTATCCAGGACATACTTTTAAATTCATTGTATTGGATGTAATCAAACCAGATGTCAGAGAAGGGGCATGGCAACCACTCTTGGAAAAACATGAACTAGAATGGCAGTTGAGATTAAATTCCAACAACTGGCCAGGAATGAACAACCACGTTTCCATCAGCAGTATTTTAAAATTAAAAACTCTATCTAGATAAATTGTTTGCTTAGATTATCACTATCTATGCATAGATATTACACTATGTGGTTTTTACAGTAACTTATTTTTTTAGAGTTTTATATGTTATATGTTATTTATATATATTAATATTTGTATTATATCTATATTATATTTACATATATTACAGTGTATTTAGCTATGTAGAATAAATTTGATATATTTTTAATTAATACATAACAATATATTATATTATTGACTTGTTATGTGTGTAAGTTTATTTATATTCCACATATATTAATATTTATATTATATTTATAATAAATTCATAATATACTATAGGCTATTTATGGTATTAAGCTACGCTGAATAATTTTGAATAATTTTGATATATTACTAAAAATTATGTAATATATCATATGATCAACTTGTTATATGTGTAGGTTCATCTATTTAACATCAACGAAAATTGCATTGAGCTCTTTTGGTTTTTGAGCGTAATGTTTTCCCTTAGTTTGGTGTACGATCCATGCCTGTCATGTTTATTTAGGTTTAGCCTTACGTTAGTATTGTAATGCTTAAACAGTAGGTTTTATTTATTAATTGTTTAATTGATGGTTTCCAAGGAGATGTATTTAAATGTATTGTGGGTGTTTGTTAGTGTTTTTGAAAAAGTTTGGCACAGCCAAACGAAAGTGCTCATTTTAAGGAGATTGTCGTTTTGTCATAATTAACGCTACTTTTGGATATAAGAACACGTCTTGGTTTTTCGTGGCAGTTATAGAAGCAGCAACCAGTCCCATTGTGCTCGTGTTTTTTGGAACTAGGTTTTGTTTTTTTGTTTCATTTTGTTTGAGTACTCAGATTGATAGTAACCTGATCTTTGATCATTATGTATACACAGTAGTAAGGAAATCCTTCTATGTGGCACATATTATAAGTAAAGGCATCACATATGTTATAATTCCATTATACTCGGCCATAATTAGACCAATAATCGAGTACAATACTCCCTTTTGCATGTAGCTGTCCAGACACCTGAAACAATTGGAAAAACTATAAAGGGTTCTCACCAACAAATTACAGGGTACACAAAACAAGTCTTATGTGGAAAGACTGAAAGCCCTGTCTCTGTACTCTGTCTCCTACAGATTACTAATGGGTGACCTGTGCCTACCATAGAGGCAGTCTCTGACCTGGCCACAATGGAAATGCTACACATGCATAAATCAAACTTCCCATGGGTCAATCATACCATTGATCTTAAACCTAGACTCTGACATGACTAGATCATGCTGGAGAGATAGATACATATCCCAGAGACTGCCACATCTCTGGAGCAAGCTGCCAATCCATGTGAAACAGAGCCCCTCCATGACCCTCTTCAAACACAACTTAGATCAATGGATGGGCGACTGCAGATTCAATCCTGGGGTGTTGCCTGTATCCCTCCTGGACAGAGGAAGTCAGTATTAACTACCACAGGCACATACTGGATGGTTAATCGAGATGAAGATTAGCAAATATGACTTTACGATTTATGTACAAGACGTAGAAATTAAAAGCTTATTTAAAAAAATAGAAAATGGGTTTGGATGTATAAATAGTTTAATTAGGTTTGAATTAGTTGGGTATTAGGAACCATGATGTGATCTATTAGATAACAAGTATTTGAAAGGCCTCTAGAAAAGGGTGAACTTGGGTAACAATTATTTATGAAGTATATTTTTGGGAGTTTACGGATGGTAAAATACCCATTAATGTTTTCCTATTATATAAAAGGGTAAATGAAAGAAAGTGCTTGTGTGGAGGTGTAGAGACCATTGAGCAGGTTATCTTCATTTGTGAGATAGGTAAAAAACTGAAAGAAACCGATGACATTAGTGACACAAAGTCTGATATCAGTAGATGAGCTGTCCTACAATTTATTTATTTTTTTACTTTTTTATTTTATTTATTCTTAAATTTTATTTATAAATGTATTTATGTATTCTAACCAACTTACGAACATCTATTAAATCCAAAATGGAACAGTGCTATAACAAATTGAGAAAGCTTGCACAAACTCTCAGTACCAATCACATCACTGCAGATTAGTACTAGAACTTAACTGGCTTGAACTCCCCAAACAACTCCACTATATCCAGCTATTAACTGTGCACTACTTAATCTACAAGTCATCTGCCTGACCAGCACTATACAACCTACGCAAACCGTACCAACCAAACAGAACCCTAAGATCTGAGGGCAAAAAAAAAAGCCTGGTAACAATGTCTAAACCCTCAAAATAAAAAAAAAAAAAAAACAGGACAGTGTCTCTACTCATACTCTGTCACAAAAATATGGAATTCTCTCCGCCAGGCTACCAGATCAATTCCAAGCCTAGCATTCTTCAAAGCTTCATTAAAACAATATCTAAATAACACATGGTTGTGCACCTGCACAACTCCTTGTTGATCTCACTTCTAATTCATCTGCTATGCACAGCTCCCACCCTCTTCTCCTATATTCAACTGGTTTACTTGTTTACGTGTGTGATGCCCCTGCACTGGCCCAGTAATCAAGGAGCATCAATCCTCACCACTGGCAACAGTGATGGACGTACACATTAGGAGGATGACATGTACACACACAGACACAGTAAGGTACAATTTCCATTAAGAGCACACAGAGATCACAGTCAGTCTGGGGCTATTTTCTGCCTCTTTTTCCAGAATCTCAATAAGACTCCCCACTGGCACAGCTTTAGCGTTAAGATCTCAGCTGAGTGGTCAAGCCAGCACCCTCTCTGTCCAAAAAGTACTTTGTGTCCCTGCCCAAGTAGCTGACACACATACACACATGCTTTGAGATTTGATTTATACACAAACACACACCTGGGAAAGGCTGGCACAAGTTTACTAGCTATGCCCCCTTATACCCAGACTATAAGGCAGTTAGCACTGTCACAAGAACCCCTTATCAGCTACTTTAAGGCCCTTACCAAAGGGGGACCAATCCTACTGTATAATGTTACTATTATCCAAATGGTAGTCTGACCAAGAGCAAGGCTATATAGGAGTGGCCTGCACAGTGTCACCAAATACATATGCAAGTACCCTAAGAGCTTAAATATGTCTCACAAATATCAGACACAAAGATAGGTTTAAATATATTTAATAATAAATAATAAAAGAACAGGACAATACTTAAACAACACAGTTACTTCAGAGTTCAGAATCACAGGAAATATTTTAAAACAACATTGCAGGACTGTCTCAAATGAACACAGAAAACATCTAAACTAATCTTTACTATATTCCTATCTATTTCTAAAGAAATTACTGTACCCTAGTTACTTACTATTAGCAAGGCAAATGCAGATGAGTGGATGTTCTTGCTAGATCCAAGACAAAACACAAAATGCAAAGTCTCTCTCTGAGAGAGTTTTTAAGTCAATATCACATATTACTGATGGGTTAGCTTGGATAACATCACTTTTTGTCACCTGACTTTAGTTCCCAAGCTACACCAGAAACTAGCATCTATGTGTTAAAAATGCATATCTCTCAGATGTGCAGCTGCTAGGAAGTCATAAAGCAAGCAATAAAACACTTTTATATTTTACACATGGTAAATAATTCTCTCCAAGACAAAAGAAAAAATATTCTAGCTCTATACATCCTGTCTTCTTGCTGCATTGAAACTAACTTTTATAGCACATTGTAAAGCACAATAATTTCAACTTATTTTCTTGAAGTTTTGTAAGTTAATCTTCTATGTTCCAGCAGGGTATGCTGTGGTTACATTCTTGAAGCTCAGTACATAACATACAGTTCTGTATAAATCATATCAACCCCCAGATTCAGCAAGCCCTGCACGGTTTGCAGAAACAGTGCAGGAGCTTCAGGAGGCAATATATCTGCCGTGCGATCCAGGAATAAGTTGCAGGGATGTGCACAAGCGCTCCTGCACTATTCCTGGATGGACGCAGCTCCTGTATGCAAATTACTCCATTTTCTGGTGAAAACCATGCAAATGAGGTGAATTTATGATCCAGGAAGCTGGCAGCCAGCTGTGCAGGACTAGTGTAATCTGCAGAAATGTACTCGGTTAGTAACTAAGTACATTGCTGCAAACTACAAAACAGAGCCATAACAGCTCCAAATAAAGGGTGTATATATAATGTGTAAAGCATTCCAATGGCCAAATATACGGCCATTGGCATGGAAAACAGTTTAAAAAAAATTACTTTTTTAGCTGATTTCGGCTGTTTAAGCATAGGGCAGCTGTGTGCAAATGGGATCAGGCTGAAAATATTAAAAATAACCTGAAATAAGCATTCTAACTAAAATCACTATTTTTCCATTATACCCAATGGCAGGCAGAAGAGAACATGGCCAGTCAATAGTGGTTGCTAAGGGGGGAGGCTCAGTGTGGGACCTGTAACTATGCATTAGCACGCAATTCTATACAAATGAGGGGACTTATACTGAATCCCAGATTTCCCCTCAATGCTAGTCAGCACCCAACAGAGTAAGTGCAGGAATAGTTTGGATCAAACCTAAGAGTTAGCTGACATCATAGGGGTGTGTTTCTGGCATACTGTAAGTGGATTGAAGCCCTGTGACTCGGGTTTGCCCTTAGCTTAGCAGAGCTAAGCAAAGGGTATGTCTGAGGCTGCCTAGCATTCTTTACATTGCCTAAGCAGGTGTGCATGCTGCCCACCAGGTTTTAAAGGAAAAAAAAAGTAAACCAGGAAAAAGCAGCACTGTGCACATCTGAGCACTGTGTTTGGGCGGTGCACCCCCGGGCTTAAGCAGGAAGGCAATGGGATGGAAAAACAGCAGTAGGAAGGTAATCAAGGAGAACTAGCACAGCTGGCAGGTGAAATGTATCAGAATCAGCCAATTACACATGCAGCAGCCCAGCCCAGCCCAGAACACTATTATAAACTATGCAAACACCTTCCACTCTGGTTTTTCCCACATACTCTACACCACCGATGTATACAAGCGGGGAAGTTTTAACAAACAAAAACAACAAAATGATAGGGGCTGCAGCAGCTATCATACATCAACATGTGGAAGAGGCTGAGGGTGGTGAGGATGAGAATGTTGTCGACCAACCCACAGTGAGGAGACGGAGAAGAGTGTACAGACCCTGGGTAACCTACCAGGGGCTACATGAGCTGGGGGTAGTGTAGCACTATAGGGTGGACAGGGACCTTCTACAGCAAATGGTTGAGCTGTTCCGGCCATGCCTAACACACAGAACTAACAGAGGGGAACCTATCCCAGTGGATACCAAGGTATGTTTAGGCCTAAGAATACTAGCCACAGGTACCTTCCAAAGGGCAGCTGGGGATATCATGGAGATCTCACAGGCATCAGCATCCAGGGTACTCCACCAGTTCCTGGATGCCATGTCAGCACATGGTGCGCATGTATATTTCAAAAATGAAATCCAGCACAAAGGAAAGATGGAAGTTTTGAAAATGTATTGTGGCAAGCTCCATAAATAAAATATCTACAGCAAACCAGTTTCAGCTGAAAGTTCAAGCCTTCTTCAGTGCAAAAAGTATATACATTAGAGCAAACCCTAATACCTGCTTATATATGTGTACATAAATTAGCCAAAAGGGCTTAATACCTTAATTAGAGTGTTTAGTCATTAGTCAAACAATAATCAAACAATCCAAGGCTGAAATTAGCTTATCTCATTCAGGCCTGGTCTAAATAGAGCACCTAGCCTGATTATCCAAGAGCATTCCTTATTATTTAATATATTATGCCAACCAGCTTTAGATGTTCTATTCATTTGTATTTTATCAATGATGGTAAAAGTACATTTAGCAGTTTTATGTACTAAAGTGTGTTTGTAAAGAGTGTTTGAGATTCTTTATTTCTAATTTCACTTAGATGTTCACTGATACGATGTCTAAAAGGTCTGGAAGTGTGTCCAACATAAAATGAAGAACAGATACAGGTGGCTAGATGGATGGTCCAATCGCTACTGCAATTGCCAAAACATTGTATTTGGTAAAGTTTAGATGTGTTACAACTGGTGAATTCCTTGGTTTGAAATATGTGTGAACAAGCACTACAATGACCACAAGGAACACAACCTGTTAATGTACCACCAAATAACATTTTTTGTAAAGTGATGGGTGCGTCATAGCATTTATAGTGAGTTAACTGTGAATTTATTGTTCTACCTCTTTCATACGAAAATTAACATCGAGGGTCAAGTATTCCATTCAATTGGTCATGGGCCAACAAAATGTCCCAATGGTTATTGATAATGTTTTTAAACCTATAGGTACTGGCCTCAAAGGTGGTCACTAGCCTAATTGGTTGTGATTTCTGTGTACTGTCATGACAAGTTCTATCCTTATATTCTAAAAGTTGAGATCTATCTATTTGATCCACCTGAGTTATGGTCCGGGAAATACAATCCTTATGGTATCCTTTGGTAAGCAATCTGTTGGTTAGATCCTGTTGGCATGCTTGAAGGCTTTGTTCGGAGGAACATATACGTTTGGTACATAAACATTGTGACTTTGGAATGTTGTTGATGATGTGGCGAGGGTGATGACTAGTGGCATGTAATAGGGTATTATATTCTGGAAATTTCCTGTGTACCTGAGTCTCTAAAGTGTGATCATCCTGTTTGGTGATGGTAACATCCAAAAATATAATTTGCTGGTACTCAATGTGTAATGTAAACTTTATACCCCATTTGTTTTCATTAAGATATTGGATAAATTCATGCACATATGATTGATCACCCCGCCACACCATCCAACAATCATCCAAATAACGTCTCCAAATATCCAACTGATCGAGAAAAAGATTATGACTATTATCATATATTAACTGTTGCTCCAAAAATCCCATAAACAAATCAGCATAAATAGGAGCAAAGGATGCTCCCATTGCTGTGCCACGGACCTGCCACTATGCTTTACCTTGGAATTGGAAAACATTTTTAGTTAGTACATGTTCAGTTAAGGATGAAAGGAGTGTATTGAAACCAGGGGTGTATAACTGTGATTTTGCCAGCCAATATTGAATGGTCTGTAGTTCAGCCCAATGTGGTATGCTTGTATAAAGAGAGGTGACATCAAGTGTACATAAATACCAATCTGGTTCCAGTTGTACATCCTAAATGATATTAAGGAATTGGGTGGTATCTTTTAACCTAGAGCTAACCATATATAGTAAGGGTTGCAAATATTCAGTGAGGAAGGCAGATAAAGGTTCAGTCAAAGATTCCCTCCCTATACACAATCGGTCATCCAGGAGGACAGGTGGAATTTTTATGTATCTTGGGAAGGGATATAAATATTGGGGAATGGGACCTGACACCTTCAATTGTCTGCAGGTCTTCTGGTTGATAATGCCTTCCTCTGTGGCCAGGTCTAGAAAATAATCTATTTCTTTTTTGAAATTAGGAGTTGGATCAACAATCATATGTATGTAAAAATGGGGATCGGACAATTGCTTTTCCATCTCACCCTGGTACATGTCCCAATCCATTACCACAATGCCACCTCCCTTGTCAGCTGGTAATATGACTATGTCATGATTAGAACTGAGATCATGTACGACTTGTTGTTCTGCTTTAGAGACTCAGGTACATAGGAAATTTCCAGAATATAATACCCTATTACATGCCTCTAGTCATCACCCTCGCCACATCATCAACAACATTCCAAAGTCACAATATTTACGTACCAAATGTATATGTTCCTCTGAACAAAGCCTTCAAGCATGCCAACAGGGTCTAACCAACAGATTGTTTACCAGAGGATACCGTAAGGATTGTATTTCCTGGACCATAACTTAGGTGGATAAAATAGATAGATCTCAACTTTTAGAATATAAGGATAGAATTGGTCATGACAGTACACAGAAATCACAACCAATTAGGCTAGTGACCACCTTTGGGGACAGTACCTATAGGTTTAAAAACATTATCAATAACCATTGGGACATTTTGTTGGCCCATGACCAATTGAATGGAATACTTGACCCTCAATGTTCATTTTCGTATCAAAGAGGTAGAACAATAAATTCACAGTTAACTCACTATAAACGCTATAACCCACCCATCACTTTACAAAATACTTTATTTGGTGGTACATTAACAGGTTGTGTTCCTTGTGGTCATTGTAGTGCTTGTTCACACATATTTCAAACCGAGGAATTCACCAGTTGTAACACATCTAAACTTTACCAAATAAGATGTTTTGGCAATTGCAGTAGCGATTGAATCATCTATCTAGCCACCTGTATCTGTTCTTCATTTTATGTTGGACAAACGTCCAGACCTTTTAGACATCGTATCAGTGAACATCTAAGTGAAATTAGAAATAAAAGAATCTCAAACACTCTTTACAAACACAGTTTAGTACATAAAACTGCTACATTTACTTTTACCATAATTGATAAAATACAAATGAATAGGACATCCAAAGCTGGTTGGCATAATATATTAAATAATAAGGAATCCTCTTGGATAATCAGGCTAGGTGTTCTATTTAGACCAGGCCTGAATGAGTTAAGCTAATTTCAGCCTTGGATTGTTTGATTATTGTTTGACTAATGACTAAACACTCTAATTAAGGTATTAAGCCCTTTTGGCTAATTTATGTAGACATATATAAGCAGGTATTATGGTTTGCTCTAATGTATATACTTTTTGCACTGAAGAAGGCTTGAACTTTCAGCCGAAACTGGTTTGCTGTGGATATTTTATTTATGGAGCTTGCCACAATACATTTTCAAATCTTCCATCTTTTGTTTGTGCTGGATTTCATTTTTGGACTTCTGATAAATATGGTTTAATCCGTGCACTCAGTCTACCCTGCATATTTTTGGTTCAGTCTGCACACGTATATTTCCCCAACACCCATGAGGCATTGGCCAGCAATATGCATTTCTTCCACTGAATACAGAATACCCTGAGGTAGTGGGTGCTATAGACTGCATGCACATATGCATTAAAGCACCACCTGGTGAGCGGGGTAGGGTCTACATCAACCGCAAGGGCTTCTGCTCTATCAACTGCCAGGTCATGTGCGATACCAAGGGAATTATAATGAATGTTTGTGCTGGCTGCCCTGGAAGCTATCACAGTTCCCACATCTGACATCTGACACAGATGTACCAGTGATTTGCCAATAGGGACATCCCTTATGGTCACCTAGTGTGGGATGCTGGTTAAGCACTGGAGCCATGGCTGATGACACCCATCAGAAATGCACACACACCCGAACAAGAACTCCATAATGAGGCACATGCACAGACCAGAATTATAATAGAGCATGTGTTTGTGATGCTCAAGTCACAGTTCCAGTACCTGGACACATCTGGTGGAGCCTTGCAGTACTCACCAGCTACATATACTCAAATTGTCATCATATGTGCCATGCTACACAATATGATCCTGCAGAAAAGGCTGCAGCAGGTATTGCACAGGGCAGGTCCACATAGCCCCCCACCATTGTCAAGGCCTGCACAGGCACAGAGTGACTTGGAGGAGGAACAATCTGAGCCTGCCCCAGTAGGCAGAAGGAGGCATGCCCAGTATGCCTTGCCCTTGGCAAAGAGGCAATGCATAGCACATACACTGACACAGTAAGGACCCAGGGAATGACACCTCTCTCTGACTCACACATACAGTAAAAGGGATGCCAAACATGACACTACCTGTGCTCAACCATCTATAGGGAGTGTACTATGTGCATCCGACATAGGCAGCCCTCCAGCACCATCCTCAATACTGGCACACCCACAAGGTAAGTCACTCTTCTTACCAATTGCCGAATGGAGTAGTATGTGTTGTTACTTGTATCTATGGTATGGATGTGAGCATGCAAGGGAATCTGGTAGCTGAATGGGATGCCAGCAGATAGTAGACACCTAAAGTGGCAGCATGAGATCTGTAACAAATACTGGTGTCACCATAGTAGCCAGTACTACACATGGTGACAAAACCCACTGCAGGAAATGTGCTGGGCCAAGTGTGTCCATATGGCACACACATGCCAGTGAGGCAGGCTCACATACCCAACAACAGTTTCAGCCAGCAGGACAGGTGTAGACAAACACAAACAAAGGCTGTGCTAAGGCCTCCGAATGATGGCTATGGGTAATCTCCTCCCCTGACCTACAGAGACAGACTACATCAGGTCAGGCAGTGGGATGCTAGTTCTGAAATGTAAGAAGTCAGAAACTGATATGTAGGTCAATCAAACCTAAGACCTGTAGTACACTGATATGCCTCTAGTCAGCATGATAGGTTAGCATACAGAATGAAATGGAGTACCTGACATACCAGTACAGTCATAGCAAATGTGTACAAGTGTCATGTGTGCCCCCCCAATCCTATGTAGAAATGTAATAACAGTCAGGTGTGCCCCCCAGTCATATGTAGAAATTTAGTAACAATCAGGTGTGCCCCTCCAATCCGATGTAGACACGTAATAACAGTCAGGTGTGTCCCCCAATCCTATGTAGAAATGTAGTAACAGTCATTTGTGACCCCCCAATCCTATGTAGAAATGTAATAACAGTCAGGTGTGTCCCCCATGCCTATGTAGACACATAGTAACAGTCAGGTGTGCCCCCAATCCAATGTAGACATGTAGTAACAGTCAGGTGTGCCCCCCAATCCTATGTAGAAATGCAGTAACAGTCAGGTGTGCCCCCCCAATCCAATGTAGACATGTAGTAACAGTCAGATGTGCACCTCCCAGTCCTATGTAGACATGTAGTAACAGTCTGGTGTGCCCCCCCCAATCTGATGTAGACACATAGTAACAGTCTGGTGTGCTCCCCTCCAATATGATATAGACACGTAGGAACAGTCAGGTGTGCCCTCCCAAGCCTATGTAGAAATATAGTAACATGTATGTGTAGGTATAATACCAGTGGAGCACAGATTACCTGAGGAGGCCAAGGTAGCAGGATAGATTGTAGCATTTGTACAATATGCAGGTATGTGTGTGTTAGGTTGGTGTGTGTTTCATATTGTGTGAGAGTGGTCAGTATGTACGCATGGTGAGGTTTTTCCTGGTGGCCATTGCTCAGTACTGCCGATGACAGGGCCAAGTCCTCACAACTGCAGTGCTAAACACAATCCTCCCCAGTATAACACATTCTAGCAGTAAGCCATTGTAAAAGTATGGAGGTAATATGTGTCACCTCTGAAAGATGGACATTGCATGACTGTTGGCCAGATATACAAGCAGTACACAGGGGAAAGTACCCCAGACAGACAGTGTATAATGTGTAACTGTTAAATGGACACACCCTTGGAATTGTACATACAGGTTTGCAGCACATTATCTGGGCTTGTAATAGGGAATACCAATGCTGTCTGGTCAAACACTTACAGACCACAAAGGTCATAGGAATGATGTATTGAGAAACAGCTGATGTCCCTGCAGAAGCCAGCATAAGTGGAATATCCCATGCATATCTGTTAGTCAGATGCAAGTAGTGTCCATAGCACACATGCACCCAGCTCACCCAACCACCACCCACAGGTGCCTCTCCGGTCTTATCCCTGCTGTTGGGAATGGGTACAATATGACCTCCACCTGTGTATGGCAATAGTGAAAGAATGCAGCATGCAGTGCAGGGGTCCCATGCAGGTGTGTTCCTAGCTGTAAGCAGCACCCTGCCAACATCCACACCACTTGACCAATACTGACAGAAAATATTGGCATGAACACCTAGCACTCCTACCCGGTCACCCCAGGGGAATATACTGTATTGAAGTCTGGGACTGTAGGACTGACAGAATGCAACGGTCTGCTACAGCTGGCCTGCATAACTATCAAATGGCCTACAGTCGCCTGCCAAAGGCCTGTGTCTCACTTGAACTGCCATTGTATGTTATGTCATGGACTCCTAAATAACAACATAACACAGTCCACAGAATCCATATGCAAGGCCATGTGGACAAACCACAGTAACGTGTCCACCATGTCCCACTGCATGAACTGTGGACCAATACCAATACACTGCTGTGATGAGGTGATAACTATAGGGGAAAGTATCAGAGAATGTTTGCATAATGTATGGAAGAGGATAGAATAATGGGGGGTGGGAGCATGGGTAGCATGGAATGTGCCATGTCCAAAACACAGCCGTGTGCACATACTATCCCTGGCTGCAAACACAAGAATGGGTGGCTACAAACCTGCTCATAAACCACAATAGGGGTAATGTCCTGACTTATGATCGCCTGCCTCTGGGTAACCTGTATTTCCACAGTAAGATAAGGCCATACTGTCACTTTGATGGATGTACAAGTATGGCATGCTCTGCCACCACTGCACCAAGGTGCTGAACCGGATACACAGACCCAGCAGCAAGTGTCTACAGCTCCCCCTCAAGAATGCCATTAGTTTGCAGGAATATGTAGGCTGATGACCACAATACTGGACACAGCTGCATTCACCCTGTGTTCCCCAGGACATCACTGCAAGCAAATATGTCTACCTGACAGTACTTCATGACATAAAACATCACAGTGTATAACAGTAAGCATGTCTGAATATCGCTGCTAACACCAAGACCATGTAGCAGAAGCAGCACAGACACAATTACCTACAATATCCCATGATCCTTTGCCCATTGTGGACCCATATTGTCAACCGATCTACAGATATCCTGCAGAATCAGGTTGCTAGCTGTAGGTGTAGAACACAAAAGTCTGCACTGGAGTACAATCTACCTGGAATGGATCCAGACATTCAATACAGAAGGGCATACTGGGCATGCTCCTACATGTAAAGAAATGAAGCCCATGTCTGCAAACAACAGTGGACCATACTTATCTGACAGTTGCAGATGTTAGTGCATACACACCTCAGTATGCACCAGTCATGCATTGCACACACATTAGATAGGAATACACACATATATCCAAGGATAACACACTATAATATGGCAAAAGTACACATACATAGATGTGTGGAAGCGAGTGACAGTGACAAAGAGCCTTCCATCATGAGGCCTGTCCCACCCAGCACACAGCCAAATGGCTACAACCACATGATGTATAAATGTCACTCACCATAGACATTTGTCTCTGGAATCCCTCAGCATTATAGACTCTGTGGTGCTAGTGCTAACTGTGCAACATGACTGTACAAGTCAGTAGTCATCTAGCAGTTGTATACATGTACCTGTGAAATATAAACCTGTGTGTGCCTGAGTGTGGTGTGTCTACCTCTAGATGGATGGGTTATGGCCCATGCACACACAGTGGCCTCCCCATTGCCCTACTATGGCAAGCCTGCTGATGTCAGTCACGTTGAAATATATCTTTGGGGAAGGAGTAGCCCAGTAATCTCTGTGGCTCATCCTGTAACTGCGTAATGCTGTAGTGTGATAAACTAGGTGTGTGTGTGTGTGTGTGTGTGTGTGTGTGTGTGTGTGTGTGTGTGTGTGTGTGTGTGTGTGTGTGTGTGTGTGTGTGTGTGTGTGTGTGTGTGTGTGTGTGTGTGTGTGTGTGTGTGTGTGTGTGTTTGTCTGTGTAGGGAGCAATGCTTTTTAGGCTAGTCACACTCACTACAATTTCAAATACCCTACTTTGGCATGCCTGCTGATGTCATTCACCTTGAAATACACCTTTCGGGAAGATGTAGCCCAGTAATCTCCATGGTGCTTTCTAGAAGAGCATAATGCTGTAGTGTGATATAATAGTTTGGTAGTGGTTCCATTCCCAGACATGGCAAGTGTGGATGTTTGTTTATCTGTATAGCGAGCAATGCTTTTGAGGCCATTCACAGTCTCTACAACCCCATTGTCCTTCTTTGGCAAGCCTGCTGATGTCATTGCCATTGAAATACACCTTTGGGGAAAGAGTACTCCAATAATCTCTGCGGCACGTCCTTTAGCCGTGTAATGCTGTAGTGTGATAAACTAGTTAGCTAGGAATTCTATTCCCAGACATGGCAAGTGTGGATATTTGTGTGTTTGTGTGTGTTTCAGTTTGTCTGTGTTGGGAACAATGCTTTTGAGGCCATTCACAGTCAATACAACCTCCAGTGCCCTACTTTGGCAAGCCTGCTGATGTCATTCACTTTGAAATACACCTTTGAGGAAGGAGTAGCCCAGTAATATTTGTGGCTCATCCTACAACTGGGTAATGCTGTAGTGTGATAAACTAGTTAGGTAGGAGTTCTAATCCAAGACATGGCAACTGTGTGTGCGTGTGTGCGTGTGTGTGTGTGTGTGTGTGTGTGTGTGTGTGTGTGTGTGTGTGTGTGTGTGTGTGTGTGTGTGTGTGCCCGTGTGCATGTGTGCGTGTGTGTGTGTGTGCATGTGTATGTTTGTTATTCATATCCTGTGTGGAGGTGGCTGTGAGTGTATAACAACTGGACTCATTGTGGAGCGGGTTTTGCAAATTTCTTATATGGTGGGCCTATTATATGTCACAATGTCCACCTTACAAGGATAACAGATGTCAAATAGCTGAGAGGCTGGGGTGCCAATCCATAACCCTACATGTGACATCAAGACCTGGTAAACAAATTAAGCAACCCTTGTATTACCCAGAAAACACTCTCAACCCATGTCTCATACACAAACACACTTACCTAGGCAACAACCACTTTGTTGGTAGTACCCTGCATATTGCCCACAGATAGTAACCATGGTGTGATTGCAGTGGACTACAGAGGGCATTGCACCCTGTCCCATCACAATAGTCACATAATTGCAGACAGTTCACTTTCACTATATTCCCCACTGGATGCCTGCAACAACTGTGGTGCCATCAAATATGACCCACAAATCACATACCATGCCTTAAACACATGCCCTGTATGGACAGATGCCACTGACACCAGGGAATACCTGTATCATGCTATCAATGTAGGTGCAGGGTCAACCTGGTGTCCATTACAAGTTCCCACCACAAGGCCAGGACTGGCACATCTGATGATAACAATCTGTGTACAAATGAGCCAGACACCCCAGGTACAGTTCCACATGTCACTGAACATGCATGTGGGATGTGTGCACATCCCAGACACCATCCATGTCAAGGACTATAGAACACATACATGGCAAGCATTGCATAGCACAGGCCACACACAACAGTAACCCAGGTGACTAGATGGTGAATACAATACCCACCTGTGTGGGTCAGTCCAGACACTACACCCCTGAGCCACACTGCAGACCATTGTCATGTGGCCTGATGCCAGGATATACCCTTCAACTAGCCTTGTACAGCCTTCTGGCACAGTCAACCACTACACACCTGTAAAGCAATGCACCCATGCATGTCAGTACTGGCACCCAGTGTCTGTGTGTGTGGATTATGATGCTTTCGACCACATTCACACTCACTACAACTCCCATTGGCCTACTGAAGCATGCCATCTGATGTCAGACACTTTCACATACCCTTTGCCCATATATTATTTGGATAACCCCTGTGGTGCATGTGATACCTGCGCATTACTGTATTGTGGCAAACTAGCTAGTTAGGAAGTCTATTCCTGACCCTGCTGGCCTCACTGCTGTCATTCAATGTTCACCCTGTGTACGTCTGGACATCATGAGCATGGCCCCTATATGTTAGGGGCTACTACGTTCACTCCATAATGTCATGCAGTGGAGTGTCATATGTAACTATTGCTCAGTACATGCCAGATCTGCTGCTCAATCAACTTATCATGTGGACAACAGTAATATATGGATACACTCCCTGGTGTTGCCTAGTAATTCCCCAATGCATCTGTAGTGCTGCACATGTAGGTAGTCGTTCACCTTTCTGCTGAGTGCAATATTAAGGGTATACCAGATGTCTACTTTCCCTCCCAATGCATGTTCCATGCTACAGACCTTATTATACTATCAGCTGTCCTGTGATTACATATCAGACAAGTATTGCTGGTGTCTCATGTGTCAGCCCATGTCCATGTACTGCACAATCCCAAAGGGAAGTACTGCCATATGAACAACCCCACAATCACACATGTGCATACATGGACACCCACACAAGCACACACACATCCTACATGCATCAACCCCCACTGCACCAGATTGCACTTACAGATTAAATAACCCCCCTCACACACACACACACACACACACACACACACACACACACACACACACACACACACACACACACACACACACACACACACCTACAGGTGAGGTTGCACAAAGATAGTACACACAGTCCTCCCATTACACATCTGTCAACATACATTACATATGGTACTTAACAGCAAGCAGTGCAGCTATAGTCAATCCATGCTAGCAACAGTATATATGTGTGTGATGCATGTGCTCTGTTAGTAGGTGATGCCTCTTCCCCTGGAAAACACTGCACCCATGTACACAGTATTGCTGTGTACCTGTTCTGCAACCTGACATGTACTGACATGTACTGTGCACCAAACCTCACAGGTGTACAAGCCATTGCTGAATGTGTATTACTGTGTCAGTTATATCTGCTCTAATGCTCACAGCCCCTATGTGTTTGAGCGACACATACGAGGGATGATATCTGGACAGATGTCATTTGTGAATGCCTGTATGACCAATATGATGCTATTACACTGACAACCGACAGTCCTTACTGTGGCTGTGGGGAGTGTAGACACCCTTATTGATATGACGCCCTCTTCCTTGATCTGCCATGGGACCACATCACTGCATATATTAACAGTACATGAGCCTGATATGTGACATATGTCCTGTACATTCACATGTAGTGTCTAAGAAATGTGTTAGGTGTGCAGATGCTGACCGCAATGCCTACAGTCCGTGGGTGCATATCTGTGCATGCCCTTATCATGACTGTTTGTTGCACCTATTGTTGTGTACTACAGCAGTCACTATTCCTGGCAGGGGTATACTAGAATTGGCCATATGCATTTGCCAGTCTATGGTCAGTCTGCCCTATACATGTCCCCCAACTCTGCATGATTACAAGGTCTACTCATGTGACATCCCTTGGAGTTCACACACTGCTGTCACTATTGCTGTGGAGTTAGGGTTATGTCTGCCACAGTTCCTGACTGTATGCAGATACAGCCATTCTTAGCATCCTTGGGATCCCTGCTGCAGTGCCCTGGTGTGTCATGCTGACACACCCTTCCCACCTTCAGCCTGTTTGTAGATGCTTGACAAGTATGGCCTACATGTGTGTCAGTTTGCAGTGTCCCATACACTGAACACCACATGTAACAGCCTAGTCCCAGCTCATAATGTGGACCACAGTATTATGTTATTCCATAGTGTAGATATGTAACAGTTTCCATTGTAATACTGGTATATACACTGTTGTTGCACTGTATAAGGGTGATGTATTACACATGTCCCTACTGTAGGCCATTTGTCCCACCATTATGTTCATCACTGTGGACACATTTTGCAATGACAGGATGTTAGTTATATTGCAAGAGTCTGACATACCCTTCAGATACCACATCATGTTTACCACTGTGATGCAGTGCAGTTAACAGCAACAATACGTGAACATGTATGGCATGCATTATGGGTAGGTGTATTAGATGTGTGCATGGAATATACCATAGCCATTACATGGCCAGAGTATTGGCAAGCATGAAAATAAACCATAGTCACCAGCTACAGGGTGCTGCCTTGGTGGTATACCAGAGAGACCTCCATAAGTGTGTGAGAGATGGGATGTCAGTAGCCACAGCTGTGGCATTGGTGCACAGTGGGTGCAGCATTACAGTACATTCAACAGTATAAGTCAACAATACTACAGCTTATGCACATTTTTATTACTACTACGCAGCAACAGGCTATATATATATATATATATATATATATATATATATATATATATATATATATATATATATATATACATATATATATATATATATATATATATATATATATATACGTCATCTCATATATGCATGATCTACCTATAAAGATGCAGATGCATACATAACAGTGGTCTACTGATGTGCCCTGTGGCCTTATCTGCATGCTTCTCAGCTGGTGTGTGGGTAGCACCTACCTCCACAATGGTCTCTGCCAGTTGTTGGATGTGTGTGGGCAGGCAGGTGCCACGAGGCTGGCGAGGAGCTCCTCAACATGTGTCGGGGGGATGGATGGCATGACCCCCCCCTGTTGTGAGGTGATCCCCCGGACTG
>NC_056732.1:1884892126-1884897126 GCF_019279795.1 Protopterus annectens | reverse complement strand
ACCCAAATGGCGGGCATACTTACGCGAAAGTGCGTAAGAAGAAGAAGAACCGAAGAAGCACTTTCGCTTAAGTATGCCTGTTGTCGAGGGTGTACTCTGGTGTGGATAAGGGAAAATTCCCTTTCCACCACTGTAATGCAGTCTTGGAGGGACAATATTAAAGTAGGAAGTTCAAGGGGCCGAAGCCCTTTTGGAAAAATGTTAATGTAGTTTTTTTTTTTTTTTTTTTAACACGCTTTAACGAAAGCGCTTTTTCAATAATGGCACTTTCATTAAAGTGTGTTCGGTGGTTATGGATTCGGACGTTTCATCATTTGATCAAACGTCCTAGATCCATATATATATATATATATATATATATATATATATATATAAACAGATATATATATATGTGTGTGTGTGTGTGTGTGTGTGTATGTGTGTGTGTGTGTGTGTTTGTGTGTGTGTGTGTGTGGGTGTGTGACTGTGTGTGTATCTGCATATATATATATATATATATATATATATATATATATATATATATATATATATGTGTGTGCGTGTGTGTATGTATCTTAGGAATGTTTATTGCTTCTACATTGTACATTCCCTATGGTAGCCAGAGTGTACTGCATTATATGTTATTGATACCAGCCTGACATCGTACAGGTGGGATGGATTACTGTTAACATCTTGTGCCAATGTTGTGTTGGGTCCTGGTTATGGGACTTGCTACAGTTGGTATTGTATTGCAGGGCAGACCTGTTTGGCTTTGGGGGGGGGGAGTAATATCAATACGTACAAGACATATGTAAGTTGGGCCCCCCTCACCCCCATTAACGGAGCCTGTGGTCTTAAATGTATTTGTTATGTTCTCTTTTATAGCTATAGCTATATATCTCTATATAGGTTCATAGGTAGGTACTAGGCTATCGGCCTGACGGCCTACGTAAGCCTAGCCAATATTTTCTTGTGCCACTGTGGAGCAGAGACACAATAGTGATGCCCAGGGTGTATTTCCTATTTCCTATCCACTCATCAAGATTTTTCTTGAAGAGTGTTAATGAAGAACTTTGCTTGACATAGATGGGTAGCCTGTTCCAGAGTATGGAAAGTCTCTGGGACAGGAATCTATCACTCCAGCATGTCCTGGTTATTGTGGTGACAAGGATTAGGTCCCTAGAGCATGTAGCTCAGAGGGATTGGGATTTCTTTAGGTGTAGCATGTCCAACAGCTCTGGGTTTGACATAGCTTTATATGTTAGGCAGAGATCACCTCGAAGTAGGCGATATGCTATGGAGTAAAGCTGGAGTTTTTTAGGCGGTCAGTGTAGGGCATCTGTTTGAGGCCAGTAATCCTCTATGTGAGGCACTTCTGTGGCCTTTCCAGCTGCTGCAGATGTCTTGTGAGGTGCATTCCAAAAGGGGCGTTGTACTCTATAATGGGTCTAATGAGTGTCGAGTAGAGGTGAACAATGACCTCTTTTTTCCTGGATGAGAACCCTTTTATGATGAGGTGTGCCACGTAGAAGGACTTCCTGACTACTGTGGTGATGTGACTATCAAAGGACAGACTACTGTCCACCTGGATCCCAAGGTCTCTTATCACACATTTGGTGTTAAGTAGACTGCTGTCTATGTAGTAGTTCATGGGTACAGAGTTTTTACCAAAGGGGATGACACTGCACTTTTTGGCCTTGAGCTTGAGGCCATGGCTCTGATATCAGGCCTCTGTCTCAGTGAGACCCTTCTGTAGGATTTCCACATCATTTGGGGACTCGACTATGGCTCCTAGTTTGCAGTCATCTGTGAACGTGGTTAGCTAGAGACCTTCTGTGTTAGCCTGTACTTTAGAGAAGTAGATACCAAACAGGAGATGTCCCAGCACTGAACCCTGTGGTACTCCACTTGCAACTGGTTTGAGGTCAGATTTGGAGTGTGCAACTTTTACAGTGTGGGTTCTATCAGTGAGCCAGTTGGCAACCCATCTTAGGATTTATACATAGTTTAGTGAGTTTAGCTATAATTCCAGAATGGGGGATGGTGTTGAAAGCCTTGGCGAGGTCAAGATAGGCTGTGTGAATCACTTTACCCTCATCTACAGCTTTGGTGACTGCCTCAAAGAAGTTGATCAGGTTCAGGAAGCATGATCTGCCTTTCACAAACCCGAACTGGATGGGATCCAGAGTTTGGAGGTTACCAATGTCTGTTTATGAGTTCCATGATGATATGTTCAATTGCCTTGCAGCCTGGGCTCGTCAGGCTAATAGGGCAATAGTTCCCTGGATCAGTGGTGGCTCCCCTTTGTGGAGTGGGATAACTGTTGCTGTACACCATTTAGTGGACACAAAGCCTGATGTGAGGCTATAATTGACCACGGTGATTAGGTGAGGAGCCAGTTTGTTCTTTTTTTTTTTTAAAAACAAGTTTATTAGTTTTAACATACAAAATAAATATTATAACAATCTTATGCAAGCAGTTAAGATATAAACAGTTATAACATTTGATAAAACAACTAAAGTATTTACAAAGGCATCCACTCTAAATCAAATCAATTAATTAAACTGTAACATCTTACTAATGAAACTAAGACTGTTTTAACAAGTTTTGTAAGGTATCCCATATATTATAGTAAGATGTTTTCCTAATGGTTCTTGACTTTATTGTCATTAGTTCCATATGACACACTTCAATCATAACATTTTTAAATTCATTAAATGAAGGAGGAGTATCTGAAATCCAGTTTCTGGTTATTATTTTTCTAGCCACTGCTAGAAATGACCATAATAAAGGAAGTTTAACTTTTTTAACACATTTAGGAACAGGGGTGTTAAATAATATTAGTGATTTAGAGATTATGAAATTATCTGTGAAAAGAGCCTGCAAAAAATCATTGATTAACATCCAATATTCCTTCAGTTTTATACAGTCGTAAAACATATGTGCCCAGTCAGCATTCATTTCTACAGTACATCTCTTACATATGTTGTCTTTATTGTTTATTTTATTCATCATTAAGGGTGTATAGAAAGATCTATGTAAAAATTTCCAGGTAAAAAGTCTCCAATTAATAGAAGAAGTAGTTTTATAAGCAGATTCCAATATATATTGTTTATCTTGTTGTTTTGGTAATTCACCATTAATGGAATTGAAATAATTCCAGTAATTATCTGAACTATAATAGGTTTCATTTCTAACAATTTTATGTATGTGTGAGAGCTTACCTTTATCAGAAACCCTTTGTTGTAAATTTATTATCAAGTAGTGAATTAGTATTGGAACAGATTCTTTAACTGTTAAAGACATTAAGTCAAGTTTGTTAGCAAGATGTTGTCTAAAAGTCTGAATCTCTAACCAACATGGAGCCAGTTTGTTCTGAAGTTCATGTAAAATGCAGCCTCGGATGTTGTCTGGTCTCATGGATACTGCGTTTTTGGCTTTAGAGAGTGCAGCTTTTACCTGCATAGTTGTGATTACAGGGACTCTGCATTCTTCCTGTGTAGATATGGGCCCTGTAGGGGTGGGGGGGGGTGTAAAGTGCACTGAACCTATCTGCCAGGATGTTGGCAATATCAGTTGGTTCTATAATTTTCATGCCATTGTGCTGTAACTCAGAGCAGATCTGGGTGTTGCCATTGAGATTCTTGACATAGCTATAGAATGCTTTGTGGCTGTCCTTAGAATCAGTGGTGATTTTGTTTTTGTAGCTAGCTTTGCAGGATCTTATAAGGGATCTCATCTTCTTACTGAGGCTGACCAGGGAGTTTCTCCACTCATGGGATTTTACTCTCTTTTGCAACAATTTCTTCCTTCTGTTGTACAGTTTGTTTATGGCAGGGGACCACCAGATTGGCTTCCTTTTTTTGGAGGATAGCGTCTTGGTTCTGTTTGGGATAGCACGATCCGAACACTCATGTAAGTGCTTATAGAGTGCATTTGTGTAAGATTCAGCAGTCGTAACTGCATTGTCCATCTGCATAGGTGTCATGAAGTTCACCACTTCTGTCTTAAGAAGCATGAAGTTGGCTTTGGAGACATTTTTTACCATGGTTTCCTTAATGGGTGGTGGGGGCGGGATGTGGATATCAAGGGTGATTAGCTTATGGTCGGATCGGACCAACGAGGAGTTGACTTCAGGTGTGGAACACTGGTCACTCATGTTGGTAATGATTAGGTCTAGGAAATTGTTGCCCCTGGTGGGGGTGTGGATAAGTTGATCCAGGGCATTGGAGTTTATGAATTCCAGAAAGCGTTGAGTGAAGGAGTTGGTACATGAGTAGGTTTCCCAGTTAATGATGGGGTAGTTGAAATCGTCCATTATTAGGGTGTTTGGTTGAACCCTAATATTTTCCAGTACATCAAGAAAGGAGGAGTGGGAATCCTGGGGCATGGTGGGTGATCTGTAGTAAGCTACAAGTTGGATTGCAGTTTTGCCCAGAGTTAGTTGCACTTGGATAATCTTGGATTCATTATGCTGAGCAGCTAGCCTTGAGGTGTGGATATCCTTACTGAATATAGACACACCTCTGCTTTTGGTGTTCTGGTCCAGGTTACATGGCCGAAAAGTGTGGTATAAGTTATAGCCTGGTAGTGCACGGGTGCTCTCTGGAGCCTTGAACCAGGTCTCAGTCACTGCACAGATATCAATGCTCTCTATTTTAAGGAGTGCCTCGAGTGAGTGCATTTTGAGATTTAGACTTCTAGCATTGAGTAGCATTACCTTCAGTTTTTGCTTGCCTGTTCCTGTTATGGTGGTGAATTTGTCATTTGAACCTTGTCTAAAAAAGGCACTATAGAGTGGCAAGAGCGTTAGCCAGTATCCAGAATCCCAGGGGCGACAGGTGCAGGCCATCTCTGGCAAAGCATCGTGGTCTGTCGACCATGTCATACCAAGCAGACAGATGCAGATATACACACACACATATATATATATATATATATATATATATATATATATATATATATATATATATACTTGCATATATACATTGCTATATATAGACATATATATGAAGACAGGT
>NC_056732.1:1884877126-1884889626 GCF_019279795.1 Protopterus annectens | reverse complement strand
TCTGTACCTTACAGGTATTAGTACACTACTCTATGGTCTTAGTTTGGACAGTGGTATGGATGTTGACAACTATATACATGAACTGATTTTACCTTGAGTATGCACTTCTTTCCTGGCATACCTGTGGAGGTATTGTTTGTTAACACTACCTGTTTCTACACATACTCCCAGATTCCAGGTTAATGTTACGCACATACCTGAAAATCTCTTTTTGCATACACTCTGGGCATGTCTTCACCACATGCAGGTGAACCGGGACATAGTTTGACTATTGCCCTCTTAAACCTTTAGTGACTTGTACAATGACAGGTTTTTTTTATTTGACATTTTCCAAATATGTACAGGTCTGACAGTCAGTTATATGACATGAAATGCTGCCTACATGTCATAAAATAGCACACTGATATGGCAGGGGGACAGGGTAACAGCCAGCAGATATGGGCTGAATAACTGGACATTCTGGACATTTCTGTACACTTGTGGGGTATGATTCTGCATACAGCTTACTACCACTCCCAGGATTCAAACCATGGCTGTGTCTGCTAAAAATAAAACACTGTCCATCACAGTTGAGTGTGCTATATAGGTATTGCCATGTATCTCTTGTCTGATTTCTGTCTATAATTCTCCTGTGGTTTTACATTCTGACCTTGTAATTACAACACTCTTATACAGAATTTCCTAGACAGTTGTATTATGTAGTACAGTGTGGGTGAGAGTGATGAGTAATACCTTATTATTCTGAGCAACTGCAAATGTAACAGTGCCATACAATACCAGAGTAAACAGCACCAGTACAGGGTATCGATCTTTTATTTCTAGGCACAGTGTTCGTATCTGACAGAGCTGTGAGAGCAATGTTTGTTAGCACTACCTGCATGTTGCCACACAAATTACCAGTTTCCATATTAGTATTATGCGCATATGTCTCACTGTTGCTGTACACACTATGGTCATAGCTTGACAACATGGGGGTGGAAGTGGGAAATACTTGGCTACTTACTCTCATAACATGTTGGGGGGTTGCTAGAGTGACAGGTTTGTTGTTATAGATGTCTGACAATCAGTTGAATGTCTTGTTTGCTGCCTAAATGTCTGGGATCATCCCACTGATTTGCCAGGGGGGACAGGGTGACAGGCAGCAGCTATGGGCCGATTTACTGGACATTCTGGACACTTCTGTACACTTGTGGGATATGATTCTGCATACAGTCTACTACCACTCCCAGGATCTGAAACATGGCTGTGTGTGCAAAAAATGCAACAGTTCACGTCGCGGTTGAGTGTGATATTTGGATTTTGTTGTCTGTTTTTCAGTGTTTTCTGTCTAATTCTCTCTCAGTTGTACTATTTGACCTCTAGGGATTACAACAGTCATATACAGGCACTCCTACACAATTTATTTATGTAGCACATTGTGGGTAACAGTGCTTACTACAACAGTACTATTAAGTGATTGCAACTCTACATTACCATATGATACCAGAGGGAACACATGCAGTCCAGCAGTTAGACCTTAATTCTCAGGCTATTATGCTTTTATTTACATACAATCTATATGAGACTCTTCCTGCCCTATTCTCTGGTGTATGCAGCACATGCCTTAAACAATACAGGTTTTATACAAGCAATTAACTTACTACTACTTTTAGATTTACTTACTATGACAGTACATGCAAGAGTATTGCTAACCTGCCTTGCGTCACAACCGCTGCTGTCTACAGCCATGGGCTTCCTGGTTCACAGCCCGCTCACCTGCCACTGTGAAAGACATAAGAGGAATATTTAGCCATACCTATCCATAATATACATGAGATGGCAATTATTAAACAGGTAGTGGAATGATTCTTACACACAGCTGGGACATCCCCTGTCCTCCTAACCTGTTGGATCCACTGATCCAAGAGATCCCCCTTTCTCCACTTCAGGTCAGCATAGTGATGCCTGACCTGCTCACCCGTTTGGGGAATGCCAGTGGCACTGGTGAGGTCATGGGCAAGACAGTCCCAGGCTTCCACTTTATATTGGGAACCCTGGTCCTGGCCCTGCAGCAGTCTCTGGTCATGGTCTTTCACAAGGAGTCCTGCCATGACTCTGGACTCCTGGATACCCCAGCACTACGCCTGAAAGCACACACCCTCTCCCATTCCAGACATAGTGCTTACAAGGGGAAGCTACAACCAGTTATGAGATGTATTTCCCACCTGGTGGGTTTAAATAGGGCTGGTTTGCTGCATTTTGCCGTGATTGGACAGTTTTGAAAATTCTAAGCTATGGGCAAACCTGCTTACCTAAGGATGGCATTGCTTAAAGGGGTATAGCAATGGGCAGACTGAGTTAGCTGGCCTACACATTGCTTACACCTACTAAGCAGGGCTGTGCAATGCTTAGCGTTGCTTAATATTTAATTTGCATTATATTTGCATTGTGGCATTGATTTATTATTCATTACATGTTATATATGTGTTTGGTATCCGTGATTCATCTGTATGTACACTGTATGGGGTCTTTGTGTTTATTAGGGGATTTCAACACTTTATTACAATGACACCTCACATCTGGGCTAAATGCAGTACTCCAGTTCAAATATTTATGTCCTGTAGTAGGTTATACAATATAAAACTGTATATAGATTCCTTTCACATGTTCAGTTTGATCTTCCTATAGTGAGGATTTGTTTGGTGATACCTCAGTCTTATGCACTGCTGTGATGGCTTAGTGGTTAACTACTGTGACTATAGTATACAGGGCCCTGGGTTTAAGACCTGCAAAGGCTGTTTATTTTGTTTCTGGCCAGAACAGCGGCTGATGCATACAGATTGATTAAGGCACTTTTAAGCAATTGTAAGCGGGTTTGCACGAAGGTAAGCAATGCTAACCTCCGGTTAAATATGCTTACAGAGTGTTAGCTTCAATATTGCTTAACCTGTGTGCGCATTGCTTACCCCCATGCAAATAGGCTTAAACCTGCTTACTACTACTTAAATATGCTTACTTTTGCTTACTACTGCGTACTTCCGCTTACCACCACACTAATTTAGACAGTAATGTCTAATGGTTCTTGGGAAGGAGGTGGATTTGAAAACTGTATGGATATATCATTCATTGCACATTTTACCTTCCATTTGTATTCCTGATTCCTGTGTACATATGCTGTATAGGGCACTTGTAATTATCTGTGGACTTTACAACATTATGACAATGACACCTCACATCTGCATTTAATGCAGTACTCCATTTCACAAATATATGTTATGTCGTAGGTTATGCAACAAAATCAATTGATCAGAAAGTGATTTGACATGGAAAATGGATTGTACTGGAGTGGGACTCAAACAGGGAATGACTGCTCGTAAGGTGAATGCTCTGCCCACAACACTATTGCTGTACTGCTTCATTTGCATATATCTTGCTTTTTATCCTCTTGTGCCATTTAAGCTGCATTAACCATAGCTAAGAGATGGGCAAACCCGCCCACCTATGGTTAAATGTAATGTTTTATAAAAAAACACTTCTTTATATTTAATGTTTTAACTATTGCTCTTGTAAATGTGGGGGGATGTTGCTGGGGGTATGTGAACACCTATGAGCGGTCTCGCTCATTCTTATTCATATACTGCTGTTCTTCATTGCAGGGGCATGTATATTCTGAGAGTTCTCCTCTCAGACACGCCCCCTACACTCGTACATGCTCCGTGTCCATTTAGGAGATCAGGCAGCATGCCTTTAGTAATATATATGGTGTGCTACCATCCTGCTCCTAAACGGCCACAGAAGGATAGTGAATCCAGGGCAATATTCACAAATGACATAGAATTATTTACAAAATTCCAGATAGCTGGGCTGGCAGTGTCACAATCCCCCTCCCCCTGAAAACTCAAGCTAGTTTTTCAAGTATCCCTTGAGAAACATTGCTTGAGAGGGTTGGAATACCTTACCCCTTTTCCTGTCTTGAGAGCCCATCTGTGTTGGCATTGCTAACCCCACTGCGGTGCTGCACTGTCATATCATATGCTTGCAACCCTAGGCTCCAACTTAATAACTTGGCATTTTGCTGGCTGTCTCAATGTAGCCATGTTAAGGGAGTGTGGTCTGTACCTACAGTGAAATTCCTTCCATACAGATAAGGCTGAAGTTTCTGCAGTGCCCACTGTATAGCTAGGCATTCCTTTTCTACAGCATAACATTCCTCCTTGGGTTGGATGCTATGACTGAGATATACCACTGAGTGCTTTTCTCCCTCTGAGGAAATCTGGCTAAGTACAGCCCCCACCCCATGGTATGAAACATTCACCTGCACAACAAATTCTTTGTTGTAATCTGGACTGGCTAACACAGGGGTGTCCTCCTAATGCTCCTTTAAGCTTCTAGAATGACTACTCACAAGCTGGGGTCCACAATATCTTATATGGCCTGTTTTCCCTTGTCAGGTCTGTGAAGAGAGCAACTATGGTGCTATAATTGTGGACAAATTTTCTGTAGTACCCTGCTGTCCCTAAGAATGCCCTCAACTGGTTTTTGGTAACAGGGGCAGGCCATGCCTGAATGGCTTCCACCTTGGCAGGTTCTGGCCTGATCTTACTGCTCCTCACTCTATGTCCCAGGTAGGAGACCTCTGTGCCATACCCACATGAAATGTGCTGGGCTTAATGGCCAACCCTACCCTCTGTAGTCTGCCCAACACTTTCCTGACATGCTAAAGGTTCTCTTGCCAGGAATGGCTATAGACAGCAATATCATCTTGGTAAGCAAGGGCAAAATCTCCTGCTCCTGCTAGGATATGATCTACCAGCCTCTGGAAAGTCACTGGGGCATTTTTCATCCAATCTGGCATATTTGTGAACTCATACAAGTGAAACAAAGTCACAAAGGCTGACCTCTCTCTAGCACTGGGAGTCAAGGGCACCTGCCAGTAACCCTTGTTAAGATCAATGGTGGTAAGATACTTATCCCCACCTGGCTGCTCTAGGGCTTCATCTGTCCTATGCATGGGGTAAGCATATGACTCTGTGTGACTATTTAATTTCCTGTATTCCACACAGAACCTGGTTCTGCCATCATTCTTTGGTACCAGCACCACTGGGGAGGCCCAGGGACTGGTGGACTCCTGAATTACCCCTAGTTCCAACATTTCCTGCATCTCCTCCCTCAGAGTCTGTTTGACTATCTCAGACACCCTATAATGGACCTGCTTAATAGGCCTTTGCGGTCCTGTATTCATTTGGTGCTGCTCAGGGTGGGTGCACCCTGGTTTCCCAGTGAACATGCCACCAAACTCCTGTAACACTGCTTGGATTTCTTAAACCTAGGTAGGGAATAATAGCTGGGACATTCCTACCCCTTCCACTGATGTGTCAGTCCGAGCCTCACCGAGGAGATCAGCCACCAGATTCTCTCTGACTCCTCCTGCCATCCACTGCAAATATTCTGCACAAGGGACTCCCTATCATGGTAAGGTTTCATCATGTTAACATGGTACAGTTGGTGCCCCTGCCTCCTGCTTAGCAGTTCCACCATGCAGTTAACATCACTGACCTTCCTTACTACTTTGTAGGGTCCCTCCCAGGCTGCCTGCATCTTGCTGCGTCTGACAGGAATGAGCACTATTACCTGCTGCCCTACAGTATACTTTCTAGCTCAAGCATTCATGTCATACCAGAGCTTTCTCTGCTGTTGGGCTTCTGCCACGTTCTCCATTTCCAAGCCCATGAGTTCCCTGAGCCTTGTCCCGAAGTTTAGGATGTATGCCACAACAAACTCCTTCTGGGAATCACACTCATCCTCCTGTTCATCTTGAAACAAATCTAGAGGTCCCCTCACCCTATGCCCATACAACAACTCAAAGGGTGAAAAAACTGTGGATTCCTGGGGAACCTGTGTGTAAGCAAACAACAGATGGGGCAAATATTTGTTCCACTCCCTCTTAAACTAGTCTGCAAATGCCCATAGCATCATCTTGAGTGTAGAGTTTAACCTCACAACAACTCCATTAGTCTGGGGATGGTAGGGGCTGGTCTTTAAGTTCTTCACTTCACAGTACATCCACAGACAAGCCAGCAGGCCTGACATGAAACTGACTCCTCTGTCAGTCAGTATTTCTTTTTGGAAACCTACCCTACTGAAAATGTCTAACAAAGCATATACTACCTTTTCTGTCTCAATGGAGGGCAGAGCCATTGCTTCAGTGTATCGGGTAGCATAATCTACTACCAGTATGATATACTTTTTCCTGTGGAACTTAAGGTACTCAGAGGCTCCACAATATCCATAGCTATCATCTGAAATGGCTCCTCTATCACAAGCAAAGACACCAAAATAACTTTCATCTTGTCTCCTGCCTTGCCTACTATTTGGCACTGCTCACAGATCCTGCAGTATCCTGTTACATCTCTAGAAATTCCATGCCAATAAAAGTTCTGCATAATATGTCTCTTTGTACAATTTTATGCTCATATGACCTGCAAAGGGAATATGATGTGCTATTTCTAGAAGTGCCACATGGCAGGCTCTGGGCACTGCCAACTGCTGTATTCTCTCACCCTTTAGCCCTCCCTCAGGAGTCAACTCTCTATGCAGTAACCCTTTGCCCCAGTGTACAGATCCCCCCTTCCCTTGAGAAGCAGGTGCCTCACTAGCTACCTCCCTCAGGCCTTGTAATGTAGAGTCTGAGAGATGAGCCTGTCTCAACTGTCTCTTAGTAACCCTTCCCAGTTCCCCTTCCACAGGAAGTCTGGCATCCTCTGGTAGCGATGCTTCACTTTCAGCCTGGGTACTACTACTCACCTCTGCCCTTGCAGTCACTCTGTCCAAGGGAACATCAGTACACACAGGCAGCTGTGGTTCACCTTCAGTCTCACCACTACAGGGTATCTCCCTCCTGAAGTAATCACCTCACCAGTCCTAGCTGCAAGTGTGCAGTCTGTCTGGGTCTCCCCCAGGCTACCAGACCCACATACTTGTCTCCAAGCCTGACTACATGTAACTGCATGAACACATGGTACTGCATTATCAAAATCATTCCCGATCAGGACATCTGCAGGGATATCCTCAAACACACCTATTTGCTGGCTTCCTTTTCCACCCTCCCAGTCAAGGTGAAACCTAGCCAAAGTATTTGGAACGGGGTCCCCCCTAAAGCTCTGAATGGAGTAGACTGCCCAAGCAAGTAATGCTCCTCTATAACCATTGCAGGCTTCACAATGGTTAGGTCAGAGGCTGTGTCACTCTTAGCCATGGCCTCTTTTTACTAAGATAGGATATAATCTCTTGTGGTAGTTTGGTACCCTTCTGGTCTTGAGACAATTGGCATTTTGTCACAACAACTTAGTGGCTCTCCTACCTTTTGTTCCCTGCCTTGCCTTGTGGGCATCTATATGCTACATGGCTCCACTGGTTGCATTCAAAACATTTAACCCTTGATCCTGGACATGTACCTGGAATAGTGGCTTCCCCTGCTAGTGGCAGACTCTATTGGGGCAGTCTGGGCTGCCCACCATGGGTTCCCTTAAACCCATGAGCAGCACTGGGTGCCCCTTTCCTGTCCAGTGATGCCTTGCTTACTAAGTATAGGTCTCCCTTCTTTCCCAACTCATGTGCAGTAGTGCATTGTCTATTAGCTAACCAGATTTTCATGTCCTCCAGCAAAGTGCTAAGGGCTTGTTCCCTCACCAAAAGGTCTGCCAGCCCTTCAAATATGGTGACCTGACATTCACTCACCCACCTATGAAAATAAGTGCTTAGTTCAGTAATATATTCACACACACTTTCATCTTCCTTGCGTCTATGCTAACAAAACTTTTTCCTATAAGTTTCAGGTGTTAACTTAAAATATTCTAGCAAATAGTTTTTTACAATATTATAATTTAAACAATCAGTATCAGACAGTTTAGAAATTGTAGTTACAGCTTTACCATGAAATAAGGGTGTCAGGAACCGTACCCAGAGCCCTTGGTCAACATTGTACTGTTTACATACCCTCACAAACATATGAATGAAACTGTCAAAGTTATCCCTGTCTGTAAATTGTGGAAGACATTTACTGACCTTTGTTTCTTCTGGGGTTCGGTTATGGACTCTGGCTAAGAGTCAGCATCTCCTTTTCATGTTGCCTCTGCCACTCCTTCTCCTCAGTTTCCAGGGATCACAGTTTCTCATTTTCCTCAGCCTTCATACATTTCAGTCTCTCTGCTGCTTCCATTTCCAAATGCTTGGCCTCCAGCTCAAGTCTTTTTAACTCCAGATGGATTTTTAAGTCCTATGTGGAAAGGATGAGCTGTCCATTTTCTGAGAGTTATACATCTCCAAGGCCAGTCTAATTGGCCTCCTGGTTGCTATGTGATGCAGCTGTGACTAAAGCTGTAATCATGTCTGCCTTAGTCAGGTTGGCATGCACCCGTCCATTAACCTGGCACATTTCAGCCAAATGGCTCCTTGTCAGCTTGCCATACTGCTCTGCCTGATCTCCCTGACTAACTAAGCTAACAAAAAAAAATAAAACAATTGTGATATTAACTCTGAATGTTCACTGCATGACTGATTGAGAGTACAAACACCTTCAGTGACCTCTATACACAGGCAACAGGAATTCAAAATCCACACCACTACAAGCCAATTAATGTGATATAGCTAACTCATCACTACCAACCAGTTAATATGTGATGTGGCTATCCACCACTGCTAGCCAATTAATATGTGATGTGGCTATCCACCACTGCTAACAAATTAATATGTGATGCCCCTGCACTGGCCCAGTAATCAAGGAGTCTCAGTCCTCCCCAATAGCACCAGTGAGGGACGTGCACATTGGGAGGATGACAAGTACACACACAGGAAAGTACAATTTCCCTTAAGACACACAGAAATCACAGTCAGTATTGGGCTTCTTCCTGCCTCTTTCTCTAGAACCCCAATAAGACTCCCTACTGGCACAGCTATAGGGTTAAGATATCAGCTGAGTGCTCAAGCCAAAACCTCCAGCACCCTCTCTGTCCAACCAGTGGTTTGTGTCCCTGCCCAAGTAGCTGACACACACACATGCTTTGATATTTGATTTAACAAACACACACCTGGGAAAGGCTGGCACAGTTTTATTAGCTATGCCCACTTATGCGCAGACTATAAGGTAGTTATCACTGCCACCGGAATCCCTTATCAGCTACTTTAAGTCCATTTAGGCTTTATTAAATTCCCCCCAGTATTTTTCAATACATTAAAAAAATAAATGCTTACAAGGATACATATATCATACACAGAAATAGTGCCCACCTCACTAACCATTAAAAAAGATAGTGACCTTCTATGTACTCCTGTGGTGTTACATTAGCATGAAAAGAAAAGAACAAATGGCCACATTCATGTATTTTGCATTGTCATAAACAGTATGTCTCCTCACCACTACCTCCAAAACACAACCACCACCTCTCATACATACCTCTCAACCTCCTAGTACAAGAAATCTGGACACAGCCTGATATAACGGGGAGTCAAAGGCCCAAAAATAGAGACACGTTTTAAATGTTGCTCTTATAAACTCGTACCCAAAGAATGGTGTACGGCAACTGTGGTCCCACTCCACAAAGGCGGTGCTTCTACAGACCCTGGAAATTACTGCCCCATAAGCTTGACGATCCTTGTCTGCAAAGCTATGGAGAGGATCATAATGGAACTCATAAATAAAGACATTGGGGACCTACAGACACTGGATCCTACCCAATTTGGCTTTGTCAAGGGCAGATCCTGCCTCTTGAACTTGGTCGACTTTTTCGAAACAGTCACTAAGGCCATTGATGAGGGTAAGGCAGTTCACACAGCCTACCTTGACCTAGCAAAAGCGTTCGACACAATACCCCACTCGGCATCATAGAAAAGCTCACCAGCTTAGATGTAAACCCATATGTCACAAGATGGGTTGCAAACTGGCTCAAGGACAGAACACACAGGGTTAGAGTTGCTGGTGCCATGTCAGACTCTAAGCCAGTCACGAGTGGTGTCCCACAGGGCTCAGTCTTGGGCCCCCTCTTGTTCAGCATTTATTTTTCTGAAGTGCAGGCAAACATAGGGGGATTGTGGCTGACAAAATTTGCAGATGACTGCAAACTGGGCACCATAATTGACACTCCATCAGACACAGACATCCTCCAGAGAGGTCTCATAGAAATGGATAACTGGTGCCAGAGCCATGGCCTTAAGCTGCTAAATGCCAAAAAATGTATAGTCATACCCTTTGGGAAAAACAAGGTAACCCCTAATTACCACATAGGTGGTAATCCATTAAACACGGAAGAAGTTATCAGGGACCTGGGGACCCAAGTTGACAGTAACCTCTCTTTTGACACTCACATTGCCAAAGTGGTTAGGAAGACCTTCTACATTTCCCACCTGATCATGAAGGATTCACATCCAGATCAGGAGAGGTCATTGTACCCTGTACTCTTCACTTATCAGACCAATGATTGAGTACAACACCCCATTCGGAATGTACCTTACCCGACACCTGCAGCAGTTGGAAAGACCCCAAAAGTTCCTCACCAAAAGGATAAAGGGGCTCAAACATATGTCATACAATGCCTGACTCAAGAAACTCCAGCTCTATTCAGTCGCATACCATCTGCTCAGAGGTGATCTGTGCCTGACATACAAGGCCATGTCCAACCCGGAATTAATGGACATGCTCCACCTCAAAAAATCCAAATCCACCAGAGCCACAAGAGCAAGAGACTTAAACCTCAACACGGATATAAATAGGACGTGCTGGAGGGACAGATTCATCACCCAGAGACTCCCTACACTATGGAACAGAATCCAAGTCCATGTGAGGCAGAGCCCCTCACTGACTCTGTTCAAGAAAAATCTTGACGAGTGGATGGGAGATCGTAGGTTTACCCGGGGAATCATCTCTGTGTCACTGCTGGACAGAGGCACAGCAAACTAATGGGTATAGTATTCTCATCCTAAGGTGTGGTGAAAGCCACACACACTCTGGCTAGGCTTATAAATGCCCTAGGGCAGACAGCCTAGTATGAACCTATGAACCTATGAACCTATAAGAAAGTTGCTAAAATAACAGAATTTGTGTTACAGTGTGCTTTCTGATGGATATTAAGTCTAAAACTTAAATGCATGCCATGATTTAATTACTTTGATCCTTAGATTATTCCAGTAATTTGACAAAAAATGCAATTTTTATGAGGAGTAGTCCAAAAATATGAGACAAACATCAGGCATTCTGTGAAAATCTGTACAGTTGAGAGGTAGCTCCTGTGTATCCATTTGATGTCAGTTGGGAAATAAAATTAAACAAGCAAGATGTCACAATAACATATTTTACCTTGATGTGGTCAGGCATATAGATGCAGCTCAACCAGCTCATAGTTGCCCATAAAATACTCCACCACCCAGACACTACACCAGCCCTCAGAAACATTATCCGCCCTTATAGTAACAATCGAACACTCTGCTCATCCACCAGACTTCTAGTACTTATGACCAAATCAAACCACGCTGCAGGTGACTCCCTCTTCACCAACTCTGTTAGTAAAAACTGGAACTCACTACCAGATTACATTACCCAAGAATCTTCACCAACGGTATTTAAACACAAACTTAAAAGCCACCTTAAGTCACATTGGTTATGTTCCTGTACCAACCCTGACTAGTACCCCTTACACCTCCTCCACCTCACTTTAACTTCAAACAAATTACCCTAACAGTCCATCCCAACAAGTTGATCAATCATATTAACTAATCTAGGTTTTATTGCCTAAATAAAATATCCTAAACCCTAGGTAATAAGGTAACATTTGCCTACTACCACAACTTAAAGTATGTCTCATGCCTCATGGATGGATGTATTCTGCTATGCCTGTAATCAGTTTGTATGTTCTGAACTGAAATTATTGTACTATCTATTTTTTATTTCTGTATTCACTGTTACTTAATGCTATCTACCTAAAAAATTGTAAATTGTTATGTGTCTGGAGCTTTTCTCCCCGGGACTCTGCTGAAAATGGATATGTATCCAGTCGGACCATCCCGGTCAACAAATGTAAAATAAATAAAATAAATAAATAACTGATTATTACTATTATGAAAAGATGACCGCCTGTATACATGTCTGTGTTTACTTCTGTATTCCAGCTTGTTACTGCAACACAGTACATTATCTGTTGATATGCTACAGCAATATTCATTCCACACTTCTGAAAATGAAGGGAAACATGTGACCACATTGCCCAGGGTTCCCAAATAAGCAATAGTAACTCCAGGAACACACCCCTACATTTTAGACTAAGATGAGATCCAGGACAGAGGTTGAAGAAGAAGGCCATACCTACTAAGACTGATAAATAAAATTCCCTTATATTGCTGGAGTTGTGGGGTCTAGTCACTTTGTCATACAATTTGTCTTATTTTTGAAAAGGAATTACTTGTAAATTATTTTTATAGCCATCCAAAAGTGTTATGTATCGGTTTGAAATGTGAATGCACAATTACACACACAC
>NC_056732.1:1884832126-1884874626 GCF_019279795.1 Protopterus annectens | reverse complement strand
CTCTAACTTTCGTTCTATAGCTCTGCTATCCCCTCTTGCAAAAATTATGGAAAAATGCATCCATAAGCAACTACTAGACCACCTTCTCCATAACAACTTACTTGCCAACTGTCAATATAGATTCAGACCTTTCCACAGTACCACCACTGCCCTTCTATCATTCACAGACAGCATCAATAAAAACCGTAACAATAATATTCTTTTCTCTGCAGTCTTCATTGATTTATCTAAAGCCTTTGATATGGTTAATCAACAACTCCTCCTACACGTACTGAAATCCCTTTCACTTAATTCCCTAGCCAAAAAGTGGTTCAAATCTTACCTTGAAAACCGGCAACAGGTGGTACTCTGGCAAAATAAACTCTCTAATAAGCTTCCTATTTCCCTCTGTGTTACACAGGGCTCCATTTTAGGCCCACTCCTATTTTCCATTTATATTAATGACCTTCAATCAGCAATCCCATGCACCAACTGCATTCAATATGCAGATGATGCTACTATTATCTGTACAGCCACCTCCCAAACTGAACTTAAATCTCTTACCCAAAAAGCTTTCAACACTGTAGAACAATGGTTCTCAAACCGCTGCCTCCTCCTTAACCCCAAAAAACTAAACTGTTACTCTTTACACCAACCCAAAACTCCACCCCTATTCATCTCACACCCACATCTAATGATGGCACTGTTATTTCTCCTGACACAACCACTAAACTGTTAGGAATAACAATAGACAACAACCTCAACTTTGATAGTCATATAAACAGCACAATAAAATCAGTGAACAAAAACCTGGGATCCCTTTACAGAATCAAGCCCTTTCTTACACCAGTGGCTAGGACCACTATAGCCAGGACCCACTTAATCTCATCTCAACTCTATGCTTTCCCTATATATACTAACCTTTCAAAAAATAACCTCAACAAACTGGCAACATCCTATAATAATATTGTTAGATTTGCTAGAGGCTCTCCCTTCAGAACTCATCACTGTCTGAACCTAAAACATCTAGACTGGCTAGAATTTCTTAACTATCTTCAAGTTCACCAGCTTGCCATTGTCTATAAGACCCTGCATCAACCCCACAGCACTCCAATACTCTCTACCTTCATTACACCTTACAAAAAACCTCAAGAATTTACGCTCCTCAAACAAACTGCTGATCAACACTTCTAGATCCAGTAACGCATCAGGTGACTCCCTGTACTCTAACTCTGTAGGAAAACTATGGAATTTACTACCCACTGAACTTACAACTCAAATTTCTCTTTCACTCTTTAAAAATAAACTAAAGCTGTTTCTTAAGATACACTGGCTATGTACATGTACTAACCCTGACTAACTTCTTTCCTTTTAAACTAATAATTACTCTGAAACTCATAATATTACCATAGAGCAGCAAAATACCATATTATTGCAAATAAAATGTATGTATGTACTGCATATTGACCATCTCTTGTACATCACCCATTGATGCTTACTACTAATGTTATCCTCACTGATTACTGTATAGGAATATATATATATATATATATATAAAGTTATGTTTTTATTACAATTGTAGTTTTTAGTTTTTAGTTTGATCTGTTTTGACTTTTCTATTTTTTTTTTTTATTTGATCTATTATGACTTTTATATTTCTTTGTATGTGTTTCTTGGAGCTTTTCTCCCCGGGCAGCTAGAGTAGCCCGGTCAACAAATGTAAAATAAATAGTTTTTCTTGGAGAAACCTTCCAGTCCTTGAACAAGGGTGCCTGTATGTTTACCTTATTTCCTTTTCTGTCCTTGATAATTAGCTAGGTTTATCAAAGTCCCTTGGATTCTCCCCTGCTTCTTTAAATTCCAATTGAAGGTTTCCCTCCCTTCCCCCACCCCCAAGTGATTGCTCGGGTACAACACACCAAAGGTTTTAAAAACCCTGGATGCCATATTTGCTCTAATTGCAGCTGAAAGCCCTGCAGGTGTAGCATCTCTAGTAAGTGACAGTATTATTTTTCAGTATTATTTTTATTTTGTCAGTGTTGTATTCCACACTGTAACCTCACTGTCCCTGCACAGAGTAGTGCAGTCATTCTCTCTAAGGTAGCTTTTCAGTTATTTTTTTTTTATTTTTGCTGGTATAGTTTATATTTGGATATTAAAAGCTTATGTTTTTGTTTTTGCTTGCTCCCAATTTCAGTAAGCCTGATTCAGAGTTCCTCTAAATGATAGTTTAGACTACTTAATAATGTCACAGGAGTACTAGCTTAAAAGTGATTCCAATAGCTTCTTTCAAAAATAAGGGCATGAATATAAGCTACTTTATTAATTGTGTCTTCATGTAAAGCTTTTTTGTTTTTTAATTGTCATAACTACATGCTATGTGTGAACTCTTTTTTCTCTCCTCCACGTTTGTCTCTCTTTCTCCCTAAAGTACCCTGCTCCCCATTGCACTGTTCCTGATATAGTCTCTAAGGACCTACCTACTTGGTGACAAAGGACCCTATCGAAATGCCTGCGGTCTCATCTAACAGCCTTATTTTTCCTGCACCCTCTCTCAAGGAAACAAGAAAGTATGTGGTTGTCTAAATCCTGCTTGTAAAGCTGACTGCCGTCTACTATTGCTTCAGAGGTTCTAAAGTACGCTATGAGCCTGAACAGCCAGTAACCTTTACCCCCCTCCTATCTACCCTGTATCCAACAAACCTCTTCTACTTTATAATAACCCCCTTTACTAGCTATCACTCCTTCCCTAGTTCTAAACCAGCTAGCTCCATTACATACTTACCTGCAATACTAGATCCGCCCACTAGGTGACACCCTTATCCCACCCTTTATCTCCTGCTTATCCCGCTGTATTCCTTCTGTAATTACACTACATGTTGTAAGTCCTAGACCTGCTCTTATTTTCTCACTTACCCTTTACCTCACTGTCTACACCCACCTGTTTATTTTCTCATAGACTTCTATTTTATCTCTGATATTGGACCTGGTCATCACCAACATGGGGTCTCTGTGTTCCACACCAGAGGTGTACCCCTCATTGGTAAGATCAGACCATAAATTAATCTCACTGGACATCCATATTCCATCCCCACCCCCAGCCAAGGAAACCACGGTGAAGAACTTCTCAAAAGCAAACTTCACACTTCTCAAAACCAAGGTGGAGTCTTTCAAAGGCCCCGGGCCAGTGGAATCTGCGGCCCAAAATGCAGAATCCTTTACAAAAGCATTCTATGGACACCTACAGGAATGCATGGAGCATGCTATCCCAAATAAAACCAAGACTCACTCCTCCAAAGGCAGGAGATCTGTCTGGTGGACCCTGGACATAAATAAGCTATATAACAGAAGGAGGAAGCTACTACATGATAGAGCAAAATCCCAAAAAGGGAAGGTGTCTCTGATCAGTACTAGCAAGAAACTATGATCCCTCATAAAATCATCTAAGGCAAGCTTCGAAAGGAAAATTGCACAAATCACTAAGGATAATCACAAGGCCTTCTTTAGTTATGTCAGGAACCTGGGAGACAACTCCCAGATATGCTCTGAGTTAGTGTAAAATGACAAAAAGTACACTGAACCCACAGACATTGCAAACATCCAGGCAGAAAGGTACAGTGCAAACCCCCCCTTCCCCTCCAAAAGAGCAAATGTATATCCCAACAGAATGTAGCCTCCCTGTGATCACATATGCACAGGTGAGAGCTGCCCTCTCCAAAGCAAAAAACACAGCATCAATGGAACCAGACGGTGTCCCGGACTGTGTCTTACATGAGCTCCAAGAAGAACTAAACCATCACTTAAAGACACTGTTCAATCTCAGCCTTACTACAGGATATGTACCCAAGGAATGGCGTTGTGGCACCACAAAGGTGGTGCCACAATGGACCCCGGAAACTATCGCCCTTTAAGCCTGACCAGCCTGGTCTGCAAGGCTATCGAGCGCATCATCATGGAAATCATAAACAAAAAAACTGGGAACCTCCAGACACTGGACCTTACCCAATTTGGCTTTGTTAAGGGCAGATCTTGCCTCTTGAACCTGGTCAACTTCTTTGAAACTGTTACCAAAGTCATAGATGAAGGGAAGGTAGTCCACACAGCCTACCTGGACTTTGCAAAAGCCTTCGGCACAATACCCCACTTGGGCATCATAAATAAGCTCACCAGCTTAAATATCAACCCCTATGTCACAAGATGGGTTGCAAACTGGCTCAGGGACAGAACCCACATGGTCAGAATTGCAGGTGCCATGTCAGACTCTAAACCAGTTACAAGTGGCATCCCACAAGGCTCAGTTCTGGGACCTCTCTTTTTCGGTATATATTTCTCCAAGGTACAGGCTAACACGGGTGGACTATGGCTGACAAAGTTCACAGACGACTGCAAACTGGGTGTCATAATCGACTGTCCGGCTGACACGAGCATCCTCTAAAAGGGTCTCACAGAGATAGATAACTGGTGCCAGAGGAATGGCCTAAAGCTAAATGCCAAAAAGTGCATTGTCATCCGCTTTGGGAAAAACAAAGTGCCCACAAATTACCACATAGGTGGTAATCCATTAAGTACGGAAGAAGTAATTAGGGACCTGGGGACCCAAATAGATAGTAATCTCTCCTTTGACAATCACGTTGCCAAAGTAGTTAGAAAGACCTTCTATATAGCCCACCTTATCATGAATGGGTTCGCATCTAAATAAAGAGATGTCATTGTGCCCCTCTACTCATCACTTATCAGACCCATAATTGAATACAATGCCCCATTTGGGATGTACCTTACCTGACACCTGCAGCAACTGGAAAGACCCCAAAATTACCTCACCAAGAGGATCAAGGGACTCAAACAGATGCCCTATAATCTTCGGCTAAAGAAACTCCAGCTCTACTCAGTTGTGTACCGCCTACTCAGAGGCAATCTGTGTCTGACGTATAAAGCCATGTCCAACCCAGAATTAATGGACATGCTCCACCTCAATAAATCCAAATCCCTTAGAGCTACATGCTCCAGGGACTTGAATCTCAGCACAGAAATAAATAGGACATGCTGGAGGGACAGATTCATATCCCAGAGGCTCCTCTCACTCTGGAACAAAATCCCAATCCATATTAGGCAGAGCGCCTCACTGACCCTATTCAAGAGAAATCTTGACGAGTGGATGGGAGACCATAAGTTTACCCCTGGGATCTCTTCTGTGTCCTTGCTAGACAGAGGTACGGTAAACTAACCTTAATATGGCTACCTTCTGTGACCTACTGTACAAGAGGCACAGTCAACTAATCAAAAAGGGTGGCGAAAGCCAAACACACTCTGCCTAGGCTTATAAGTGCCCTAGAGCAGATAGCCTAGTATCAACCTATGAATCTATGAACTAGATAGCCTAGTATCAACTTATGAACCTATGAACTATGATCTTTCCCACTCCTGACTTGCCTAACTTTCCCTCAGTTACTAGCATTGCTGATAGTTTCTTCTCTAGCTTCTCCTTCACTTGTCTCTACCTGCTCTGTTCGCCCTGTGGGCTCACTCGCTCCCCTACCCTACCCCCAAATCCCACACACCCCCAGGGGTCTTACTCTTATACCATCTAACCACACCCCTTCCCTCTTCCACCAATCACAAACCCTTCACCACTGGCTACTTAACTCCAGTTCCCTCCTTTCACTTACCACTCCCTATCTCTCCCACCACACCCTCCACCTAGGGTTGGGAGGGTGGCCTAATGGTTAAGGTGTTTGCCTTACAAACATAAGGTGCAGGGTTTGAGTCTCACAAGGGATAATTGGCTAGGCTTAAAATGGCTCGCAAGGGCAGTTAGTCTAGTACTAATCTATGAATCTATGAATCTATGAATGAAAATCCACACCTAGTATACCTCTGAGCCTATAACAGCAACCTAACAACTTACCCTTCCAGATGTGTAAGCTACCCACCCCAGTCCTCTTACACTTCTACCACCTCTAACTTTAGCTTACCTGTTAACCTCCTACGAACACCCATTATATCCGCACCTTCTCTGCCTCAATAAGCTATCTACCTCTCATTCTCTACCTATTTTTACTAACCATGTTAACATAACATCTACACCCGCTATCTACTAGCAAAATACCATAGGATAGCCCACATTAGATATGACTCTCCCAATCCCAGAAAATCTCTACCTCTGTATAGTAAAATCCTAAATCCTAGACTTCAAACACTACTCTTCTCTTTAAAAGATGAAGACATTCACCCAAACCCAGGCCCAACAACTACTACTATTACTCAACTCCTCAACCCCAGCCCCTCTCAAACCACCTAACACACACTTATTAGCTCACCTCAACATACGTAGCATTAATAACAAAGTTGAACAACTCCATGATCTCTTGGAAGTCTACTCATTTGACATTCTTTGTTTAACAGAAACTTGCTTAAAACCTGTAACTAAAGACAATGAAGTCAGCCCATATGGTTATAATATTTTGCGACTTGACCATGCAACCAACAAGGGTGATGGTGTAGCTATCCTATTTACATCTGGGTTACAGGTTACTACCTATGACTGTAAACCACCTCAAGACTCCCAACACTGAAATTCTTATTACCAAGCTTCAACTTAACACATTCAAATCCATCTATATTATCTGTACTATCTTCCTCCTGGTAATAACATTACCACCATAGAAAATATCCTTTGTTGGTTTATCCTTTCTTGGTTATCCCAAAATTTACCCAAAGAAACCATAATCCTAGCTGATTTTAACATTGATTGGAAGTGTTGTAGCAGTAGCCACATATTAACCTTTTTGTTTTTTCTCAAACCATCACCTCCCCTACCAGGATAAACATACCTAATAAGAAGGAAAGTACTCTAGATTGGATTCTCATAAATAATCATCTCCAGACATATGAAGCTGAAACCCTCCCTGATGATGCAACTGACCACTCACTTACCTACATCATCAGGCTTAAATCCAATCTACCTAATCCAACCATATCTAGGACAATTAGAACCAAGAAAAACTTCAACCCCAATCTCTTCCAGAGAGAACTAAGAGCATGTAGCTGGTCTCCCTTAAAATACCTCACACTGGAGGAAGCTGTTAATTACTTTAATTCTAACTTCCTAGCCATACTAGACCACCATGCCCCAACCCGCTCTATTACAATGAGAACTAAATCTGCTCCATAGCTTTCAAAAGAAACCAGGCAAAAAATCCATCTCAGAAATAAACACTGGAATAAATCTCATTTAACTAAAAACCCAGTAGGCCAACAAAACTTCAGACAGCTGAGAAATGAAACTAAAAAAGCTATACTGTCTGACAAAAGAAACTACTGCCTACAATTCCAGCAGACTCACCATAATGTGAGTACAATCCACGTAAATTCTGGACAAACTTAAATAAACTTCTTCGCCTAGGACAGACTACAACTCCTTCCCCCCCGGATCAGACCATAACTCAGCCCATGAAATTGCCAATGCCTTCAATTCCTTCTTTATTGACACCATTAACTCTCTGGCCTCTCACCTTTCCATTGATAATTCCAGCATCCCTGATTTCTCATCTTCCAATCTTCCAACCTTTAAACTACAACCCATCTCTACCACCTTTATCCAAAAATGTATCCAAAAACTTAAACCTTGCACTCCCTCTGCTGACCAGCTTCCATCTGAATTCCTTCAAAAATCAGCAAATGAAATAGCCTATCCTACATCCATCCTCATAAACAGAACTATTAGTGAAGAAACCATTCCTGATATCTGGAAAATCTCTTATGTTATCCCCTTACACAAAGGAGGCAATTCTAATGAGTACTTTAATTATAGGCCCATCGCACTCTTGTCACCACTAGCAAAAATTATGGAAAAATGTGTACACTATCAGCTAATGAACCACCTAACTAAACATAACATACTTACTAATTGCCAACATGGTTTTAGACCATTTCACAGTACTACCACTGCACTCCTATCCTTCACTGACTTCATTAACAAAAACCGTAATAACAATATTCTATCATCAGCTCTATTTATAGACCTGTCTAAAGCCTTTGATATGGTTAACCACCCCCTGCTCATAAGAATTCTGAAATCTCTTTCCTTAGAACTCAAGTCTATTCACTGGTTTACCTCCTACCTCAACAACAGAAAACAGGCAGTCCTCTGGGATAACAAACTCTCTTCTCTTTTACCAATCTCTCTTGGTGTCCCCCAAGGCTCTATTCTTGGTCCGCTTCTATTCTCCTTATTTATAAATGACCTTCAAGTAGCAATACCCCAGGCCACATGCATACAATATGCTGATGATTCCACACTTATCTGTTCTGCAAAAACCATCTCAGAATTACAAACAATTACACAAAATGTATTTAACACTGTAGACTCATGGTTCTTAAAACGTTGTCTGCTTTTAAATGCTAAAAAACCAAACTCCTCCTATTTAAGCCCACTACTAAGTCCCCCCCATTAGAATTATTTATCTCTTCCAGTAATGGCACCCTTATATCACCTGACTCCACCACCAAGTTGCTAGGTGTCATGATAGATAACTGCCTTACCTTTGATAGTCACATCAATAATACTATTAAAACTGTAAATAGAAAGCTGGGCTCCTTTTACAGAATCAAAATGTTTTTAACTCCTACAGCCAAAGCTACACTTGCCCACTCTCATCTTATTTCTACTCTTCTCTATGCGTCACCTATTTACACCAACCTAAAGAAAAATAATCTTTCGAAGCTGTCTAATACTTATAATAGTATAGCTAGATTTGTTACCGGAAATCAATTTAGAACTCATCATTGTCTAAACCTACAACAACTTCACTGGCTTGAACTAGAAAACTTGTTGTTTCTTTCCCAACTTTCCTTTGTCCATAGGATTTTCTACCATCCTAATAATACACCAATACTATCCAACCTTTTTACTCCTTATGCCAACCTCAGTTCACTTCGCTCCTCAAATAAACTTCTAGTAACCTTAACTAAAACTAACAACTGTGCTGGTGACTCCCTTTTCTCCAACACCATTGGTAAGTATTGGAATCATCTTCCGACTGAACTAACTTCCATTCCATCCCAGGTTCTTTTTAAGCAAAAACTCAAAATATACCTTAAAAATCACTGGTTATGCTCTTGCTTTAACCCTGATTAAAACTATGTCTACCTCCTTTTCTTTCCCGCCTTCTCTCCCTGACACCTTCTCTATTTTTTTTTACTAGGACACCACCTTCACTTTAAAGGCTGTCCTTCCTTCTCCACCCGTTTCTAGTAGATCCTCTTAAATCTACAAAAAATGATGATAGCATATTAACTAAATGGAGTTTTTAATTTCTGAATGTTTTTTTTTTCCCTTTTTTTTTGTCTGCCAGTTTTCTTGTCCAACATGTTTTTTTTAACCTTTGATTCTGTACAGGCTATGTATTTATATCCCTATAATGTAGTATTGTAAACTGACTTATCACCTCTTATTATTCTTTTTTTGTATTATGTAACTATTTGTCTCTATGTGGAGCTTTTCTCCCCGGGCCTCTGCTGAAAATGGAAATATATCCAGTCGGACTAGCCCGGTTAACAAATGTAAAATAAATAAAAATAAATAAAAAATAATAAACCACAAAAGTTCTGGGCGTGTATTAATCAATTATTACACCCAGGTCAATCCATCACACAAAACCCACAAGGCACAGACCAGGAGAATCCCAAGCAGACTGCTAATGCCTTTAATACCTTTTTCACTGAGGCCATTCAAACTCTTGCCAGTCAGTTATCTACTCAGAACTTAACTATCTCCAACTCTAACTCTAACCCATCCCCTCCATTTCTCTTCCAACCAGTTCCAACAACATATATTCTTACCCTTATCCAAAAACTGAAACCGTGCACTCCTTCAGCAGACCCACTACCCGCTGAATATCTACAAAAGGCAGCCAAATCCATTGCCTGTCCCATTTCCTTTCTCATCAATAGAACCATCAGTGAAGGACACATCCCTAAAATCTGGAAAGTATCCCATATTATCCCCCTTCACAAGGGTGGGAACTCTACTGAACTCTCCAATTACCGTCCCATAGCCCTACTTTCTCCCTTAACAAAGATCATGGAAAATGCATCCACAGACAATTACTAGACCACCTAATCCAAAATAACTTACTTTCCAGTTGTCAACATGGTTTCAGACCTTCCCACAGCACTACTACTGCCCTCCTTTCCTTTACTGACTGTATTACCAAAAACCGTAACCTCAATATGCTTTCCTCTGCACTGTTTATAGATCTGTCTAAGGCATTTAATATGGTAAATCACCAGATACTTATAAATATCCTCAAATCCCTGTCACTAGATGCACTAGCTATAAAATGGTTCCAGCCCTACTTAGATAAAAGACAACAGCCTGTACTTTGGCATAACATTCTATCTACCCATCTGCCCGTTAACATTGGTGTTCCTCATGGGTCCATATTAGGACCTCTCCTGTTTTCTATATTTATCAATGACCTTCACCTAGCAATCCCCCAAGCTACATGCATACAATGTGCAGATGATTCCACACTGATATGCTCAGCCACATCTATATCTGAACTGCACTCCCTTACCCAACATGTGTTTAACACAGTTGAACAATGGTTTACACAGCGCTGTCTCCTTCTGAACCCCCAAAAAACTAAACTCCTCCTTTTTAGTCCTACTTGTAAGTCCCCCCAATAGACTTCACAGTAACATCCAATAATGGTACTTTCATATCCCCAGATCCAACTACCAAACTACTAGGTATCACCATACATAATAACCTTAACTTCGACACCCATATTAACAATACTCTAAAATCTGTTAATAGAAAACTAGGCTCTCTCTGCAGGTTCAAACCCTTCCTGTCTCCTGCAGCTAGAATACCTATTGCTCACACCCATCTAATTTCTATTTTCCTCTATGCCTCACCCATATATACTAATCTCTCTAAAAACAACCTAATAAAATGGAAAACTCCTACAATAATATAGCCAGATTTGCTACATGTAACCCTTTCAGAACCCACCACTGTTTTAATCGAATGCAGCTAGGATGGCTTAAATTACAAAATCAGCATAAATTCCACCAATTGACCATTGCCCATAAAACCCTTTACCAACCTACCAATATCCCTATACTATCTACCCTCATTACCTCCTACAACAATCTAAAGACCTTATGATCATCATAAATCAAACAACAGGACTGGGGACTCTCTGTTCTCTAATACTGTTGGGAAATCCTGGAACCTTCTTCCTAACAAACTTTCCTCTCTTCCCTCTATATCACTCTTTAAAACCAAATTGAAACTTTTCCTCAGGACACACTGGTTGTGCCCCTGTACTAAACCTGACTGATCACCTAGCTCTTCTTACTTGGTTCACCCTACCCTCCTCTTCTCAGTAATCGAGTTCCTTTTCTTAATAACAACTTACCTTGTCCTTCTGTACTATTACTTACATCTTCAGAATCTCATTAAGGAGACTACTTTTACTAATATATTGTATAATTTCAGCTCCTACTTTTTCTTTATGACTACTTGTATACTAATATATTTTATAATTCAACTGCCATCTTTTCCTTTATGATGTATTGCGACTACATTTTGTATTGTATTGATTGTATCTGTATATTTTGCACTGTTATGAACGAATGACCTCTGATTATTCTCTGTACTGCATCTGCAATGTTCATTGTATACATTCATTTTTGTATATGTGATTTTGTTTGTTTCCTCGGAGCTTATCTCCCCGGGCCTCTACTGAAAATGGACATGTATCCAGTTAGACTAGCCCAGTGAACAAATGTAAAATAAAAAATAAATAAATAAATAAATATCATGGCAATATGATTCACTGTGTATCACAAGAGTACATAAGGTAACGGGGAAGTCTGGGTACATATCATAGCAGTATGGATCACTGTGTATCACAAGAGTACAAAAGTTACTGGGAACTCTGGGTACATATCATGGCAGTATGTTTCACTGTGTATCACATGAGTACATGAGGTACTGGGGAACTCTGGGTACATATCATGGCAATATGGCTCACTGTATATCAAAAGAGTACATAAGGTACTGGGGAACTCTGGGAATGTATCATGGCAATATGATTCACTGCGTACCACATGAGTACATAAGGTATTGGGGAACTCTGGGTACCTATAATGGCAATATGGTTCACTATCTATCACAAGAGTACATACGGTACTGGAGAACACTGGGTATGTATCATGGAAATACGGTTCACTGTATATCACAAGAGTACATAAGGTACTGGGGAACTCAGGGTACATATCATGGCAGTATGGATCACTGTGTATCACAAGAGTACATAAGTTACTGGGGAACTCTGGGTACATATCATGGCAGTATGGTTCACTGTGTATCACAAGAGTATATAAGGTCCTGGTGAACTCTGTGTATCTATCATGGCAGTATGTTTCACTGTGTATCACATGAGTACATGAGGTACTGGGGAACTATGGGTACATATCATGGCAATATGGCTCACTGTATATCAAAAGAGTACATAAGGTACTGAGGAAATCTGGGAATGTATCATGGCAGAATGATTCACTGTGTACCACATGAGTACATAAGGTATTGAGGAACTCTGGGTACCTCTCATGGCAATATGGTTCACTGTGTATCACAAGAGTACATAAGTTACTTGGGAACTCTGGGTTCATATTATGACAATATGGTTCACTATGTATCACAAGAGTACATACGGTACTAGAGAACGCCGGGTATGTATCATGGCAATACGGTTCACTGTATATCACAAGAGTACATAAGGTACTGGGGAACTCGGGGTACTTACCAAGGCAATATGGTTCACTGTGTACCACAAGAGTACATACGTTACTGGGGAATTCTTGCTACCTATCATGGTACTATGTTTCAGTATGTATCACAAGAGTGCATACGGTACTGGGGAACTCTGGGTACATATCATGGAAACTAGATTCACTGTGTATCACAAGGGGACATAAGGTACTGGGGAACTCTGCGTACCTATCATGTCAGTATGGTTTACTGTGTATCAGAAGAGTACATAAGGTACTGGGGAACTCTGTGTATCTATCATGGGAATATGGGTCACTGTGTATCACATGACTAGATAAAGTACTGGGGAACTATGAGGACATATCATGGCAATATGATTCACTTTGTATCATATGAGTAAATAAGATACTGGGGAAATCTGGGTACATATCATGGCAGTATGGTTCACTGTTTATCAGAAAGTTACATAAGGTACTGGGGAACTCTGGGTACATATCATGGTAATGTGATTCACTATGTATCATAACAGTACATAAGGTACTGGGGGACTCTGGGTACATATCATGGCAGTAGGGATGATTGTGTATCACAATAGTACATAAGGTACTGGGGAGCTCTGGCTACTTATTATGGCAATATGGATAACTGTGTATCAGAAGAGTGCATAAGGTAGTGGGGAACTCTGGCTACATGTCATGGCAATATGGTTCAATGTGTATCACAAGAGTACTTAAGGTACTGGGAAACTCTGGGTATCTATCATGGCAATATAGTTGACTGTGTTTCAGAAGAGTACATAAGTTACTGGGAACCTCTGGGTACATATCATGGCAATATGATTCACTGTGTATCACAAGAGTACATAAGTTACTGGGGACCTCTGGGTACATATCATGGCAATATGATTCACTGTGTATCACAAGAGTACATAAGTTACTGGGGACCTCTGGGTACATATCATGGCAGTATGATTCACTGTGTATCACAAGAGTACATAAGTTACTGGGGAACTCTAGGTACCTATCATGGCATTATGGTTCACTGTGTACCACAAGAGTACATAAGGTACTGGGAACTCTGTGTACATATCATGGCAGTATGGTTCACTGTGTATCAGAAAGGTACCTAAGGTACTGGGGAACTCTGGGTACATATCATGGTAATATGATTCACTATATATCATAACAGTACATAAGGTAATGGGGAACTCTGGGTACTTATCATGGCAGTAGGGATGATTGTGTATCACAATAGTCATAAGGTACTGGGGAGCTCTGGCTACTTATTATGACAATATGGTTTACTGTGTATCAGAAGAGTGCATAAGGTAGTGGGGAACTCTAGGTACGTGTCATGGCAATATGGTTCACTGTGTATCAGAAAAGTACTTAAGGTACTGGGAAACTCTGGGTATCTGTCATGGCAATATGGTTGACTGTGTTTCAGAAGAGTACATAAGTTACTGGGGACCTCTGGGTACATATCATGGCAATATGATTCACTGTGTATCACAAGAGTACATACGTTACTGGGGACCTCTGGGTATATATCATGGAAATATGATTCACTGTGTATCACATGAGTACATAAGGTACTGGGGAACTCTGTGTACATATCATGGCAGTATGGTTCACTGTGTATCACAAGAGTACATAAGGTACTGGGGAACTCTGTGTACATATCATGGCAGTATGGTTCACTGTGTATCACAAGGGTACATAAGGTACTGTGTACTCTGGGTACATAATCATGGCAATAGGGATCACTGTTTATCACATGAGTACATAAGGTACTGGGGAACTCTGGGTACCCATCATGGCAGTATGGTTCACTGTGTATTACAAGAGTACATAAGGTGCTGGGGAACCCTGGGTACCTATCATGGCAATATGGTTCACTGTGTATCAGAACAGTACATAAGGTACTGGGGAACTCTGGGTATCTATCATGGCAATATGTTTCATTGTGTATCACATGAGTACATGAGGTACTGGGGAACTCTGGGTACATATCATGGCAATATGGATCACTGTGTATCACAAGAGTACATAAGGTACTGGGAACTCTGGGTACATATCATGGCAATATGGATCACAGTGTATCACAAGAGTACATATGGTACTGGGGACTCTAGGTACATATCATGGCATTATGGTTCACTGTGTATTACAAGGATACATAAGGTACTGTGGAACTCTGGGTACCTATCATGGCAGTATTGTTCACTGTATATTACACGAGTACATAAGGTACTGAGGAACTCTAGGTAAATATGGCAATATGGCTCACTGTGTACCACAACAGTACTAAGGTACTGGGGAACTCTGAGTACCTATCATGGAAATTTGGTTCACTGTGTATTACAAGAGTACATAAGGTACTGGGGAACTCTGGGTCCATGTCATGGCAATATATTGGGTCTATATTAGATCTTTGACCACTTAGATTGTCGAACGCTGAAAAATTAACACCTAAATGTCAAAGTCTATTAAACACGACAAACAAACTACGCAAATTATTTCCTAGGGAAAAAAATTTACGTGGCCAACAAAAAAAAAAACAAACAAACTCTAAAACCCTAATTAACTTGGGGCTTCACCCCCAACACCTCCCAAACTAAATATACCAACTCTGCGATCACTCTATATTAGGGAAAAGGACAAATCCCTGATGATGGCCAAGTGAATTTTTTCCAGGGAAAAAATTCATGTATTTTGCCTGTTATGTTTATTAGACTTTGATGTTTAGGTGTTGATGAAATGTCGTTCAACAACCTAAGTGTTCAAAGATCTAATATAGACCCAATATGGTTGTCTGTGTATCACAAGAGTACATAAGGTATGGGGCAACTCTGGTTACATATCATGGCAGTATGGTTCACTGTGCATCACAAGAATACATAGGGTAAAGGGGAACTCTGGGTACCTTCATGCCAATATGGTTCACTGTATTTTACAAGAGTACATAAGGTACTGGGGAACTCTGTGTTCATATCATGGCAATATGGTTCACTTGTATCCCAAGAGTACATAAGATACTGGGGAACTCTGAGTACATATCATAGTAATATGATTCATTATGTATCATAACAGTACATAAGGTACTGAGGAACTCTGGGTACATATCATGGCAGTAGGGATGATTGTGTATCACAATAGTACATAAGGTACTGGGGAACTCTGGCTACTTATTATGGCAATATGGTTAGCTATATATCAGAAGAGTACATAAAGTACTGAGGAACTCTGGGTATGTGCCATGGCAATATGGTTCCCTGTGTATTACAAGGATACATAAGCTACTGGGGAACTCTGGGTACATAATATGGTTCACTGTGTATCACCAGAGTAAACAAGGTACTTGAGAACTCTGGGTACATATGGCAATATGTTTCACTGTGTATCACAAGAGTACTTAAGGTACTGGGAAGCTCTGGGTACCTATCATGGCAATATGGTTGTGTTTCAGAAGAATACATAAGTTACTGTGGAACTCTTTGTACATATCATGGCAGTAGGGATGATTGTGTATCACAATAGTACATAAGCTACTGGGTACCTCTGGCTACTTATTATGGCAATATGGTTAACTGTATATCAGAAGAGTACATAAGGTACTTGGGAACTCTGGGTATGTGTCATGGCAATATGGTTCACTGTGTATTACAAGTATACATAAGCTACTGGGGAACTCTGTGTTTATATCATGGCAATATGGTTCACTGTGTATCCCAAGAGTACATATGGTACTGGGGAACTCTGGGTACATATCATGAAAACCAGATTCACTGTGTATCACAAGGGGACATAAGGTGCTGGGGAATTCTGCGTACCTATCATGGCAGTATGGTTTACTTTGTATCAGAAGAGTACATAAGGTACTGTGGAACTCTGTGTATCTATCATGGCAATATGGGTCACTGTGTATCACATGAGTTGATAAAGTACTGGGGAACTATGGGGACATATCATGGCAATATGATTCACTTTGTATCATATGAGTACATAAGATACTGGGGAACTCTGGGTACATATCATGGCAGTATGGTTCACTGTGTATCAAAAAGGTACATAAGGTACTGGGGAGCTCTGGCTACTTATTATGGCAATATGGATAACTGTGTATCAGAAGAGTGCATAAGGTAGTGGGGAACTCTGGCTACATGTCATGGCAATATGGTTCACTGTGTATCACAAGAGTACTTAAGGTACTGGGAAACTCGGGGTATCTATCATGGCAATATGGTTGACTGTGTTTCAGAAGAGTACATAAGTTACTGGGGACGTCTGGGTACATATCATGGCAATAGGATTCACTGTGTATCACAAGAATACATAAGTTGCTGGGGAACTCTAGGTACCTATCATGGCATTATGGTTCACTGTGTACCATAAGAGTACATAAGGTACTGGGAACTCTGTGTACATATCATGGCAGTATGGTTCATTGTGTATCACAAGAGTACATAAGGTACTGGGGAACTCTGGGAATGTATCATTGCAGTATGGTTCACTGTGTATTACAAGCATACATAAGGTACTAGGGAACTCTGGGTACATATCATGGCAATAGGGATCACTGTTTATCACATGAGTACATAAGGTACTGGGGAACTCTGGGTACCCATCATGGCAGTACGGTTCTCTGTGTATTACAAGAGTACATAAGGTGTTGGGGAACCCTGGGTGCCTATCAATGCAATATGGTTCACTGTGTATCAGAACAGTACATAAGGTACTGGGGAACTCTGGGTATCTATCATGGCAATATGTTTCATTGTGTATCACATGAGTACATGAGGTACTGGGGAACTCTGAGTACATATCATGGCAATATGGATCCCTGTGTATCACAAGAGTACATAAGGTACTGGGAACTCTAGGTACATATCATGACAATATGGATCACTGTGTATCACAAGAGTACATATGGTACTGGGAACTCTAGGTACATATCATAGCATTATGGTTCACTGTGTATTACAAGGATACATAAGGTACTGTTGAACTCTGGGTACCTATCATGGCAGTATTGTTCACTCTATATTACACGAGTATATAAGGTTCTGAGGAACTCTAGGTAAATATCATGGCAATATGGCTCACTGTGTACCACAACAGTACTTAAGGTACTGGGGGACTCAGAATACCTATCATGTCAGTTTGGTTCACTGTGTATTACAAGAGTACATAAGGTACTGGGGAACTCTGAGTCCATGTCATGGCAATATATTGGGTCTATATTAGATCTTCGACCGCTTAGTTTGTCGAACGCTGAAAAATTAACACCTAAATGTCAAGGTCTATTAAACACGACAAGCAAACTACGCAAATTATTTCCCAGGGAAAAAAATTTACGTGGCCAACAAAAAAAAAAAAAACAAACTCTAAAACCCTAATTAACTTGGGGCTTCACCCCCAACACCTCCCAAACTAAATATTTATTTATTTTTAAAGTAAATATTTATTTATTTATTTTATTTAACATTTGTTGACCAGGAATGTCCGACTAGGTTCCACAGATCCTGTTTTCAGCGGAGGCCCGGGGAGAAATTCTCCAAATGCATGTCTTTGGAATACCAACTCTGCGATCACTATATTAGGGAAAAGGGCAAAGCCCTAATGATGGCCAGGTGAATTTTTTTCCAGGGAAAAAAATCATGTATTTTGCTTCTTGTTTTTATTAGACGTTGATGTTTAGGTGCTGATGAAACGTCGTTCGACAACCTAAGTGTTCAAAGATCTAATATAGACCCAATATGGTTGTCTGTGTATCACAAGAGTAAATAAGGTATGGGGCAACTCTGGTTACATATCATGGCAGTATGGTTCACTGTGCATCACAAGAATACATAGGGTAAAGGGGAACTCTGGGTACGTGTCATGGCAATATGGTTCACTGTATTTTACAAGAGTACATAAGGTACTGGGGAACTCTGTGTTCATATCATGGCAATATGGTTCACTGTGTATCCCAAGAGTACATAAGGCATTGGGGAACTCTGAGTACATATCATAGTAATATGATTCATTATGTATCATAACAGTACATAAGGTACTGGGGAACTCTAGGTACATATCATGGCAGTAGGGGTGATTGTGTATCACAATAGTACATAAGGTACTGGGGAGCTCTGGCTACTTATTATGGCAATATGGTTAGCTATAAATCAGAAGAGTACATAAAGTACTGGGGAACTCTGGGTATGTGCCATGGCAATATGGTTCCCTGTGTATTACAAGGATACATAAGCTACTGGGGAACTCTGGGTACAAACCATAGCAATATGGTTCATTGTGTATCACAAGAGTAAACAAGGTACGTGAGAAGTCTGGGTACATATGGCAATATGGTTCACTGTGTATCACAAGAGTACTTAAGGTACGGGGAAGCTCTGGGTACCTATCATGGCAATATGGTTGTGTTTCAGAAGAATACATAAGTTACTGTGGAACTCTGGGTACATATCATGGCAGTAGGGATGATTGTGTATCACAATAGTACATAAGGTACTGGGGACCTCTGGCTACTTATTATGGCAATATGGTTAGCTATAAATCAGAAGAGTACATAAAGTACTGGGGAACTCTGGGTATGTGCCATGGCAATATGGTTCCCTGTGTATTACAAGGATACATAAGCTACTGGGGAACTCTGGGTACATACCATAGCAATATGGTTCACTGTGTATCACAAGAGTAAACAAGGTACTTGAGAACTCTGGGTACATATGGCAATATGGTTCACTGTGTATCACAAGAGTACTTAAGGTACTGGGATGCTCTGGGTACCTATCATGGCAATATGGTTGTGTTTCAGAAGAATACATAAGTTACTGTGGAACTCTGGGTACATATCATGGCAGTAGGGATGATTGTGTATCACAATAGTACATAAGATACTGGGGACCTCTGGCTACTTATTATGGCAATATGGTTAACTGTATATCAGAAGAGTACATAAGGTACTGGGGAACTCTGGGTATGTGTCATGGCAATATGGTTAACTGTGTATTACAAGGATACATAAGCTACTGGGGAACTCTGTGTTCATATCATGGCAATATGGTTCACTGTGTAGCCCAAGAGTACATATGGTACTGGGGAACTCTGAGTACATATCATGAAAACTAGATTCACTGTGTATCACAAGGGGACATAAGTTACTGGGGAACTCTGCGTACCTATCATGTCAGTATGGTTTACTGTGTATCAGAAGAGTACATAAGGTACTGTGGAACTCTGTGTATCTATCATGCCAATATGGGTCACTGTGTATCACATGAGTAGATAAAGTACTGGGGAACTATGGGGACATATCATGGCAATATGATTCACTTTGTATCATATGAGTACATAAGATACTGGGGAACTCTGCGTACATATCATGGCAGTATGGTTCACTGTGTATCAGAAAGGTACATAAGGTACTAGGGAACTCTGGGTACATATCATGGTAATATGATTCACTATGTATCATAACAGTACATAAGGTACTGGGGAACTCTGTGTACATATCATGGCAGTAGGGATGATTGTGTATCACAATAGTACATAAGGTACTGGGGAACTCTGGGTACATATCATGGCAGTAGGGATGATTGTGTATCACAATAGTACATAAGGTACTGGGGAGCTCTGGCTACTTATTATGGCAATATGGTTAACTGTGTATCAGAAGAGTGCATAAGGTAGTGGGGAACTCTGGCTACATGTCATGGCAATATGGTTCAATGTGTATCACAAGAGTACTTAAGGTACTGGGAAACTCGGGGTATCTATCATGGCAATATGGGTGACTGTGTTTCAGAAGAGTACATACGTTACTGGGGACCTCTGGGTACATATCATGGCAATATCATTCACTGTGTATCACAAGAGTACATAAGTTACTGGGGACCTCTGGGTACATATCATGGAAATATGATTCACTGTGTATCACATAAGTACATAAGGTACTGGGGACCTCTGGGTACATATCATGGCAGTATGGTTCACTGTGTATCACAAGGGTACATAAGGTACTGGGGAACTCTGTGTACATATCATGGCAGTATGGTTCACTGTGTATCACAAGGGTACATAAGGTACTGGGGAACTCTGGGTACATATCATGGCAATATGGATCACTGTGTATCACAAGAGTACATAAGGTACTGGGAACTCTAGGTACATATCATGGCATTATGGTTCACTGTGTATTACAAGGATACATAAGGTACTGTGGAACTCTGGATACCTATCATGGCAGTATTGTTCACTGTATATTACAAGAGTACATAAGGTACTGAGGAACTCTAGGTAAATATTATGGCAATATGGCTCACTGTGTACCACAACAGTACTTAAGGTACTGGGGAACTCTGAGTACCTATCATGGCAATTTGGTTCACTGTGTATTACAAGAGTACATAAGGTACTGGGGAACTCTGGGTCCATGTTATGGCAATATATTGGGTCTATATTAGATCTTCGAATGCTTAGTTTGTCGAATGCTGAAAAATTAACACCTAAATGTCAAAGTCTATTAAACACGACAAGCAAACTACGGAAATTATTTCCCAGGGGAAAAAATTTACATCGCCAACAACAAAAAAAACAAAACTCGAAAACCCTAATTAACTTGGGGCTTCACCCCCAACACCTCCCTAACTAAATATACCAACTCTGCGATCACTCTATATTAGGGAAAAGGGCAAATCCCTGATGATGGCCAGGTGAATTTTTTCCAGGGAAAAAAATTATGTATTTTGCCTCTTGTTTTTATTAGACGTTGATGTTTAGGTGTTGATGAAATGTCGTTCGACAACCTAAGTGTTCAAAGATCTAATATAGACCCAATATGGTTGTCTGTGTATCACAAGAGTACATAAGGTATGGGGCAACTCTGGTTACATATCATGGCAGTATGGTTCACTGTGCATCACAAGAATACATAGGGTAAAGGGGAACTCTGGGTACGTGTCATGGCAATATGGTTCACTGTATTTTACAAGAGTACATAAGGTACTGGGGAACTCTGTGTTCATATCATGGCAATATGGTTCACATTATATCCTAAGAGTACTTAAGGTACTGGGGAACTCTGAATACATATCATAGTAATATGATTCATTATGTATCATAACATTACATAAGCTACTGGGGAACTCTGGGTACATACCTTGGCAATATGGTTCACTGTGTATCACAAGAGTAAACAAGGTACTTGAGAACTCTGCGTACATATGGCAATATGGTTCACTGTGTATCACAAGAGTACTTAAGGTACTGGGAAGCTCTGGGTACCTATCATGGCAATATGGTTGTGTTTCAGAAGAATACATAAGTTACTGTGGAACTCTGGGTACATATCATGGCAGTAGGGATGATTGTGTATCACAATAGTACATAAGCTACTGGGTACCTCTGGCTACTTATTATGGCAATATGGTTAACTGTATATCAGAAGAATACATATGGCACTTCGGAACTCTGGGTATGTGTCATGGCAATATGGTTCACTGTGTATTACAAGGATACATAAGCTACTGGGAAACTCTGTGTTTATATCATGGCAATATGGTTCACTGTGTATCCCAAGAGTATATATGGTACTGGGGAACTCTGGGTACATATCATGAAAACTAGATTCACTGTGTATCACAAGGGGACATAAGGTGCTGGGGAATTCTGCGTACCTATCATGTCAGTATGGTTTACTTTGTATCAGAAGAGTACATAAGGTACTGTGGAACTCTGTGTATCTATCATGCCAATATGGGTCACTGTGTATCACATGAGTAGATAAAGTACTGGGGAACTATGGGGACATATCATGGCAATATGATTCACTTTGTATAATATGAGTACATAAGATACTGGGGAGCCCTGCGTACATATCATGGCAGTATGGTTCACTGTGTATCAGAAAGGTACATAAGGTACTAGGGAACTCTGGGTACATATCATGGTAATATGATTCACTATGTATCATAACAGTACATAAGGTACTGGGGAACTCTGGGTACATATCATGGCAGTAGGGATGATTCTGTATCACAATAGTACATAAGGTACTGGGGAGCTCTGGCTACTTATTATGGCAATATGGTTAACTGTGTATCAGAAGAGTGCATAAGGTAGTGGGGAACTCTGGCTACATGTCTTGGCAATATGGTTCAATGTGTATCACAAGAGTACTTAAGGTACTGGGAAACTCTGGGTATCTATCATGGCAATATGGTTGACTGTGTTTCAGAAGAGTACATAAGTTACTGGGAACCTCTGGGTACATATCATGGCAATATGATTCACTGTGTATCACAAGAGTACATAAGTTACTGGGGACCTCTGGGTACATATCATGGCAATATGATTCACTGTGTATCACAAGAGTACATAAGTTACTGGGGACCTCTGGGTACATATCATGGAAATATGATTCACTGTGTATCACATGAGTACATAAGGTACTGGGGAACTCTGTGTACATATCATGGCAATATGATTCACTGTGTATCACAAGAGTACATAAGTTACTGGGGACCTCTGGGTACATATCATGGCAATATGATTCACTGTGTATCACAAGAGTACATAAGTTACTGGGGACCTCTGGGTACATATCATGGAAATATGATTCACTGTGTATCACATGAGTACATAAGGTACTGGGGAACTCTGTGTACATATCATGGCAGTATGGTTCACTGTGTATCACAAGGGTACATAAGGTTCTGTGTACTCTGGGTACATAATCATGGTAATATGGTTCACTATGTATCACAAGAGTACATACGGTACTGGGGAACTCTGAGTACGTATCATGGCAATATGGCTCACTGTGTACCACATGAGTGCATAAGGTATTGGGGAACATTGGGTACCTATCATGGTAGTATGGTTTGTTGTGTGTCACATGAGTACATAAGGTACTGGGGAACTCTGGGTACGCATCATAGCAGTATGGTTTACTGTGTATTACAAGACTACATAAGGTGCTGGGGAACCCTGGGTACCTATCAATGCAATATGGTTCACTGTGTACCAGAACAGTACATAAGGTACTGGGGAACTCTGGGTATCTATCATGGCAATATGTTTCATTGTGTATCACATGAGTACATGAGGTACTGGGGAACTCTGGGTACATATCATGGCAATATGGATCACTGTGTATCACAAGAGTACATAAGGTACTGGGAACTCTAGGTACATATCATGGCATTATGGTTCACTGTGTATTACAAGGATACATAAGGTACTGTGGAACTCTGGATACCTATCATGGCAGTATTGTTCACTGTATATTACAAGAGTACATAAGGTACTGAGGAACTCTAGGTAAATATCATGGCAATATGGCTCACTGTGTACCACAACAGTACTTAAGGTACTGGGGAACTCTGAGTACCTATCATGGCAATTTGGTTCACTGTGTATTACAACAGTACATAAGGTACTGGGGAACTCTGGGTCCATGTCATGGCAATATATTGGGTCTATATTAGATCTTCGACTGCTTAGTTTGTCGAATGCTGAAAAATTAACACCTAAATGTCAAAGTCTACTAAACACGACAAGCAAACTGCGTGAATTATTTCCCAGGGAAAAAAATTTACGTGGCGAACAACAAAAAAAAAAAACAAAACTCTAAAACCCTAATTAACTTGGGGCTTCACCCCCAACACCTCCCTAACGAAATATACCAACTCTGCGATCACTCTATATTAGGGAAAAGGGCAAATCCCTGATGATGGCCAGGTGAATTTTTTTCCAGGGAAAAAATTCATATATTTTGCCTGTTGTGTTTATTAGACTTTGATGTTTAGGTGTTGATGAAACATCGTTCGACAACCTAAGTGTTCAAAGATCTAATATAGACCCAATATGGTTGTCTGTGTATCAAAAGAGTACATAAGGTATGGGGCAACTCTGGTTACATATCATGGCAGTATGGTTCACTGTGCATCACAAGAATACATAGGGTAAAGGGGAACTCTGGGTACGTGTCATGGCAATATGGTTCACTGTATTTTACAAGAGTACATAAGGTAGTGGGGAACTGTGTTCATATCATGGTAATATGGTTCACTGTGTATCCCAAGAGTACATAAGGTACTGGGGAACTCTGAGTACATATCATAGTAATATGATTCATTATGTATCATAACAGTACATAAGGTACTTGGGAACTCTGGGTACATATCATGGCAGTAGGGATGATTGTGTATCACAATAGTACATAAGGTACTGGGGAGCTCTGGCTACTTATTATGGCAATATGGTTAGCTATAAATCAGAAGAGTACATAAAGTACTGGGGAACTCTGGGTATGTGTCATGGCAATATGGTTTCCTGTGTATTACAAGGATACATAAGCTACTGGGGAACTCTGGGTACATACCATGGCAATATGGTTCACTGTGTATCTCAAGAGTACTCAAGGTACTTGAGAACTCTGGGTACATATGGCAATATGGTTCACTGTGTATCACAAGAGTACTTAAGGTACAGGGAAGCTCTGGGTACCTATCATGGCAATATGGTTGATTGTGTTTCAGAAGAATACATAAGTTACTGTGGAACTCTGGGTACATATCATGGCAGTAGGGATGATTGTGTATCACAATAGTACATACGGTACTGGGGAACTCTGGCTACTTATTATGCTAATATGGTTAACTGTATATCAGAAGAGTGCATAAGGTACTTGGGAACTCTGGGTATGTGTCATGGCAATATGGTTCACTGTATATTACAAGGATACATAAGCTACTGGGGAACTCTGGGTACATACCATGGCAATATGGTTCACTGTGTGTTACAAGAGTACATAAGCTACTGGGGAACTCTGGGTACATACCATAGTAATATGCTTCATTGTGCATCACAATAGTACACAAGGTACTTGGGAACTCTGGGTATATATGGCAATATGATTCACTGTCTATCACATGAGTACATAAGGTATTGAGGAACTTTAGGTACTTATCATGGCTATATAGTTCACTGTGTATCACAAGAGTACATAAGGTACTGGGGAACTCTGGGCACATATGGCAGTACGGTTCACAGTGTATTACAAGGATACATAAGCTACTGGGGAACTCTGGGTACATACCATAGTAATATGCTTCATTGTGCATCACAATAGTACACAAGGTACTTGGGAACTCTGGGTATATATGGCAATATGATTCACTGTCTATCACATGAGTACATAAGGTATTGAGGAACTTTAGGTACTTATCATGGCTATATAGTTCACTATGTATCACAAGATTACATAAGGTACTGGGGAACTCTGGGCACATATGGCAGTATGGTTCACTGGGTATCACAAGGGTACATAAGTTACTAGGGAACTCTGGGTTCATAATCATGGTAATATGATTCACTATGTATCATAAGAGTACATAAGATACTAGTGAACTCTGGGTATATATCATGGCAATATGGTTCACTATGTATCACAAGAGTACATACGGTACTGGGGAACTCTGAGTACGTATCATGGCAATATGGCTCACTGTGTACCACATGAGTGCATAAGGTATTGGGGAACATTGGGTACCTATCATGGTAGTATGGTTTGTTGTGTGTCACAAGAGTACATAAGGTACTGGGGAACTCTGTGTACATATCATGGCAGTATGGTTCACTGTGTATCACAAGGGTACATAAGGTACTGTGTACTCTGGGTACATAATCATGGCAATAGGGATCACTGTTTATCACATGAGTACATAAGGTACTGGGGAACTCTGGGTACCCATCATGGCAGTATGGTTCACTGTGTATTACAAGAGTACATAAGGTGCTGGGGAACCCTGGGTACCTATCAATGCAATATGGTTCACTGTGTATCAAAACAGTACATGAGGTACTGGGGAACTCTGGTTATCTATCATGGCAATATGTTTCATTGTGTATCACATGAGTACATGAGGTACTGGGGAACTCTGGGTACATATCATGGCAATATGGATCGCTGTGTATCACAAGAGTACATAAGGTACTGGGAACTCTAGGTACATATCATGGCATTATGGTTCACTGTGTATTACAAGGATACATAAGGTACTGTGGAACTCTGGGTACCTATCATGGCAGTATTGTTCACTGTATATTACAAGAGTACATAAGGTACTGAGAAACTCTAGGTAAATATCATGGCAATATGGCTCACTGTGTACCACAACAGTACTTAAGGTACTGGGGAACTCTGAGTACCTATCATGGCAATTTGGTTCACTGTGTATTACAAGAGTACATAAGGTACTGGGGCACTCTGGGTCCATGTCATGGCAATATATTGGGTCTATATTAGATCTTCGACCGCTTAGTTTGTCGAACGCTGAAAAATTAACACCTAAATGTCAAAGTCTATTAAACATGACAAGGAAACTACGCAAATTATTTACTAAGGAAAAAAAATTACGTGGCCAACAAAAAAAAACAAACAAACTCTAAAACCCTAATTAACTTGGGGCTTCACCCCCAACACCTCCCAAACTAAATATACCAACTCTGCGATCACTATATTAGGGAAAAGGGCAAATCCCTGATGATGGCCAGGTGAATTTTTTTCCAGGGAAAAAATGTATGTATTTTGCCTCTTATTTTTATTAGACGTTGATGTTTAGGTGTTGATGAAATGTCGTTCGACAACCTAAGTGTTCAAAGATCTAATATAGACCCAATATGGTTGTCTGTGTATCACAAGAGTACATAAGATATGGGGCAACTCTGGTTACATATCATGGCAGTATGGTTCACTGTGCATCACAAGAATACATAGGGTAAAGGGGAACTCTGGGTACGTGTCATGGCAATATGGTTCACTGTATTTTACAAGAGTACATAAGGTACTGGGGAACTCTGTGTTCATATCATGGCAATATCGTTCACATTGTATCCTAAGAGTACTTAAGGTACTGGGGAACTCTGAATACATATCATAGTAATATGATTCATTATGTATCATAACATTACATAAGCTACTGGGGAACTCTGGGTACATACCATGGCAATATGGTTCACTGTGTATCACAAGAGTAAACAAGGTACTTGAGAACTCTGGGTACATATGGCAATATGGTTCACTGTGTATCACATGAGTACTTAAGGTACTGGGAAGCTCTGGGTACCTATCATGGCAATATGGTTGTGTTTCAGAAGAATACATAAGTTACTGTGGAACTCTTTGTACATATCATGGCAGTAGGGATGATTGTGTATCACAATAGTACATAAGCTACTGGGTACCTCTGGCTACTTATTATGGCAATATGGTTAACTGTATATCAGAAGAGTACATACGGCACTTGGGAACTCTGGGTATGTGTCATGGCAATATGGTTCACTGTGTATTACAAGGATACATAAGCTACTGGGGAACTCTGTGTTTATATCATGGCAATATGGTTCACTGTGTATCCCAAGAGTACATATGGTACTGGGGAACTCTGGGTACATATCATGAAAACTAGATTCACTGTGTATCACAAGGGGACATAAGGTGCTGGGGAATTCTGCGTACCTATCATGGCAGTATGGTTTACTTTGTATCAGAAGAGTACATAAGGTACTGTGGAACTCTGTGTATCTATCATGGCAATATGGGTCACTGTGTATCACATGAGTAGATAAAGTACTGGGGAACTATGGGGACATATCATGGCAATATGATTCACTTTGTATCATATGAGTACATAAGATACTGGGGAACCCTGAGTACATATCATGGCAGTATGGTTCACTGTGTATCAGAAAGGTACATAAGGTACTGGGGAACTCTGGGTACATATCATGGTAATGTGATTCACTATGTATCATAACAGTACATAAGGTACTGGGGGACTCTGGGTACATATCATGGCAGTAGGGATGATTGTGTATCACAATAGTACATAAGGTACTGGGGAGCTCTGGCTACTTATTATGGCAATATGGTTAACTGTGTATCAGAAGAGTGCATAAGGTAGTGGGGAACTCTGGCTACATGTCATGGCAATATGGTTCACTGTGTATCACAAGAGTACTTAAGGTACTGGGAAACTCTGGGTATCTATCATGGCAATATGGTTGACTGTGTTTCAGAAGAGTACATAAGTTACTGGGGACCTCTGGGTACATATCATGGCAATATGATTCACTGTGTATCACAAGAGTACATAAGTTACTGGGGACCTCTGGGTACATATCATGGAAATATGATTCACTGTGTATCACATGAGTACATAAGGTACTGGGGAACTCTGTGTACATATCATGGCAGTATGGTTCACTGTGTATCACAAGAGTACATAAGGTACTGGGGAACTCTGTGTACATATAATGGCAGTATGGTTCACTGTGTATCACAAGGGTACATAAGGTACTGTGTACTCTGGGTACATAATCATGGTAATATGATTCACTATGTATCATAAGAGTACATAAGGTACTAGGGAACTCTGGGTACATATGGCAATAGGGATCACTGTTTATCACATGAGTACATAAGGTACTGGGGAACTCTGGGTACCCATCATAGCAGTATGGTTTACTGTGTATTACAAGACTACATAAGGTGCTGGGGAACCCTGGGTATCTATCATGGCAATATGTTTCATTGTGTATCACATGAGTACATGAGGTACTGGGGAACTCTGCGTACATATCATGGCAATATGGATCGCTGTGTATCACAAGAGTACATAAGGTACTGGGAACTCTAGGTACATATCATGGCATTATGGTTCACTGTGTATTACAAGGATACATAAGGTACTGTGGAACTCTGGGTACCTATCATGGCAGTATTGTTCACTGTATATTACAAGAGTACATAAGGTACTGAGGAACTCTAGGTAAATATCATGGCAATATGGCTCACTGTGTACCACAACAGTACTTAAGGTACTGGGGAACTCTGAGTACCTATCATGGCAATTTGGTTCACTGTGTATTACAAGAGTACATAAGGTACTGGGGAACTCTGGGTCCATGTCATGGCAATATATTGGGTCTATATTAGATCTTCGACTGCTTAGTTTGTCTAATGCTGAAAAATGAACACCTAAATGTCAAAGTCTACTAAACACGACAAGCAAACTGCGTGAATTATTTCCCAGGGAAAAAAATTTACGTGGCCAACAAAAAAAAAATAAAAACAAACTCTAAAACCCTAATTAACTTGGGGCTTCACCCCCAACACCTCCCAAACTAAATATACCAACTCTGCGATCACTATATTATGGAAAAGGGCAAATCCCTAATGATGGCCAGGTGAATTTTTTTCCAGGGAAAAAATTCATGTATTTTGCCTGTTGTTTTTATTAGACGTTAATGTTTAGGTGTTGATGAAACGTCGTTCGACAACCTAAGTGTTCAAAGATCTAATATAGACCCAATATGGTTGTCTGTGTATCACAAGAGTACATAAGGTATGGGACAACTCTGGTTACATATCATGGCAGTATGGTTCACTGTGCATCACAAGAATACATAGGGTAAAGGGGAACTCTGGGTATGTGTCATGGCAATATGGTTCACTGTATTTTACAAGAGTACATAAGGTAGTGGGGAACTGTGTTCATATCATGGTAATATGGTTCACTGTGTATCCCAAGAGTACATAAGGCATTGGGGAACTCTGAGTACGTATCATAGTAATATGATTCATTATGTATCATAACAGTACATAAGGTCCTGGGGAACTCTGGGTACATATCATGGCAGTAGGGATGATTGTGTATCACAATAGTACATAAGGTACTGGGGAGCTCTGGCTACTTATTATGGCAATATGGTTAGCTATAAATCAGAAGAGTACATAAAGTACTGGGGAACTCTGGGTACGTGTCATGGCAATATGGTTCCCTGTGTATTACAAGGATACATAAGCTACTGGGGAACTCTGGGTACATACCATGGCAATATGGTTCACTGTGTATCTCAAGAGTACTCAAGGTACTTGAGAATTCTGGGTACATATGGCAATATGGTTCACTGTGTATCACAAGAGTACTTAAGGTACAGGGAAGCTCTGGGTACCTATCATGGCAATATGGTTGATTGTGTTTCAGAAGAATACATAAGTTACTGTGGAACTCTGGGTACATATCATGGCAGTAGGGATGATTGTGTATCACAATAGTACATACGGTACTGGGGAACTCTGGCTACTTATTATGCTAATATGGTTAACTGTATATCAGAAGAGTGCATAAGGTACTTGGGAACTCTGGGTATGTGTCATGGCAATATGGTTCACTGTATATTACAAGGATACATAAGCTACTGGGGAACTCTGGGTACATACCATGGCAATATGCTTCATTGTGCATCACAATAGTACACAAGGTACTTGGGAACTCTGGGTATATATGGCAATATGATTCACTGTCTATCACATGAGTACATAAGGTATTGAGGAACTTTAGGTACTTATCATGACTATATAGTTCACTATGTATCACAAGATTACATAAGGTACTGGAGAACTCTGGGCACATATGGCAGTATGGTTCACTGCGTATCACAAGGGTACATATGTTACTAGGGAACTCTGAGTTCAGAATCATGGTAATATGATTCACTATGTATCATAAGAGTACATAAGATACTAGTTAACTCTGGGTATATATCATGGCAATATGGTTCACTATGTATCACAAGAGTACACACGGTACTGGGGAACTCTGAGTACGTATCATGGCAATATGGCTCACTGTGTACCACATGAGTGCATAAGGTATTGGGGAACTTTGGGTATCTATCATGGTAGTATGGTTTGTTGTGTATCACAAGAGTACATAAGTTACTTGGGAACTCTGGGTTCATATCATGACAATATGATTCACTATGTATCACAAGAGTACATACTGTACTAGAGAATGCTGGGTATGTATCATGGCAATACGGTTCACTGTGTATCACAAGAGTACATAAGGTACTGGGGAACTCGGGGTACTTACCAAGGCAATACGGTTCACTGTGTACCATATGAGTTCCTAAGTTACCGGGGAACTCTGGCTACCTATCATGGTATTATGGTTCACTATGTATCACAAGAGTACATACGGTACTGGGATAACTTTGGGTACATATCTTGGAAACTAGGTTCACTGTGTATCACAAGGGGACATAAGGTACTGGGGAACTCTATGTATCTATCATGGCAATATGGGTCACTGTGTATCACATGAGTAGTTAAAGTAATGGAGAACTATGGGGACATATCATGGCAATATGATTCACTTTGTATCATATGAGTACATAAGATACTGGGGAACTCTGGGTACATATCATGACAGTATGGTTCACTGTGTATCAGAAAGGTACATAAGGTACTGGGGAACTCTGGGTACATATCATGGCAGTAGGGATGATTGTGTATCACAATAGTGCATAAGGTACTAGGGAGCTCTGGCTACTTATTATGGCAATATGGTTAACTGTGTATCAGAAGAGTGCATAAGGTAGTGGGGAACTCTGAGTACGTGTCATGGCAGTATGGTTCACTGTGTATCACAAGAGTACTTAAGGTACTGGGAAACTCTGGGTAGTTATCATGGCAATATGGTTGACTGTGTTTCAGAAGAGAACATAAGTTACTAGGGATGTCTGGGTACATATCATGGCAATATGATTCACTGTGTATCACAAGGGTAGATAAGGATCTTAATATGAATCACTATGTATCATAAGAGTACATAAGGTACTAGGGAACTCTGGGTACATATCATGGCAATAGGGATCACTGTTTATCACATGAGTACATAAGGTACTGGAGAACTCTGAGTACCTATCATGGCAATTTGGTTCACTGTGTATATTACAAGAGTACGTAAGGTCCTGGGGAACTCAGGGTACCTATCGTGGCAATATGGTTCTCTGTGTACCAGAACAGTACATAAGGTACTGGGGAACTCTGTGTATCTATCATGGCAATATGTTTCATTGTGTATCACATGAGTACATGAGGTACTGGAGAACTCTGGGTACATGTCATGGCAATATGGATCACTGTGTATCACAAGAGTACATAAGGTACTGGGGAACTCTGGGAATGTATAATTGCAATATGGTTCACTGCGTATTACAAGGATACATAAGGTACTGTGGAACTCTGGGTACCTATCATGGTAGTATTGTTCACTGTGTATTACAAGAGTACATAAGGTACTGAGGAACTCTAGGTAAATATCATGGCAATATGGCTCACTGTGTACCACAACAGTACTTAAGGTACTGGGGAACTCTGAGTACCTATCATGGCAATTTGGTTTATTGTGTATTACAAGAGTACATAAGGTACTGGGGAATTCTGGGTCCATGTCATGGTAATGTATTGGGTCTATATTAGATCTTTGACCGCTTAGTTTGTCGAATGCTGAAAAATTAACATCTAAATGTCAAAGTCTATTAAACGCGACAAGCCAATTAGGCAATTTTTATTTTTCCAGGGAAAACAATTTACGTAGCCAACAAAAAAAAAACAAAAAAACTCTAAAATCCTAATTAACTTGGGGCTTCACCCCCAACACCCCCCTAACTAAATATACCAACTCTGTGATCACTCTATATCAGGGAAAAGGGCAAATCTCCGATGACGGCTAGATTAATTTTTTCCCAGGGAAAAAATTCATGTATTTTGCCTGTTGTGTTTATTAGACTTTGATGTTTAGGTGTTGATGAAACGTCGTTCGACAACCTAAGTGTAAAAAGATCTAATATAGACCCAATATGGTTATGTATCACAAGAGTACATAAGGTATGGGGCAACTTTGGGTACATATCATGGCAGTATGGTTCAATGTGCATCACAAGAATACATAGGGTAAAGGGGAACTCTGGTACGTGTCATGGCAATATGGTTCACTGTATTTTACAATAGTACCTAAGGTACTGGGGAACTCTGTGTTCATATCATGGCAATATGGTTTACTGTGTATCCCAAGAGTACATAAGGTACTGGGGAACTCTGGGTACATATCATAGTAATAGGATTCATTATGTGTCATAACAGTACATAAGGTACTGGGGAACTCTGGGTACATATCATGGCAGTAGGGATGATTGTGTATCACAATAGTACATAAGGTACTGGGGAGCTCTGGCTACTTATTATGGCAATATGGTTAACTATATATCAGAAGAGTACATAAAGTACTGGGGAACTCTGGGTATGTGTCATGGCAATATGGTTCCCTGTGTATTACAAGGATACACAAGGTACTTGCGAACTCTGGGTACATATGGCAATATGTTTCACTGTGTATCAGAAGAGTACTTAAGGTACTGGGAAGCTCTGGGTACCTACCATGGCAATATGGTTGATTGTGTTTCAGAAGAATACATAAGTTACTGGGGAACTCTGGGTACATATCATGGCAGTAGGGATGATTGTGTATCATAACAGTACATAAGGTACTGGGGAACTCTGGGTACATATCATGGCAGTAGGGATGATTGTGTATCACAATAGTACATAAGGTACTGGGGAACTCTGGCTACTTATTATGGCAATATGGTTAACTGTATATCAGAAGAGTACATAAGGTACTGGGGAACTCTGGGTATGTGTCATGGCAATATGGTTCACTGTGTATTACAAGGATACATAAGCTACTGGGGAACTCTGGGTACATACCATAGTAATATGCTTCATTGTGCATCACAATAGTACACAAGGTACTTGGGAACTCTGGGTATATATGGCAATATGATTCACTGTCTATCACATGAGTACATAAGGTATTGAGGAACTTTAGGTACTTATCATGGCTATATAGTTCACTGTGTATCACAAGAGTACATAAGGTACTGGGGAACTCTGGGCACGTATGGCAGTACGGTTCACAGTGTATCACAAGGGTACATAAGGTACTAGGGAACTCTGGGCACATATCATGGCAGTATGGTTCACTGTGTATCACAAGGGTACATAAGGTACTGGGGAACTCTGGGTATATAATCATGGTAATATGATTCACTATGTATCATAAGAGTACATAAGGTAATAGGGAACTCTGGGTACATATCATGGCAGTAGGGATCACTGTGTATCACAAGAGTGCTTAAGGTACGGGGGAACTCTAGGTTCCTATCATGGCAATATCGTTCACTGTTTATCACATGAGTACATAAGGTACTGAGGAACTCTGGGTGCATATCATGGCAATATGGCTCACTGTGTATCACAAGAGTACATAAGTTACTGGGGAACTCTAGTTACCTATCATGGCATTATGGTTCACTGTGTATCACAAGAGTACATAAGGTACTGGGGAACTCTGGGAATGTATCATTGCAGTATGGTTCACTGTGTATTACAAGCATACATAAGGTACTATGGAACTCTGGGTACCTATCATGGCAGCATTGTTCACTTTGTATTTCAAGAGTACATAAGGTACTGGGAAACTCTAGGTACATGTCATGGCAATATAGTGGGTCTATATTAGATCTTCGACCACTTAGTTTGTCGAATGCTGAAACATCAACAGCTAAACATCAAAGTCTATTAAACACAACAAGCCAATTATGCAATTTTTTTCCCAGGGGAAAACATTTACGTGGCCAACAAAAAAAAAACAACTCTAAAACCCTAATTAACTGAGAGTTTCACCTCCAACAACCCCCCTAACTAAATATACCAACTCTGTGATCATTCTATATCAGGGAAAATGGCAAATCCCTAATGACGGCCAAGTGAATTTTTTCCCAGGGAAAAAATTCATGTGATTGGCCCATTGTGTTTATTAGACTTTGACGTTTAGGTGTTGATGAAACGTCGTTCGACAACCTAAGTGTTCGAAGAACTAATATAGACCCAATATGGTTCACTGTGTATCACAAGAGTACATAAGGTACGGGGGAACTCTGGGTACATATCATGGCAGTATGGTTCACTGTGCATCACAGGAATACATAGTGTACAGGGGAACTCTGGGTACGTGTCATGGCAATGTGGTTCACTGTATATCACAAGAGTACATAAGGTAATTTGCAACTCTGTGTTCATATCATGGCAATATGGTTCACTGTGTATCACAAGAGTACATTAGGTACTGGGGAACTCTGAGTACATATCATGTCAATATGGTTCACTGTGTATCACAAGAGTACATTAGGTACTGGGGTAAATGTTAAGGCACAAAATCATAGTAGACTATACAGACTATATCACAGCACATGCACAAGTCATTGGCACTGAATGCTAAGGCAGGTATCATGGCAGCATAATGTGTAGTACATTACAAGAGTGCACAACAAGTCATTAGGGATGAATGTTAAGATGAACATTACAATAGAATTTTAAATCCAGTATCACAATAATGCTAAAGATATGGGGGCCAAAGTTAATGTACAATCATGGGTGTAAAGTGCACGTTTCATCATAATAGTGCCCAAGTCAAGTGTGATGAATGTTAAGATGCACATGATATTAGAAATACAAACACTATATCTCAATAGTGTGTAAGACTTTGGAGTGAATGTTAATGCACATATCATTGCAGCACTATGCAAGGTATATCACAGCAGGTGCACATGACATTGGCACTGAACGCTAAGGGAGGTATCATGTCAACATAGTGCACACTGCATTACAATAGTGCATTAAGTATGAATGTTAAGGTGAACATTATGATAGAAGTGTGCATCCCATATCACAATAACGCTAAAGATACGGGGGCCAATGTTAAGGCACATATCACGGTTGCAAAGTGCACATTTCATCATAATAGTGCCCAAGTCAAGTGTGATTAATGTTAAGATGCATATCATGGTAGTACATGGTATACTGCTTTTTCCCCTTCTATAACCCACTAATAAGCAAATAAACTCTCCTCTTTGTTAATTTTGTAGTTTCTTATTTCTTTCTTCGTACATGAAACTTACCTTGCACATTTCTAAAACCCTAGTCCTGCTCCTGGCACTTTCATTGTCAGTTTTTGTATTAATACCACCCATGTTATATATATGTGTAAAGTTCTAAATAGGCATACTAACTAGTTAGAGCCTCTCACCTCTTCCTCACTCTTCTGTATAACAAATGGCAAACTATGTACCTCAGATATTTGCTTCTTATACGACTGCATTGTCAAAACCTGCATTCATGTTTTTCTATTATGTTAGTTCCTTCTATGCTAACCTACAGCAATAATGTATTTAATCATTTTTGAGCATTTTGTTCCTTTACTCCTTGATGCTAATTGTACGATGTTAGTCTGCAGCTTTACTCTATTTGTATTTTTAACATGTAACATGTATTAGTTTTATGTTTCTGTGCTGCCTTGTATTCCGACTGCATTAGTTTAATCTTGGAGCTTATCTCCCGGGGCGTCTACTGAAAATGGACATGTATCCAGTTGGACTAGCCCGGTCAACAAATGTAAAATAAAATAAATAAAATAAAATACTGTACACACTATATCTCAGTGGTGTGTAAGACAGTGGAGTGAATGTTAAGGCACATATTATGACAAAATATGCACCACATCATAATAGTGAACAAGCCAAAGAAGGGTAAGGCACACATCATGGCAGCCATATGCATGTTATATCAGAATTTTTTAGAAGACATTGGTTGGTTAACATGAATGCAGAGCTCAGGGCAGGACTTTATGTGGCCCTTAATCTATATCACACAAAGCCTGGGGCAAACTGCAGATCTGATGGTAGAGCACAGAGCACAGCTGAACAGTATCTATTAGCAAGGTTCGATATATGAGCTTATAGCACCACAATGAGGCATGCTGGGAAAATGGCAGGGGGGCAGTGTAAATCACAGCACCTAGGCTACTATGAAATAATATGTGGGAGTGGTCAGCTGCCATTTCAGCTGAGATTATTAAGGTGACTTAAATCCTTGAGTAGATCTAAATATCTTGATGTCATGATCAAAAATTGTCAGCTAATGCATCAGCTGCCCCAGGCATAGAAAACATAACAGGTGAAGGGGGTCAGTGCACATCTCCACTACTATACTAAGGCATATATCATACATTAATCAACTTATTTATGCAAAGCATTGGAACCTATGCTGTTTGATTCACCAAAAATATATTATGGCCCAAGTGGGATGTAGAGAAATGAAATATGATAGCAGCTTGCTTTGGAAACTATTTTATTTGCCTGAAGTCTGCACTGTAATATAAAGAAAGTAGAGAGTAAAACCGTTCCTTGCAGGGCAGTAATAAATGTTACTCAAAACTAATATGGTGTGCACTGAAGATATTGAATAATGCAAACCATACAACGTGTAAAATAACGAAGCCATATAATATTTTGTGGGTAAATGGGAGAAATATACCAGGAAATTGTTTTTAATATAATCTTTAAATTTCTCAGTGAAATCAGATCTGAAATTATTTCTTATAACTATTCAACACTCATTATTCTTTTGCATTTCTAGGCCAGATGAAGTATCCACAGCAAATGACTAAATATGGAATAAATGGCATTTGTAAGCCCAAAGATGAAACATAACCTTGGAAACCAATCCAACAGAAGACAACGAACTGTAACATATGAAATCTGAACAAATATCCCATGAAAGAGAGAAAAACTATTCTGGAAATGGGTCATAAATATATAATAGATGGAACAGGACCTACACTGAGTTCCAGGGATACCACTTACAATAATGACTGGTATCTGTCGACTCCACTTCCAACATTTTCCAGATCACCTGCAGTGCACTTTCTTCCACTGACTTCCTCAATAAATTTCATATTATTCCTCAACTTGTTACATGTAATAATTAATCCTTATCCCAACTACTGTCTCCCCACCATTGCATCTCTCTTCTACTTCAAACGTTGAATCAAAAGGCACTGATGCCTTAGTTGATCTATTTCCTCTTGATGCTTCTGCAGTTTCTGATAATGCATTACCATGGTTAATTTATCGTATCTTAGAATTAATTATAGTCCCGTTGTACATATTTAGAATCACTGCTTAAGCCACCCTTACTGTTACTATATGCATTGCCTTTGGTGTTACTGGTCACCCCACAATAATTAATCATATACCTGATATTGGTGTAAGTCATTAAGCTACACCCTTTTTAACCTAAATCTCTAACTGGCATTTTAATGTTGGCTTTACAATATTTTCAGAGGTACCCTTACACAAAAGTGTGCCTCTGAGTTGGTCTTAGCTCTTTACTGTTTTCCATCTTCATCAGCAAATTTTCATATCATGTTTTATGTTGACATTATGGTTTTATTACTCTCCAGTTCCTCTGTCCTCACTCAGCAACACCATTGCCAAACACACTTTAATTCACTCATTAACACTGAAAACTCCTTGTAATTTCTTTCATGATTTTTGGTACACAACAAAAATCCTACACATCCCCTACATTTATAAAAATTACTGACAACAGCAATGTATCCATTGAATGCATCTCCACCTTTAAATATCTTAGATTCTGGCTGGACCAAGCCCTTAACTTAAATAAAACTAGAAATAAAATAAAATACTTAGTGTTTTGGACATGGAAACGTTCTTCCTTTCTCTTATTCCCTAAAAGATGTACCATAGGAAATGGTATTCTATTTGTCCAAATTTAAAATGTTACACTTCTGATTGGTGCTACCTCCAATAGAAACACTAAAAATAAAATATTCAGATCCATTTCTTTTTACCATAGACACAAGCCTCAGTGGCTTCAAATCTTAAATGTGTATCAGCCAAACAAATAACTGATGTTATTGGGCTGTCAACTGTTTAAAATATGATTGTCTTTTATTGCCACTACTTTGGCTGCCAAACTGATCTTGAGAATATAAAACTATTACCCCAGACACAAAAGTCCCACAAAGGCGTCAAGGCACAAACTACAACTTTCCAGTTCTTAGGCATAAACTCTGGGAATCACTTGTTTCCTAATTCAAAGACATTAATTCATACTCTAAATTCTGATCACAGCTAAAAACGTAATGTTTCAGAGAGGTTAAATGAAATTAGCATACCTCAGGTCACATACCCTAGCTATGGGCTTCTTTCACCATTTGTCTCAACCTGTACTCTTGCCTTTGGCCACTGACAGTCACACTTTAGTTTGTGCCATTTATGTTTTCCCTTAGTTCCCTACCATACTCTTCCCCCTTTATTTTTTTCTTTCTTTCTCCATCTCTTTCTCTCATACTGAGGAAAAAAGATTAAAGATAGAGAAAAGTATAGGGCATTTTGAAAAAAGCATCATAGTAATTTCTAAGCTGATAATAAATTTAAGCATATATTTTGCAATGTTTAATGCATTCATTTGTCATTTAATCAGCTGATTTTAATTGCTTTCATTTTATATCTCTTCATTCATGACAGCTGTTCCTCATCTGTTAAAAATTGAAGCAAAAAAGGAATATTCAATATGTTGTATTCTGCAAACTAATTCTCCTTATTCTTAAATATGATATAAATAATTAAATCTCTTCCGTGACTCCATTCTTTGAACCCATATGAATATACATTTCTGTTTCATGTGTGGCAGAAATCCCTTTCAAATCCCCACTACAATCATTAACACATTTAAACAAAAAGGTTCTACAGTGTCCAGGAAAGAAACTAAAGATCATGTCTGAGTGTTGGAATTGGCTCAGAGGATCATGCAATCACAAAAAAGGACATGATTAAATGGATTCTAAGATTGTTACCAGCACTACCAGTCTATCTGCATATTATTTTTTGTTGTCTACTTTTAAGACCATCAATAATGCTAATCAGGCTAAGATGTGAAATATTCATGTGGGCAAACAATTACAAAATGTGCAATGCAAGTATCCAAGTATGTGTTAATTGTCGTGTATCCATACCTCTCAACTTTCCAGGTATTTACAGAATGTGCAGATTTTTCCTTCATGTTTTTCGTCCGTTCCTCATATAATTGATAATGATAGTCATTTGAATTTCAGACTTTATATCAATCAGAAAATACATGCTTACACAAAACTTTTTACTTTAGCAATGTTCTAAGTTTATGAGTAATGTTTAATGTTTCCCTATTTTTGGGCCTTTGTTCCGAACCCCTTATTTTTGGCTTTGTCCAGATTTCTTGTGTTAAGCGGTTGAGAGGCATACATGTATCTTTTCCACACAGACATAAGAAGAAGGAATTAACTATACAGGAGAAAGAAAACAAATAGAAAACTATTATTTTTGATTACGTTGAAAAGTACTAACATTCTGAATAAAACTGGATTTGAATCACTGCAGTGGTTGAATGTATATTTCCTTTTAATTATGCAAGAATTAATGTTCCTTGGTGATTGTTGTGAGTTTTTGTAATATATTCTTGTTGTTCTGAAAAGCATAGAATACTACTACATTGTGCCATATCGTCAGAGAAGCTATATTTGTTAAGGATACACAGTAGTTAGAGAAAATGACAGACTACCTGAGCAAAGTGGTCCTTATGTGATATCAAAGTTTACACTTTTATGTTTGTACTTCAGTCGTGTTCATAGGTTCATAGGTTCATAGGTTCATAGGTTCATACTAGGCTATCTGCCCAAGGGCATTTATAAGCCTAGCCCATAGTTATGTGGCTTTCGCCACCCCTTTAGTTTGAATAAAAACTATGCCTATCATTTTGCTGTGCCTCTGTCAAGCAGTGACGCTGAAGTAATCCCTGGGGTATATCTGCAATCTCCCATCCATTGGTCAAGATTCCTCTTGAACAAGACCAGAGAGGTGCTCTGCCTCACATGTACCGGGATTTTGTTCCACAGCATAGGGAGTCTCTGGGTGATGAATCTGTCCCTCCAGCACGTTCTATTTATAACCGTGTCAAGGTTTAAGTCTCCCGCCCTTGTGGTTCTGAGGGATCTAGATTTTTGAGGTGAAGCATATTCATCAAATCTGGGTTTGACATGGCCTTATATGTCAGGCACAGGTCACCTCTGAGCAAGCGGTATGAGACTGAATAGAGCTGGAGTTCTTTCAGTCGGGCAGCATAAGACATATTTTTGAGACCCTTTATCCTTTTGGTGAGGAACTTTGGGGCCTTTCAAGCTGCAGCAGGTGTCTGGTCAGATACATTCGAGCGGGCATTGTACTCAATCATAGGTCTAATAAGTGATGAGTACAGGGGACGATGACCTCCCTTGATCTAGATGTGAATCCCTTCATGATCAGGTGGGTGATATAGAAGGTTTCCTAACTACTTTAGCAACATGAGTGTCAAGCGAAGGCTACTGTCAACCTGGGTCCCCAGATCTCTGATGACTTTCTGTGCTCAGTGGATTGCCACCTATATGGTAGCTAGGGGTAGCCTTGTTTTTCCCAAAGGGTATGACTATGCATTTTTGGCGTTTAACTTCAGGCCATGGCTCTGGCACCAGTTATCCATTTCTGTGAGGCCCTTCTGGAGGATATCTGTGTCAGATGTGTTTTCGACTATGGCGCCCAGTTTGCAGTCATCTGCAAACTTTGTCAGCCATAACCCTCCTGTGTTTGCTTGTACTTCAGAAAAGTAGATGCCGAACAAGAGTGGACCCAGGACTGAGCCCTGTGGGACACCACTTGTGACAGGCTTTGAGTCTGACATGGCTCCAGCAACTCTGACCCTGTGGGTTCTGTCACTTAGCCAGTTTGCAACCCATCTTGTGATGTATGGGTTTACATTCGCTAATGGGTCCTCCTGTCTAGTGGGAGGAAAATCAATAAGGCAGTACCTGAATATAGATATGTCCACAAAAATGAGAATATGTTTCCACACTGAAGTTGAAAAAGCTACACAGCGGATTGGGTTTATT